>NC_067282.1:147234675-147537705 GCF_020740795.1 Apus apus | reverse complement strand
ATTTTTTTTTTGTCAGATGAAGATATCATAGATGCTTCTTCACACTACAGAGACTACAGAATGTTTGGTGCTTATGCAATACAAATGAGAAGTGTTGGCTTGAATTGAACAGCAAAGCCTTTGTTTATGCCAGCTCCATCACTGGAATTAACAGTTCAAGAACTTCATTAAGGGTGTAGTGAGACTGAGTAAAAAGTAAGAATCCATATGGTTACTGGGTCAAGCTTGTTCAAATGTTAAAAATAATCAGAAAACAGCTAAAAATACATATTTTAACCTAACAGTGAGGAACTTAGTCAAAAGAAGAATGTTGACTAGTGTGTTTATATTGGTTAAAATGTTGTCTCTGAGACCCCCTTCCAGGTTGTTTTTTTTTACAAAAGCTGTAGAAAATACTTTTTCTAGGTAATCATCTTATTTTCTTATACCTGAACAATCATTATACTGTATACTTCTTGTCAAGAAAAAAAGTAACACCTAACTGATTTAACGTATCTGTAAAATCTCAGATGTTTCAAAATACTTGGTGAGCTATGCTGAGCTTGCTTGCAGTTAAGTTTGATACAGTGGTTTCTTAATAGCAGCCAATTGATACCTTAGAAAAGCTATTTCATAAACCTGAGTTTGAACTTGCAAAGAACACATGGAAGATTTTGATCCATTGTGCGGTGCACACTTTACAGGTAGGATTTACCAGCAGAGGTACAAAACATGCAAGCAAAGCTGAAGGAAAATCACAGTCAAAATGTAAACTCTGAACGTTTTGTCTTTTATAGCAAACAGTTAGTATGTGTTGCTTCTGGAGGGATAGACAGAGTAATATTACTCTGTTTTCCCACTGGAAAAACTGTTTTGATGTAATTATCAACAAGGAACTTGAAGCATACCGAGTTTTCCATTACTTTGTCAACACTACTAATCCAAAGTTTATGGGTTGGACCAAGCCCAGAACAACAAACAAAAGGTAAAATATGACTGATGGATCTTCATGAAATATTTTTCTTCTTTTTGGGGTTTTCATTTGGAAATGAATTGTGGCTTCCTTCTTCTGCTTCAGATATTGTTTAATAAGAAGCATATTTCATCAGAACTGTGGAAGTAAAATGAGGCAGGATACTTTAATTCAGAATGCTGAAAATTTTCAAAAGACTTGGCATTTCTGTCTAAATAGTTTAGCCTCATCTTCAAATGTATTAGTTCTAGTATAATTATGAACTATTGGAAAAAAATTAAGTTGGCTGCTGAAAATGTTTTTGTATTGAATTGATGAGGTATTAATAAAAGTTGTAGAGAGGTGGATTTAGTTGTTGTGCATACTTGAGAGATTATTTTTTTTATCAGTTCTGGATTTGTTCCTTAGAATAGCTACACTTAGAGAACAGATAGTGTGATTTCCTTTCAGAAAACTGTGGAACTGGTTGCTTCCATTCGACCTTGTGTTCCTCTGCAATCTCTCCATGTCATGCTATTATCCAGAGGATATTTTCATCTCCTTTTTATGATACCTTGCTGGGCAAAACAATAGCAGCTATGCCTTGAGTCTTAAGGATTAGAACCGAAGAGGATGGAACAGTAACAGATACAACATCTAGGCAAGGATGTTTGCCTGACTTAACATTTTAAGTGAGTTTAAAAAGACCACAGATGTAGTTAGTAAGAGAAAATATGTGTAAATGGAAGATGGAGCAAACTGTAGTCTTAACTAACAACAGACTTTCTAATGACACCAGAGATGATTTATTCATACCTAGCCCCCATGTGAATTAATTTGAATGTACTTTAGACTTTGACGGGACCCTACATGAAATGAGTTTTGCATTCTTGCTTAATGTGTAGAAGTTCTTTCATATACTTTTTTGAGGATACTGTAAGTCTCAAGGAAGTACAAACACAGAAAAAAAAATTGAGGAAAAAAGGTGTTTTGATATGGCCAAGACAACTGAAAAGCTTTTGAAATATTATCTAATTTTTAATTTTTACTAAAACTGGGATTTTGCTTTTATTCAGAAAAGCTATGCTGCTAAGTATTTGTGTTATAAATTATTCTCAGTACTTTGAAATAAAAATGTCAGAAGGTGCATCAGACAAGAACAATTACACAGTAACAAGGTTCCCTTTGAAATGCCTTCATGTTTTCTGATACAACTGTAAAAGTATGATTTTGAATGACAGGTCACACGTACTTTCACACCACAAGTGCTCATATCCTATTATTTAAGAATGGACAATCTATTAATTCACAGTAAAAGAAGAGTGTGCACTATACCCATTTTCTTTCCTCTTCAGCACAATACCATATGAAGCGGAGAGCACAAATCACTGTCTGTTCTTCTCAAATGCTTAATAGAAATTGTGCTTAATTGCCAAGGTGGTGTATGCCTTGCCTGGTTTTTTTTTTTTTTGTACTGTGGTTCCTCATTTTTTGATTTCTTAAAATCTTCAATGTGCATTGTCTTCTGTTTAATCTTCTTTCACTGAAAGTTTTTTCACTGTTTTTTCTAAAGTATCCTTTTTGTTTGCCTTCTTCAGTGGACATATCCCCTTCGGCAACTTGTGTGCTGACTGCTTGGGAAAGGGCATCTACTAGATGAGTGGCTACTTTACTGGTCATTCAGGAAAAAAAAAAAATCTCTTGCTGCTTGCAGGAAACCCTAGTAAAAACTACTATTTGAAGATAAGAGTTCTAAGCAGTAATAAGTGTTCTATAAGATATGTAGGTCATGCATATATTCTCTTCTCTTCCTGCTCATTTTCCTCTTTCTTTCTGAGATTTATTATCTTTACCTTCAAAATTCAGTGATTGAAAGGAGAATAAAAAGTTCTGGTGCAATTCACTGTTCTCTGTCAAGCTGGAACATAAGTTGACCTCTGTGGTAACTACAAGGAATACTGGGGGGTCTTTTCACCTACAGTGTGAATCCACCTATTAGTTAGATATTTTAAGGAATGCCAGTTACTGGTAAGTACTTTTTTTACCTTCCATATAAAATGATAGCTTTACCTTAATGCTCATACTTCTTTCCTTTAGTGGGTTTATTAAATACATCGTGCACTGATGGAACAGTAAAAGGTCTAAGGTAAAAGTATTTCTTTTTTGTGCTTGACAGGCATTTGATGGCCACTCAGATTACATTAATGATCTGGTGTTTGCTCCCAAAGAAGGTCAAGAAGTGGCAAGTGTAAGTGATGATCACACCTGCAGGTATGCATTTTGTTCAAAACATTCTTGAAATAGTGTTTGGCTTTTTGGCTGCAGGTGTTCTTTATATGCTTGCCTAATAAGCATTTATTTATTTAAGTAAGCTGTGAAGACCAGTGGACTAGCCTTGTTAACTAGGTTGTGAACTGGCTTTTTGTTTTTAATTGTGAGTGGGTTTTTTTCAAAGCAATTTTTTGAACTAACTAAATACAATGTGAAGGAAGCTGTTCTCTCTTGGAATTATGTACACTATAATTTCCCCTGCTGGAGTAAAAGGATAAGAATATATGTATGTGAACTCATCCACTTGCCCAAATTTATTAGTGTTACTAGGAGGTGGGATTACAGTAATTTTTGACAGTACCATACTAAAAATGAGCTGTCAGTACCATATCATTGTTACAGCTACTTCAAAGCCATGTATTTAGTTAATTGTAACTGGAAGTAAAAGGGAAACATGGTTAAATACTTTGAAAAACTCTGGTTAAGGTTTTGTAGTACTGGAGTTTTTCCTCATCAAAAAGCTCTCCATTCCCCTCTTCTGGTGGTGCAAGTGAATCTATAAAGCTGCTATTCTTATCCCTCCAATGCAGCTCACACCTGGAGAGATCAGGAGGGCACCTCTGGGCTTTTCAAGCAATTTTAGTGGAAGCAAGCGACTGAAAGCATCATCTTTGAATTTATTTTTTTTTTCGTTGTAGCTGTGATAATTAAAAACTTGTCTCAATTAAGGAACTGTTTTATTTTTTTTCTCTAATTATACGAGTTATTCTTTGACGTTACCAAATCAATTGCTATATAAATGACCAAGTAGTATTCAGGGTGGAAAAAGGCATTTTTCGCTTAAGCCATCTTCTACCTGCTAAAGTAGAACTATTTTAAGAATTATTACTCTCTGTGTGAGATTTTTTCAAGTGTAGATCATAAACTGATATAAATCACAGTTTGGTGGCTTTAGTTGAGCCACTCTGTCCTAAATAAGTTGAAAATCTAAACAAACTGTGATTTTTAACACCCTAGGGAACTCAGAAATATGACTTCAACCAGTAGGCAGATTTTCCATAGGCCTGTCTATATAATATACCCAACAAAATAATTATGAATGAATAGTAGGAATGTATGATTTATTTGTAGCTTGTTCTGATTTACTTCCGATCCTTGATTTCTTCATTGGATCTAAACTAATAGTGAGCTTATTCAGCAAAGAGCTGTTTGAATGTGTGACCTTTTTGTTTATTTTATTAAATGCTCAGTGTTCCTCAGATGAAGGAGAGCTGTTTCAAAACCAGTAGTCAAACTGATGCTAAATTAAAAGAATATAAGAATGATATAATGTATGCTATCAAGATTTCAACTGAGTAACTCTGAAAGACATTTTAAGCAGTAAACCATAAAGTCTTTGGTTAAAAGCCATGGGAAATAAGTAAGATTTTTTTTGGCTACTTGAGTTCTTGTTTTTTCCATTCATGCATGTGGAGAATGAAGACGTTTTTATTGAACTTAAAGGTTACACTTTCAAAACGAATGGAAAATGCATTCCCTGGGACGTACCAAAATAATTCCTTACTTACTGTGTAATTTGCTTCAGCAGTAATGTAGGAAGATGAATAATTCTTCTGTCATTACTGAGTTTCTATTCTGGACTTCTCAGGATACAACATCTGTTAATACCTTTGGAGTAAAGTCTAGAACAACTAGTAAAAGAACATGAAGTTTTTAATATTTGGGTATTGTTCTGTTAGAGTTCCACTTTTAAATCTCAGTAATGTCTTCATACAATGCCTTGGTATGTGGAGATTATATGCAAATGTGTTTAGATCTTCCCTGGTTTTTACTCAGGAGTAAGGTTTGCAGAGATCTCAAGCTATGATCAGTCACTTCGGTTGGAAGACAGCGTAAGTTAGATACTGGTCAAAGAAGCTGTGGTGATATATATTCAGTGTTCCTACCTTTAAATTGCTGCTGTGTGATTCAGGAATTCATGTTGTTTCTTGCACATATTCTTTGTTGGCCTTATTCTTCTCAAAACACAAGACTTTCCCAGCTGTGAAGTAGAACTTAAAAAAACACTTTTGAATAAAAATCATTGCAGTAGCCATCTATGTTATGTAGTTGTGAATAAAAGTGTTGTGTGCATTCATAGACAAGTGAGGAGGTGTTGATATGTTAATATGGTGTACACTTAATCTCACATTCTTGCACAGGGGATCTCAAAACTAATATAACCTTAAAAAGAATTACTTTTCTGAAAAATGACACCTTTGTAAGACTGTCAAAACCCACCATGGTGCAGTTACTGACAACAGTATTTGTATTGAAGATCAAAATTCCTGTACCTAGAATTACATTGCAAAATTGATTGAAAAATTCAAATGCTGCATTCTAGATATCATATTTTATTTCCTTACTTTGGCCAAAGGACGTTATGTTACAGGAGGGATGAAGCTGTTTTCAGGCATATAGTTAATTTATATCTTTGGCAGGATATTGTAATTTCCAAATTTTGCTTATTTTATACTATATATAGCAAACATATTGAGAATCTCACAGGATAGCTTCCCCTATTTGACTTTTTTACGCATTTCATAAATGCTTTACTCTTTCTTAAAAAACAAAGTAGAATTATTTTTAACGTTTGGTTGTGAAGCTCAAAGAAAATGGTAAAAAATTGGCAGAGGAAATAGCTAAAATAACTACTGTTACATTAAACAAAAATTTGAATTGGTTTTATTTGTATGTTTTATGTATTAACATATTTTAAACCATTGAAGTAAAAATAAATAACAATAATTACCTTGTGTATACATTTAAAACATCAAATTTAGGGTATTTATACATTCCTGCTGAAAGCCAAACTTGGTCATGGCAGAAAACTAAGGTACCTCTTGGATTTAATCTGATTTCTTTCCTTCAAATCTAGCTGGTTTTTTCTTCATGATCTATGTTTCATGTGTCAGTTTCAAAATTCTATAGAGTATGTGTAATTAAAGTAGTTTGCTCATCCATCTCTTGGTATCATAAGAGCATGTTTAATGAATATGAAAAATTATTTTCTGATAACTTTAAGGACTATTTCATTTAATACCTTAACATTATTAAGCATTATACACTTCTTTGAATGTTTGTATTATGTGTAGGAACACGTACCCATCCCACTTTGCTAATGAGAACCGTGGATGCAACTCCCTGTGTGCCACTCTTAAGAAAAAAAGAATAAAATAAAATGTCTGGCTTTTTCTTTATAATTTGGAAACATGATACAGGAGGTTGCAGAGGTTCAGGTGTACAAATCATTTTGTTCTGATTCTTAATGAAGCCTCTGCAAAAAGAACATAGGATGTGTTTTGGAAACAGCATAAGCTTAATAGACACACCTCTGTTGTTGATAGTTTTTTTACACTATCTGATATTTCTTGAAGTATTTAATGCAAAATGCCATCCTGGTAAAACCCATTAGTCTCATAAGCATGCTAAAAATAAAGCTCTGATTGTTAAAAGGTTAGATCAGTCCGATTGATAACCACCTCATACACCACCTTATACACCATCTTCATATGAACTGAGATATTGCTGACAGTGTAAGGCCCTTAGTAATGGCAGCACAGCAATATCTTATGGTCATCAAGTGCTGGATTGGCTTGTCTTTTAAAGAGCTGAAAAGGATGCATCCATCCCTCTCCCTCCCTTTCTCTGTTTCATAAACTACATCACCTTCCTCTCTTTTTTGTATGTAATAGAAAAGAATCTACAATTGACTTATCTTCCACTTCATCTGTGAATCTACTTGCCTTTTAATTCCTTTCTGAGTTCTGTTCAGTTGCGTATGCCATGGGTCATGTTGTTTCATAGAGAAGGACTTTGTGAATTTATCAGTCACTGTTAAGTTCAGCCTTCTCTATTGCACTTACCACAACAGCCAGTGTCGTGATAGCCATCAGAAGGTTAGTTTTGCTCCAGGGACAGATATTCAGGGAAAAGGTTTTATATCACTGGAAACTAAATAACTAGTGTCCCAAAATGTATCGTAGTTTTTTTTCTGTTTTTAGTGGTTTTCCGTCTGTGGTGTATTTGTTTATGTGGTACTCTTATGTCTTAGTTATTTCATGTAGGTCTTTCTCTAGACAATATGAAGGAAAGCCAGTGTTTATGTTGTTTTGTTTTTTTTCTTGTGTTGCCAGCACTTGTTGCACTTGAGTCTTACCTTGTTAATTCAATAAATATTTCATTCTTTGGCTATACTGAAAAGCTGCCATTCTCACTTATTCCTGCCTCCAAAATTATATTTAATTTGTATCTTCCCATTTCTAGTGCACTCCATTATGGATTTTTGCCTTTTTTTTTTTTTTTAAAAAAAAAGGTATCTTTTATGTTGTTCCATCTTTATCTGTTTGTTTTTATGGAATTCCCCAGTGTCTCTTCATACGAGAAATATAATACCAAAATATTTATCTTTTCTGAGGTATGCTAATTGCAATTACCAAACTAGTCATGCATTATAATTGATGAAAATGAAGGAGAGTCTTTTTAAGAGTCTAGTCATCAACTTTGTACACTTTTTGTGTGCATCCCTTTATTTCCCCCAAAGGTAGTCCTACACAATTTCTGTTACGATGTACTGTCACAATGCAAGTATTAACCAAAAACTTGTGTTGTACTCCACAATCACTATGAGATTATTGACACATCTCTTGTTATACAGTATCCAGCCAGCTTAAAATAAAAAAAATAAAGAATTATCACTTCTCAAAGCAAGTTAGTTCAGTCAGGTCTTAAGTGTGGATGAATAAGCCATTCATTAGGAAGCCTTCAGAATATGTGTATGCAATGGTAGCTATTCCCTGTGTGAAGCATTATGACTTATGTGAAGGGCCTAGAATGTAGTCTAAATTGTTCTAAATAGAAATCATTGCATTAGGTTTGTTTAGCAGTTACCTTGTATTTTAGAAACTCATTGGCAGAACTGTAGTTGAGTTTCTCAGTAACTGTCATCCCACAGAAGCATTTAGTTTTTCTTTAGCTGAAAGGATACAACTGAAGCTTCACATTTTTACAAAAATACTACTTAGTTTCTGGCTTTGCTTTAGACAACTTTAAGGGTATTTCAGTAGTAGTAGTAGTAGTGTGTATTTTTGTCACTATTTCTGAAGGTCCATGTTCTGAAATGCATATTGTCAAAGAATAGTTAGATGGGAAGCTTGAAATAGTACATGTGCCTCTCCCCTGCCTCTCCTACTTCTGTCAACTTTGCAGGGAATAATCAGAATTACATCCCACAGTTGCCAGTGGAGAATAGATCAATGCTTGCATATCCAAGTAGATATTACAAAAAGCTAGAGGTAACATGTATTTTAACGCCAAAATCTAATTACTAATTCTTAATAACACTGACATTTCCTTTGGCCACCAAAAGAAAATGGTGAACATGGGTCAACTTTCTGAAGAATATTTATGCATTTACTCTATGAAAAATATTTCATTTCATGGATCAAAAATAAGTGAAGGAAATGCTGTATGAGCACAAATTTAGGAACCTGTATGCTGAGTCACAAGGTAGTTTAAGATACCTGTGCCTGGTGGACTGATGCTGGCCAGCACAAATTAATTTCCCCTTTGTCCCCATGCAACCATTTTTGTGGCTTCCTTTGCAGTGTGTTGAATAGGGAGTTCTGTTATACATTCTGCAGTGGTGAACCATGAGGCAGGTGGTGCACTACCTGATTTATAAAAACTCTAATTATTTCTTTTGTTGGTAAAATAAAGCACTAGAAGTGATTTTTAATATTACATCTTTTTTTTTCTTCCAAACAACTAGAGGGGATTTGTACATTTCCACTTCAGCCTTCTGTTTTTTCATGTCCTACTAGTATCCTCTTCAGATCTCTGATAACCACCTCCATATGGAGTTGGCAGAGGACCTGAGACAAGGCCAGTGTTGGTTGTATTCTTCACAGTGTTAATGAATCTCTGCACTTCTGTTTTCCTTTTCTGAGATCTCCCTCTCCTCAGCCCTTGTGCTCAATTTTGCTCTTTGCCTTTGTTGTGTGATTTCTGTAACAGTAATCTCTCCCTTCTCCACAGTCCTCTAGGCTTTCCAGGATTAATAAGATTTTCCTCACGTGTGGATTGTGTCTGATGGAGATATAACAAAACATCAGAAAGGGGTATTTAAGGTAGATATTCTAAAACAAATAGACAAAAACACAGAAACATGTTGGGCATTTTTAAGAGTAGGTCAGTCAGTAATTCAAGTTCAAGTATAGTTCAAGTTCAAGTATAGTTGATCGTGCTTTGTGGTTGAGAATAGCATCAGATGTCAGTTTGTTCTAGCCCCATCATGCTCACTATAATTGTTGGGAATCTTATGTTGGAAGAACTCCCTTTTTTACCTCCATCTTCTAAGGATTTGAGAAATCCCTGAAGGCTGAAATGGGGTTTTGTTCTTTTACTGTGGCAAATGATGGGCTTTATTCACTTAGGATTTGGGTTTGCTCTCTAGTTAGAATTATTCAGAATTCAGAAAGTTAGAATATAAAATAAGGATCATCTCCATTGCCACAAGACAGGTTTTCAGATGTTTTAATGAATACTTGTCCAACTTTCATAGAAGTCCATTGTGTGATAAAATTGCAGCACACATACAGCATGTCGTTATCCATTTTCATGCACACAGCCTGCAATATAGTTGTTCCAACATAGTTTGAGTATCTTTGTGCTTTGAGATAACTGCAGTTATGTTTGTTGAATCATAGGATGTGAGTGACAAGAAATGTACTAATATCTCAAGAATTTTCCCTATCATCATTTGCAAGTATCTGTATGTTGTGCTTAAATTTTGTGAGCACTGCAGCATGTAATTTCTCAGCCCTTAGCTACTGAAAAAGTAATGAGTTTACTGAGCTGATTACATATTACTTTTGAGGCTTTTCATTATTCAAACTTTTCTGCTTTACATTTATTGTGGAAGCTTTTTTAAATGTCAGAAAAATACCACAGGCCCAATAACAAGTCTATACAACAATGGTTGGTGGGGGGCGGAAGAGGGTGACACATTGCAGGGTTACAAAAAATAAGGATGTTTGGAGAAAAGTAGACACTAGTCTGCTTTGGTATAAAATCATGGGAATATTAATAAAGTTTCAATGGCTTTACATGGGAGACAAAATGCTCAGTCTTTTTGGATTGATTTACATTATAGGAATGTGGACAAAACTAGGCGTTTTTTTAGTATCTGTAGCTGATTTGGTTATGATTACTGGGTAATTGAGTAACTGAAATTCAGTTTGGCTAAATTTTTGGTCTTTGCACATTTTTTACTTGGGTTAGTCACAAAGAAACATTGAAAAGAGTTAATTGAACACATATGTAATTGTAAACTTCCATACCAGCATGGACCTGATGCATTCAGACAAGAATCTATTTTGATATGTATCGCCTGGTTTGGGGTTGGTTTCTTTTAAAAAAAACACTTAAGTGATACCATCTTTGTTATCAATAAAGAAATAAGAAAATATAAGAGGGGCATTTATCCTTTTTCCCCCTTTCCTATACTGTTTCTGACTAACAATATTACCATTCTTAAAAAGACATACAAGTTTGGCATTTTATAAATAACAAAGTTAAGGAGGTAGAAGGCATAAATTTCTGTCTCAACACCTAATAACCTCACTGACTTCAGGGAAGGAAACATGATGGCATGCTCCTTTGGCCAAAATGATTCACTGTCTTCTGTTATATCATAATTTTCTCCCTGCACAGTAAATACACATGGAAAGTGTTGATTTGACTTGGACAAATCTACAAGGCAAAATTTTTGGCAGTAGAAGAAAGTATTGTATGTTTCTAAATTACCTAATCAAGTAGATATTTCATTTTTTAAATGGTTGTCAGGTTTTTGTTTTGACTTTTTTTAATAAGGACACTGATCCTTCAAGATTAGAGACCCTCTGTTTTCTACAGGGAAAACAAATATTTGATCTGTTGTGGTTTGGCATAAGAAAACAACATCATTCATTAAATATATTTACTTTATTCCCATATATTTTGTCTAGACTTATGATGTATTATTTAAGAGTTTTTTGAAATCTCTTAAATATAAGGCTGTAAGCACCCTGGTGAGATATCAACTGAAAAAGTCTGGAGGAAGTCAGCAAAAATCCTCTAGAATAAACAATAATAGGACAGCCACTCATCTAACTCAAAAGACTGAACAGAACACTACTTTAAAAATTGGCTGGTTTTAAGGTTTTGTGTGTCAGGGAGGAAGGATATATGTGTATGTTTCGGCATGAAAATGCATATAAATAGCATGCAGCCTTGTGGTTCAGATTGATTTTCACAACTGTAATGTCTTTGTCCTATAAGTGAGCTACTGATTTTGTAGGAAAAGAGGCAGCTGAGCAGTGGCTATGAGGTGAAATAGACTCAGGTTTGGTTCTCTTGCCTTTTATAAACGAAGCAGCTTCATGGCTCATTAACAGACATATCAAATGCATCCAAAGAAAACTCACTCATGACCTAGTTTTGGTGTTTCAGGATACGCTTCCCTATGAATCCATATTGACCAAACCTTGTTGGGTTTTTAACTATGTATTTTAACTGCTTGATATGTACTGTAGGTACTTCTAAAGCAAAAGATTAAACTGGTACATGTAATTTATTTGTTGAAAGCTTGCCAGTCCCCTCTCTGAGCTAGTGTTACCTCTACTGTAGGTCCCTTTGTTTGCCTTTGCTTCATTTTTAGTTTCTTCCATTTCCATTACTCAATCTTGTCTTACCAGGAAAAAAGGGAAATTCATATATTAGACAAGAAAAATACTGCAGTGCATGCTCTTATCCTTTGCATGGTAATGTAAAATTATTTGGATATTGCCCTTTTAAACAGAGACTCTGCCGAGTTCATCCATGTTAAAATAAATTATCTTCAGCACTGACTGCTTTTACTGACTTCTTGAAGTGATAAAGCATGAACACTGTTGCATTTGGTCACTTCCTATGTGAATGTATTGATGCACTGAAAGTTAATGTATTTGCAGTCAAATGGCAATAAAATGCCAATGGTTAGTTTAATACCTTTTTTAAATTTTATTTTTTTTTTTTTTTTTTTCTTTAGGGTCTGGGATTTGGAGGGAAATGAGAAAGCCCATTTTGTTTTACGTTCTCCTGGAATGAGTGTTTGCTGGCATCCTGAGGAGGCTTTTAAGGTTGTGTTTTCCAGCTCTTCACCCTCACCACCTTTCAAATAACAGGAGGGTAGACTTATCTAAACTAAGCTGTGGTAAGATTGACATTTAGGGAGCTAGTGTACATTGTAACTGGATATTGGTTGATTCTGCTGATCTGAAGTCAATGTAAATTAATTTTCATTCTCATAATTTTATCCTCAGTCCCTTATTTTTCCCATCAGAAATATTCCTTCTCGATTACATACATCAATGGTTTTTGGTAACTATTCTCCTGATTGCATATTAACTTAGAGTTCCTAGAGATCAGCTCTAGTTTTTCTCAGTCATGGTAACACAGTTCACCAATAACACAGACTCTTACAAAGCATGCCAAGTTCAGAAAAGGATATGACTGAAGTTAGCAAGGGATTTCTTTTGTTGTTGTTATTCCTTGGAATATATGAAATATGTGCTGAAAAATCAAAACAAGTCAATAAACTGTGATTTTATACTTACTTGTTTATTGTACTGGGGAGGATTAATCAGCTGACACATACCAAAATATTCAGCTTCATTAATGGTCTGGTCCTTTGCAATCTTGGATTTATTATTCCTGTTGTGCCAATCAGTAACGGCCTTAAGCAGCTACGAATACTTGTTCAGATTACCACAAAAACACACACTTAAAACAGAGAAAAACAATCAAATAAGGTATCCAAATATTTACACAGATAGCAAGAGGGAAGAAGGATCTCTATTCTCACTGCACTTTCCACCATTATCAGTATCAGGTCCTTACTAAGAAAACTTGGAAAACTGTTTCAGGTGGTATCACAATTGAATCTGTTTGCTACTCTTTGCTACTGGGCAACTTTGTTAGAACAACAGAATTACTAGATTAGCCCCCAAATATTGCAATATTACACCAGTCTTACATATTAGCTTGTCTTTTCTTTGACCCTTATCAAAGAGTAGACACAGGAGAATTTTTTTTTTGTCAAGAAAATCCCCTTCAGAAAGCTAGACAGATGGATGCTTGCTGAGAAACTCGCTGCAGGTCAAAATGCTTACTGTACTATGTCCCTTAGTTTGCAGAAGAGCATGTTTTGGTGACAGCTCTCTTTTTCCAGACAAACTTGGATGTTATTAAATATTGTTTGTAATGCTTCTTTGCCATTGAAGTATTGTTTTTAATGCTTCTTTTCCTTCCTTAATTATTGTCCATGACTATCTGAGTGCCATCATCTCCTCATGGAAAAAAGCTGTTTCATCATTTAATCAGAAAGCTTTTTCTAGAATAAGTAATAAACAGCCACTTGAATATATTACTTTAATAGGAAAAGTTTAGATAAAATCTGTTGCAAACTGTTACAGGGTGAAGCAAGAGGTGGTATATGAATTTAGTAAGGATGAGTCCAGGTACTACAGTTACACTGATCAATACTGTTGTTTCCCTGTACTAGGTCTGTCAGTCAGTTCTTTGTAGTCAGAACACAAACATTTTAATTTTAAAACACAACCTTTTTGCTTTACAATTCTAGAAGTATAGTGCATCTATAATTAAGAACTATTGCTTTGAAGTGCCAAAATTATATACATAGATATATATATATAGATAAAGTCATGTAATCACCATCTATAACAATGTGACAGTAGTATAGATTAAGTTGTTTTTACTTACTGGTGGAAGAGTGTTCAGAAGAATGACTTATGGTACAAAGTGTACTTACTTTCAAGCAAATATTAATAATATTAAAATATTTTAGGGTTGCTATAGAGTAGAATCATAGAATTTTGCTAATACATTAATAGAATTATTTGTGTTGAAAGGGACCTTTAAAGGTCATCTAGTCCAGCCCCCCTGCAATGAGCCCTTTTAAGTATTGAAAGGCCACAATAAGGTCTCCGCAGAGCCTCATCTTCTCCAGGCTGAACAGCCCCAATTCTCTCAGCCTGTCTCCGTAGCAGAGGTGCTCCAGCCCTCTGATCATTTATGGCCCTCGTCTGGACCCACTCCAACAGGTCCATGTCTTTCCTGTGCTGAGGGCTCTAGAGCTGGACACAGTACTCCAGGTGGGGTCTCATTAGAGCAGAGTAGAGGGGCAGAATCACCTCTCTCACCCTGCTGGCCACACTTCTGATGCAGCCCAGGGTACACTTGGCTTTCTGGGCTGCAAGCACACATAGCTGGCTCACATCCAACTTTTTCATCAACCTTCATATATTTCTCTGAAGGGCTGTTCTCAATTCCTTCATCCCCCAGCTTGTATTGATACCAGGGATTGCCCCAACCCATTTGCAAGACCTTGCACTTGGCCTTGTTGAACCTCATGAGGTTCACATGGGCCCACTTCTTGAGCTTTTCCAGGTTCCTCTGGATGGCAGGATGGCATTCCATCCCTCAGGCATGTCAACCACACCAGTCAGCTTGGTGTCACCTGTAAATTTGCAGACAGTGCACTAAATCCCACTCTCTGTGTCATTGATGAGGATAGTACAGATAAAGATACTAAGATTCATTACATGCTAAGTTTACAATGTTCTATTAATTTCTCCTAACAGCTGATGGTAGCGGAGAAGAATGGAACAATACGATTCTATGATCTAATTACACAGCAGGCCATTCTCTCCCTAGAGTGTGAACAGACGCCCCTGATGTCAGCAGACTGGTGTTTAAAAAATACTCTTAAAGTTGGAGCAGTTGCTGGAAGTGATTGGTTAATCTGGGATATCACTCGCTCCAGGTATTTTTATACACATGAGATAGGTTTCTTTATTCTCTTGTTAAGTAATACACAGAGATATGGCTACTTTGCTAATATAGCTCTTCAATGCACTGTGTATTATATCACCTATTGAGTAAATAAATGAACATTCATCAGGAGTTATTAAGTCAATAGAGATATTTCCTTGGCATTCTTTGTTTCATCTTTATTTATCAGTATTTATCTGTTAAAAATAAGATTCTCAAATGGACAGAAAGACAGACACAGCACCTGCCTACTGTTTACCTCTCACTGTAAGTTCTATGTGTTTGTTAAAATTTCATTGTAAGTCATAAATACATAATTATTAAATCATAATACACTAGATAACTACTTCAGTTTTCCTACTCCAATTGAGATGTAAGTCGCAGAGATGCTCTGGTTTTCCCTCAGATTCTTTACAGCAAGTAGACAATGTATCCCTTTGACTGTTTAAATGATACATACTTTTCCTACTTAGAGTATGAGCAGCAGTTGTTTGCAGAAGTTTTTTACCCTGAATGTCTATTTTAGTTATCCACAGGATAAGAGACCCGTCCATGTTGATCGAGCCAGATTATTCAGGTATTAAGTGTTGTCTGTATTCTCTGGGTTTTGTCAATACAGTTCTATGTATATGTAAGCAGTTGTGAGTTTAGGGACCTGGTCGTGTCTTACATAACTTTTAGGGAGACCTGGTCTATAAACTTTGTGAAATTTGTGAATTGCCCACATTTAATATATATGTGTAATGTTCCCATGGTATTTTTACTGTTTTACAACAACACACGTACAGGACTGTAGGTGTTGAATCATTTACAAGCCATGTCTCTGAATGTATTTCTCTGGTGTTAGTGGAATATCTGACAGCTTCACACAGTTAAGCACAAGGGAGAGAACTCCCCTTTGTGTGCACTTCTGATAGTCTGATGGGGATATTTGAAAATTGCATTCATTTAATTCATAGGTGGTCCCAAGTGAATGAAAATCTGTTTGCAACCACTGGATATCCAGGAAAGACAGCTACTCAGCTGCTTATTCATCATTTAGGACATCCCCAGGTAAATGTTTTTAGTTCAGCTTTTGACTGGAATTACATCTCTTCAAATCACGCTTATAAGTGGTTAAAAGCTACAATTTTTAAAAAAAACTAGCCCAAACCACCCAGAAATGCTTTTTGGTGTGCCCATTTTATTTTGGTTTGTGTCATCTATGCTAAGGGGAAAAAAAAAAAAATCACACCACATTTAACCTACTATTTTAAAACCTGCTTAATCTGTATGTTTTATTTTGCTTGGCCTTACTGGTGCTTAAGTGGAAGAAAAACCACATTTAACCTGTTATTTTTTTTAGTATTTCTAATTCTAAAGAGGCTGAAAGCAGCTGGTTTTGTATTCTAATTAGATTTTAAATCATTAATGAAAATATATCCTGAAACAATGAGCACAAAGCATAGGAAATGTTTTGGTTTTGCTGGAGTTAGAAAACATTTGTAATGCTTACGGTAGAAATATTAACTTCAAAGATACTAGTTGTGAGCATCCTTAAATAACAGGTAGTTATTTCATTTAAAAATGTTTCTAAGTTTGAAAGGATGCCATTAAAATGATAATTTTAATAATAATGAAAATAGTTGAAACTGTTTGTATCCTGGAATATGTTGCAGTATCATACTTAAATGTAGTGAGTAGCTGTGGCACTAAGTAGCAGATAATTAGATTTTTCAGTTGGATTTCTGTTATATTTTAACTGTATTTGTTACATAGTACTAAATGTGTGGTGTTTACTTATCTATGCAAGTTGGTACATGTGGTATAGAAATAATTTCTAGTTTAAGTTGTATTGATATTTTTCCCTCTGGTTTTTTTTTGTGTTTTTCTTTTAGCCCATTCTTACTGGCACTGCAGCTGTAGGATCTGGTTTGACCTGGCACAGAACTCTTCCATTATGTGCAGTCGGAGGAGATCATAAAATTTTCTTCTGGATAACTGAAATGTAAAACAAGCATTTGCCTTCAGTATGAAACTTTACAGCATAATGTCTCTTTTCTAGTAAAACAAAGGAATTTACTCTTTGTACTGGTATTTATTCATTTGGAGAACATAAGAAAGGAACAAGTAAAATATGAAACATTTCTGTTTGATTTTTAGCTTGCAAATACAAGAGCTTTTGTAGAATTGTTTATCATACATCTGATATTTGGTTACTTCCCTTTAAATAAAATGTACATTTTTTTAACATGGTATTTGGTGTGAAATAATCTTTTTAAAGTGCGGTTTTTTAAGAATTTTTGTATTCAGCAATCTCAGTCTAGCAATCTTGCCCAGTTAACACAACTCGAATACTTTGAAATTCTCCATAATACCTTCAGAGAGAACACCTACTTCTATTATAAACTTTTCTGACCATTACTGTCTTATAAAAGAGGAATGTCATAAGGTACTGTCATGAAATGTTGCCTGTGCATATATTTGCTGAATAAACTACCACTAACAGTGAAGGAGCTAATGGTATAATCAGAAGGATAATTTTTAGAAGTATTATTTCTCTTAAAATGACAGAGGGATTTACTTCAAGTATGCCAAACAGCATGTGGGTTTTTTCTGTTTACAGTCTTCTACTTCCAGGCTTTTACAGGAAAGTCAAAGACATTCTGCTTTCTAGAAGCATATTTTTTTGGCCCTTCCCATACAAGACCCAGAAATTAAGAGGAAAGAGTAAAATATGGAGAAGACTCCTGTCTTCAGTATCCTTTTTTCCTTGCTTTTGTAAGTGAAGTAATATCAAGATGTTCAGCTAGTGTAACACCTCCTCCCAGCATCGGAGCCATCTTCATCAGCAGTAGTTAGATTTTAAAATATTCTTTTGTTTGTCTCTACTTATGCTGCACACATGCAACCAATTCAGAATTAGGACAGCAAAAAGGAGGGTACAGTCATCTTTTAACAAGTAAGATTATATGTTATTTTATTATTCTTGAGAAATGTTCTTTCCAGCTGGCACCAAAATTCACCTAAAAGGTGATCATAAAGTTTCTCATAGATCAGTCTATTTTCAGTATTGTCTATTGAATCTCATCTTTTGTAGGAGAAAGGACTTAATATCCTAAAGGTTTTAAAATTCTATTTATTTTACTCACAAAGGTGTTCTATCAACTTCCCACTTTAAAAAGTCAATTATGTAAAGCAGTCCTCTGCAGCTTCTCTTTCTGGAAAAGTTATATTCCTTTTTTCTCTTAACTATTTTGCTTTTAAAGCATGTTCCTCCAGTTGTCATACTTGTTAAAGTTTTTAAGTAACCCTGGGTGGTGGACTAATAAAAAAAAGTCATTCTAATGCAAAGAAATATTTAATACCTGTAAGTAAGCAAATGAAGATCATAGAATCATAGGGGTTGGAAGAGACCTCTGAAGATCACTGTGTCCAAGATGAACTCTTACTTTGTGTGTTTGTAGGCTTGCATGAGTTACCAACAAACTAAAAGCTGCTTTACTACCTGTTCCAAAATACTATAATCATTGGATTGTATTTATCAATGTAAAATACTTTTAGAAAAATTCTATCATAATTAAATTGATACTGTTATAAACTTGGAAGGTCTTTTCAACCTCTTAGGATTGCCATATGGACTTCAAATTGAATTTGTTTGCCCTCTTCTAAAAAAGGAAGACTGTGTGTTATCACTGTTTTATCCCATGTCAACATTCTCACTATTCTGCTTTAGTGTTGTCTCAAAACAAAAAAAAAAGCAGTAATTGGCATAGATAATGAGTTTTCAGTTGTGTGGCTGGTAATATCCCTGTTGCCATAAACTGTGATATAATTGGACAATTCCAAAGTATTTGGAAGACTTTTTTTACTTTCTGCAGTGGGGTTACTATCTGCTGCAGCTTGATCTCCAGTTATTCGTACTAAAGAAACAAAACCTAAAATTATCACATAATTTATTTTTTCTAATTTTGGAGGAAAGCTAATTCCAAATCCCAGGTTAAGACAACTTCTATAGATAGAAATTGGAGGAGTCCAAAATACCCATCACTTTTCTGGCCTTTCATTGAAAGGGAATCAATAAACCGGTATTTGAGGTCCTTGTACAGAAAGCAAAGCAATTACTAAATCCCAACAGCTGGATGCCACAAAGACAGGAAAAGTAGAGTTGGTGTAAGGGAATCCAATGGACTTTAATGAGTATAAATATTTTGGTATTACAGTACTGTCCAGACAGAATGAATTGCATATAGCTTTTTGACCTCCTCCTTTTTTTCCAGATTATTCACCCACCCACATACAGTGCAATCAAAACAGATTTAATAACAAAAAGAAGATAAATTTATGGAACCCTTCTGGGTATCACAGCTGGCTATCAGAAAACATCAAAAGTGCAGAACAAACAAGATAGCACAGTACAGTTGATAGAAGTTAATAACTATTTAGCACACAACCAAGGATCATATAGCAGCGTTCTCACAATCTTTGCTGTAGTGTTTTCTGAGGACAGTCTTTGGTCATACAGTATCAGACTGAATGTTTTGCATTTGACTCTGCCACTTCACTGAGAATCTCACTGCTTGTCTTAATGTTGGAGTTGTCCAGTACCTGTTGGCTTTATCCTGCAATAGTTCGTGGGAAGCTGTATTTTTAAGTAGTGGTCCTGGAGGAAAAGCTAGTAGCAACTTCCCAAATAGTATCATCATGCCTTTGGTAACTTCCAAATTCACCTTTGATCCAAGTCCAAAATTTGATATTTGATCTCAGCATATCTTATCTCTGTCCAGTTAGTCATTAATTTTGAGCCAAAACACCATACTGCAATTCCTCTGAGCTTCCTCCCTCCAAAGTGGAAGGAATTCTGAAGTAACAGAAACAACCTGTTATTTTTTTAATCATGAAATGAAACACAAAACCAGGCTTGCTTTGTTTTTCATGACAAAACTGCATGTGAGCCTGTTTTTATTCAGTCTTTGTTTATGGCTCTCTTTTAGAAGTTTCTGACCATTTTCTTGACCAAAACTGATGCAAAGATTGCATCCTAGAACTGTTTCAAAATACTACATTGTAAAGGAAGTTGTGGCGATCCCAATAAACCCCTTATTCCCATGTTTTTAGATTACTTTAAGACAGAATGCCTTGGTGTGATATCTGCTGAAAACTTCAGACTGTTTCTTCCTGTGATACTTATAGAATTTTTAATACATTCAGCTTTCAGTTTACAGTTACAAATTAGTCAGGTCCCACCTTCCTCTAGCTTCTGTGCAAGTAGCTTATGTGACAGCAGATTCCTTTCCTGGGAGGCCTCCAGCTGCTCACTGCTGTCTGAACTTGCCCTATGGCAATCTCCTTTACAGGTCTACGTAATGAACACTGATTATTTCTAGGCAAAATGTATTAATTGTGCTTTGAATTATTATTTCCCTCCAGAAGGCTGGCTATTTGATGCAGAACCCACAATAAGCAATTGATGTACAGGTGGGATTTTCGCAGTGCAGATGTGCAGCCATGGTGTAAGAACCTTCACCACTCTTCTCTTGTGATGCAGCAAGTGGACTTGTTGTGTCATGTATTCCTCCTGTGTTGAGTAGCAGTCTGATTCATTACCTCCCTGACACCATCCAGGGGACCTTTTCTAGGGACATGCAAATAACTGGTGTTCCTACAAGACTCAGATCCTTGGAGTCCATAAAACAGAGCTCTTGTATGTTCATTTGCCAGATCCACACAAAGTGTCTGCAACATGCACTCGGCTGACTAAGAGCCATAAAATAAGTTCTCCCTGTTTTGGCTTGGACAGTAGAGAGTTAAAAGCAACTGGCTGAATATATGCAACCAAAAGGAAATCCCATTGTGTAGGGAAACTAGAAAATTCTGGGCTATAAGTTAAATAAGTTGGTAACTTTAAGATGAGTTTAAAAGATGCTCTGATCTCAGAATCACAGAATTGTCATGGTTAGAAAAGACCTCTAAGATCACCTAGTCCAACCGTCCCCCCACTGGTGTGTGCTTAAACTGCAAAATAAGCAGACTGGAGGATGTTTCAAAATACACCACTTTGTTAATCTCATATCCATAGTTTGACCAGAGAGTACAGGTTTAAAAGGAGGTTTAAGTGGCTCACAGACACATCTAAAAGTCTTTGTGAGTCCAAGAGGAAAAACTGGACTGGGACACTGCTATCCTGCATGTGCAGTGTAACTGAACCAGTTTGTTGGGCTTTGTTTTTCTGCCCACTCTGAAAGCAAAGCTTTGCATGGCACCTGGCTGTACAGAATATCATACTTGATACCCAGAACCCATCTTGACAAAGACAGTTTGCGTTAGGTATGTGCAGATGCATTTTGACTAAGACTTTTTTTATTTAGAATTTCTTAACACCCAATGGGCAGAGGGCACAAATCATTTTCTTCTATAGTTAATTCAGAAGCTGGAATGTTTGTTTTTAAGGACTACTTAAAGCTAATTACCAAGGATTAGAATGATCTTGCCAAGCTCACGGCTCTTCGTATTCCTTCTTTCAAGTATAACATGGGTATTTAGATAAAAAGGAAAAAAAAAAAAAGGGAGCAGCTAATGTTTTTAGCATGATCCCCAGGTTCTTCCATGTATAACAAAATAATTAGTTATTCCTCTGATGATTCCTTAGCACAGTACTTGGAAAACCATTTATAATTGAATTATTTTTTTCTTTTTTTGTTACCCTACATTAACACCAGACATTTGTATTTCTCAGTCTAAATAAACTGTCAAGTGTTGGTAATTCTCTGCACGTTCAGTTTTCAAAATTTGTGCATATTCTGACATACCTCAATTACTGATATAGACTTTTTTTTTTTTTTTTTTTTTTTTTTTAAATCAGTTGAGGGAAAAATCATGCAGGCAGTATCAGTTACATATAGAAAGCTTTGCCAGAATACCCTTTGGAAGCATGGATTTAGAAGACTCCATGGGAAATTAAAAAGAAAAAAAAAAGTTAATCCACACTCTGACCTTGTCAGCTGTTCATTGGACCACCTTAGTAAAAAACAACTATTGCCCCTATGGAGGATCTGGTGACACCATGTCTGGAAATTGTTTTGGATCAGCTTTTTGTTTCTGTTTAACTTGCCTGTCAATTGTATAGCTAATTGAGTTCTATGCTGATTTTAACAGAATACTGTTGTGTCTTGGGACCTGTAACAGTATACAGGCATACAAAATGCATACAAACATTTTAAGTTACAGTAGCACTTCCCAGTTTTTTCAGCTTGTGCTGTTTTGTTTTGCAGTTGACAGGAGGCTCTGATTTTGTTCAGTACAAAAATATACGTAGCAGATCTGTTTGGGTGCTTTGAAACCCATGCAGCTGCCTTCACTCCTTAGCACGTTTATCACAAGACAAAATATTTTTAACTAATGATGAGGACAAAGCTTTGATCGGTTTTCTGCACACACAGCTTTGTGCTTCGAGTTACCCTCAGCAACTCTAAGGTTAACATCTTCAAAATACTAATGCTCAACCAAACTGCATTTCAGTAACTGTTAAACAATCTTTAAACTTTTCTTCACTGAAAGGTGGAGCTACATGACTGTGTCTTTAAATGCTTTAAATGCATGTGTCTGTGCTCATACATAGGGCATAAGCTGCCAGCAGTACCTACTGCACAGTATTTATTCCTTAATTTGACATTTATCATGCAGTATAGGTGCTGGTACAAAATATATTTTCAAATCATACACACTGTAACTCTGGTTATTATAATTCAATTATTTTTTATAAATCCACCCACTGGGATCTCAGTCATTAATAGTTTCAGATTAACAAACCAGTTCAATTAAAACATTTTAAAGAGGTTTTGGAAAAATTTGGATAATTTTTCTCTACTTTCAGTTTTTCACTTTTCATAGCCTGTGTTTCCTAATTCCAGCTGGGAGAAAAAGTGCTGTGTTGCACTCTTCTCTGCAGTATTTTTGGCCAAATTAAAAGCACGAAGTACCAGAAAGTTCACAGGAGAGCATATTCTTGTGAGATTTCTTGTCCAGCTTTACAGACCAAGAGATTAAGATAAGATTCGACTAAGCATTTGCACTATTAAATTTCTGTGGCATTGCCTGGAAAACTTAGAATATCGACATTTCATGGGACTTTATTCTTCAGTGTAATCTGGGGAGGGGGGAGGGGCAGGCGGGGTTGAGGTAATTAAGGTGGCAAGATAACTCAGATAATTTGAAAAAATTTGCCCAATTTGCACAATTCCTTACAAACTTGATTAAACCTATTGAACTTTGTAGGCTAACCCCCTGTCCTCCCTTTGGGAGATGCAAGGAATTGCCAACTACGTGCTCTGTGCAGAGCAACCATGGATTGTGTACATGTGTTTGTAAAATGCTTAGCAAATGGAAATAATTTTGAAGGAAACAAAGAATTTAGTTTAATTTTAAACCAAAATTAGTGTAGCACATTTGAGTTCTAATTGTCAAGGCATTAAAGTAATTAGTGCAGTTTTAGCCACCTCATTGCACAAGAAGCTCCGTACTGATAGCCTCAGACTTTGGTACATTCTTAACTGCTCTAAATTTAAAGGTTTTTTGTATTATTTTGTTTTATGAAATGTAGCAGTATTTAGATTTAGCCATGAAGCATGTCCACCAAATAGTTTATCCACTGCACTCCATTTGAATTTGCTGCTGCAAACAAGGACCCCAAATCACTCTGATTTGTCTTGCCTTGCAGTACAACACAACCTTAGAATTTAGATGAAGTTTTACTTACCAGATTGAGTTGTTGGTAATCTTTTGTTCCGATGTTATAACAACCATAGCACACATCATCATGCTAGGATTTATCGTTTCTTGGCCTAGATTCTCCAAAAACTTAGCTCAGACATCAGGACTGGGAATTCACTGTTCAGTTAGACAACCCCTCCCTTTTCCAAAGGAGAGATTCTTTTCTGAATTCATTATTCCTGGCTAACATGAGAATAAATTCTGAGAGTCAATGATAGTTTTCATGGAATAATTCAAGACATATTTTCCATATACTGTTTGATTTGGGGGTTATTTACAAATGCAAGTGTGCATATTCTCTGTCTGGAACCATGTCTTTGGGGATTTAAAGGTATTTCTTCATCTTTCATTCATAGTTAATCAGTCTGGGGGTTAGATGCATGATCTATATACAATTGCCATTCCTGACTCTCCATAGAGGCAACACTTCCTGAAATCACAGAATCACAGAATATTAGGGGTTGGAAGGGACCTCCAAAGATTGTCGAGTCCAGCCTCCAGTGTTTAATGACTTGTTCTTTAATGGCTTTGATCCCAATCAATTGTCTGGCCATCCCAGAGAACAGATGTCTTACCTCCTTGAAGACCCATTGAATATGCAGAAACTAGGTTATTTAATATTATAAAAGATGGGGTCAAATATGCTTTCTGCTCAGCTCACAAGCTCTTGACATAACTGTGTATAACTGTAGATTTCCCATTCAAAATTTTATTAGCACAGATGGTAGACAAAGTGGCAGTACCAGGAGATCAGAGCCCTTTCCTAAGATTTCACTGTGCCTGTTGGTTTCAGCCAGTAGACCTCAATCAAGCAGAACACGAAAGATCAGATGTGTGCCCAACAAAGAAGTATTTCTGTTGCTGTTCCCCTGAACTGTCACGAGTGAAGCTGCATGAGGGAGCAGTTACCTGTATTTTTGCTATCAAAGCCAGCAAGGTCTGCCTCTGACCCTGTCCAACCAGGCTCTGGTGTTCAACACACACTGTGGCTAATTAGATTCAGCACATGAAAGCAGCAGAAAACAGACCCTCCTCTAGTGATAGTTGTCTGCTGAGAGGGCATTTCGCAGTGCCTTAAGGAAGGGAACACTGTGCTACAGCTGACAAGTGGTTACATGAGAGCACTCAGCTGTCAGCAGGGAGCAAGAGAGAGACGGGAAACCCCTTTTTTTATGATGCGCCCCATTAGAATCGTTTGACCTGAATTTGTACTGGGTCCCCAGTCTGAACAGTCTAATCAGTCCCTTAAATCTGTTGTAGGGAAAAACAATACCCACAACTACTCAAAGTTAAAAACAGATTGGTTATTTGCCAGTCAGGGAATTCTTCCAGAGGAACATTTGCAAACTTACAGACCGTTCCCCCTTTCTTAGAGCCTGGTACCTCTGAGGTTCCTTGACTGAGAAGGAATAGGCCTACCTAAAACCCTAAGCTCGAGAATCAAGCGACAGCAACAAGAGGTGTTGCCGAACACCACAAAAGCTTTAGACAGGCCACTGCTAAGTTTACCATACCCCTCTTTTTTTTCCCTTTTGCACAAGGATTAAAGTACAGGAATCTTTCCTAACGCGATGACAGCCGTGTTGTTTGGTTTTTTTTTCAGAAGATCTCAGGGTCATTCAGTGCTCGTTCTTTTTATTCTTCACATTCAAAGTGTGGCCCTTCACCACCCAAACGACACCTAAGAGCACAGGAACAGCTTCATCACTGGCTTTCGGCTTCCTTACTCTTTGATGCCTGACCGCTGGGGAGGATACCTCCCCTCCCCGGCCTGCCCCACCCGGGGCCCTGCCCTGGGGCTGTGGCGTGAACCTGCGGGGCCTGCCGCAGGGCCCGGCTCACGGCCTCCCCTGCCCTGCCGGGACCCGCTCGCTCCGGGGTCGCGGCTCCTCTGCGGCTGGGACGGCTCGAGAGAACACACCAGAGGGGCTCGGGGGAAAGCGATGCGTTCCTCCCTCGGGAGCGCCCAGCCGCGGCGGCCGGCTCTGCACGCTGCCCTGCCGCAGCGGCGGGTCACGACGAGCCGCCCGGAGGCCTCGGAAGGCGGAGCGGGGACACGAGGGGAAGATTCCGGAGGACACGGGGCCCGGCCCGGCGCCACATCCCGCCGTCCTCCCGCGGACTCCACTTCCCAGGAGCGTTGCGCTGGGAGAGGAGACTGCGCAACCTCCGCGTTTTGTTTCCGGGCCGAGTGGAACCGGCCGTGCCCGGAGCGCCCAGGGCTTCCGGGGGGCTGCGCCGCTCTCCCTGCCTCGGCCCCGCCGGGATGGACGAGGACGGGCTGCCCATTGTGGGCTCCGGCATTGACCTCACCAAGGTACGGGCTGCGCTGGCCCGGGGGCCCGGAGCTGTGCCCCGTCCCCCAGCTGCGCTGGCGCTGGCGCTGGGCGAGCCCCTCCCCTCAGCCTCGCCCCCCGGCCCGGCCGGCCTGCCCGCCCCTGCCGTGCGCCGGGGCCGGTGCGGAGCGGAGCGGCGGGGGCCGGCGGCAGTGCCCGGGGACGGGGCGGGTCGCCTCGCCTCGCCTCGCCTTCCTTCAGCTGTGACTCCAGGGGCGCCGAATTAATCTGGCCCAAAGGCGTTTTGCTGCGGGTTCCGCGACAGCGTCCTGTGTAAAGGCCAGGCCGTTTCAGTCGTGGGACTGGGAGGCCCCTCACGTGCAGAGCTGCTCGGTCACGCCTTTCACTGGTGCAAAACCATTTCTTTCTTTTTAGGCTTTGTTTCTTAAATAGCACCAAGACAGGACAGGTTCAGTTGCCCCGGTCATGCTTCTGCCCTCGGTGCAGCTCCGTACGTTTCCGCCAAGAGGGCGAGCACCCTGAGGGTTCAGAGCGGGGCTGCGGCGGGCCCTGCCGGGCAGGCGCACGGGCTGGAGGCGTGAGGTGGCAGCAGCAGGAGCCTCGCAGAACATCGGGGGGTCTGAAAGGGGGCAGAGCGCAGTGAACAGCTGCCCTGGCAAACGGGAGACCGAAGGAGAAGGGAAGACCAGAGTCACGGTGTTCACAAGCCGTTGGTCAGTGCAGCTGAAGCTTGGCTGCAAATATTATTTTTTTTTCCTTGCAAATCCCTCACTTTAACCGATTGTGATTCCACGGAGTGATTTCCTGCGGTGAAATTTAAGACTTCAGTAGTTTTCCAAGGCAGTTGACCCCAAGGCAGTATCATTTTACACATAAGCATTTGTGTGAATGTTCCTGATTCCAGTCTTGTGTAACAGTTTAAATAAAAACATCAACTGTCAGGTTACAAGCACCAGACTTCTCTTTGACAAACGTTTTACCTTTTAGTCTGAAAAGTAAGTGTCCATAGGACCTGACTTGGAGGAGTGACATGAAAGTGTAGTTTTAGGATAGTCTGAGCGCTTGCAAAGAAGAAAATGTACAGGTAGCTACTAGAGACTAAGACAGCAATTTCATTACTCTCTATTTTTTATTATGGTGTTGGTTGTAACTGCATATTTGTATGGATGACCAAGTTTGCTTTTCCTTCTTAAGCTTCAGAAGGAAAGCTTCCAAGTTCCTCTCTGGTTTCTAAAAATTTTAACACTGATTTTCAGGAATATTCACAATTTCTTCTAAGAGTATTTTCATACATAAGATATGTATGAAAATTTGGATCATTTATGATCATTCATTTATGTGGATCTTGTTGCCTTTTCTGTGTATCCTGCAACTTTTCAACTGTGATGGTAGTAGGTTTCTAGTGAAAAAGGGTGTGTGTATACCTATTTGTATGTATATATATGTGTATATTATATGCATTTATAGCAAGCAAACTTAGGGCAGGTTTCTAAATTAATTTTTTCTAAAACATATTTATTTTTTAACAGGTCTTTGGATCCAAATGTGAGCATTGACACACTTGGATCTAAAGCATCTATCTATAATCTCATTTTCTTGTATTTAATGCAGGTTCCTGCTATTCAACAGAAAAGAACAGTAGCATTTCTAAACCAGTTTGTGGTTCACACAGTGCAGTTTCTCAACCGCTTTTCTACTGTTTGTGAAGAGGTATGTTTATTATAATTTTCCCATCTGTCAATTTACACAATTTTAAAAAACCTAGAAATGAGAACCATTCACTTAAATATTTTTCATCCGGTAATACTGGTAACTTAAACAAAACAATTAGTCTGCTTTATATGCAGGGTTTCTCTTGAGTAAGTGCTTAAGGCAGGTGTTTTTTTTCTGCCAAGATACCCACACGAACTAGTAATTATATCATGCTTAATCCTATTTCCTTTAACTTTTGCATTTGGCACAGTCTTGGAACTTTTTTTATGCATGGAATCTGTTCTGAGCAGCTGCATCTGTGGTTATCGTCTTGGAAGAAGGATGCCATATTCCTATGGTGCAGAATCCATTTTGACAGTCAGTATGCCTCTCATCTGTGTCCTGGCATATTGTATCAGAACTTGATTTCAGCTTTTACCACCTCTAATTTAAAAGGGTGATACACTAAGCTCTTAGTGTAAATAATTTTGATGCAGGAAAAGAAGACGTTTTTGACAAATGACTATAATGGAAAAATATTTAGCGTTAATACGTTTTTGTTGTGAATTTAGTGTTGGTGGAAATACACCAGAGTGAAAAGAGTAGAATGGTTCACTGACCAGGACAAGAGTGCTTCTTTCCTTGTAGAAAGCAGGTTTTCTAATATGACTTTGGGCTTAACCTTTTTGTCATTAGTGGTTACTGTGCAACTGTTCTCTAGTTTATTCAACAAAGACTACTATGCATCCTTAGCCAGCAGGGTGAGGACTACACTTAAATCCAATTAGAGTAAGCCATGTAGTCTGAGAAATTTTGTTACTTGTTAGTAAAATTTAGAGCCAGACTCATGACAAGTATAAAATATGGCTACCACGTCAACGTATGGAGCCTCGGAGAAGAAAAGTAATTTTTTTTAGAATTGTAAACTTACTGTGATTTGATACATGGGGCAGTGTAATTCCCTGGTGATGCTGTTGTCAGTTGTCCAAAACCCAGTTGTCACATGATCTCAATATTTCCTCTTACATAGGCACTATGGAAATCAGAACACATGCCCTGAAAGCCATCTGAAGTCTGCCATGAAGTCTACTTAATAAAACAGTTACTAGTTCGCCTAAGTGCGTTGTTACTCAAGAGACTAAATAGTTGCTTTATAAACTCCTGGAAGCATTTTTTTGTTTTTATGAAGTACCAAAGTGTTCTTGATGTGAAAGGTCCTGGTGTAAATCAACAGAAGCCAAGAAATTCAAAATTAGGGCTGACACCATCCTTAACTCTAAATTTCTTGGCTCTTGTCTAGTCAAACAGAGCTGTAAAGTCATGTACATCTTCCCTGTGCTTTCCCCAGATACATGTAGGGCACATATAGTTCAATAGGAACTAACTCCTCTTTGTGAACAAAGAACCATCTGTAAACAAGTCAGTGCGCTATCCAAAAAGACTAACTCCTGTCAGCCCCTCTTTACTTTTTCTAGCATATTGGCAGAATTGCCTTTTTCTTAGAGTGTTGAAGTTCTACTTCAGAGCCAGTCAGAATCTTGCCAGCGTGCCAGAAAGCTGTCAGAGTGGTACATATCTGCCAGCCAGTGTGCTAGCCAACTTCACTTGGACAGGTCTGGTGGAGTATGGTAGTGATTAGTTAAAAGAGTGACAGTTCCTATAGAGTAATTTAGAAAAACTTCAGTTGTAATTAAAAAAAAAAAAAAAAAGTGTCAAAATTCAGTTGAGGTGCACTTGGAGCATATAAAGCTTCTGGTTAGTTCTGATTCACTGCATTTGACTATAAAGAGCTTTTAATCACCTGCTGTATTCTTTAGCACATTTTTCTAATTTTTCTACTGCTCTCTTACATGCACACACTTCACTTCTTTTCGTCTTCCACATTTGGAAAAAGCTTTAAGGGAAGGTGTTTTGGTAACTGTGAGAGTACAGTATGTCTCACATAATTCTCCAGTTGCCCAAAGATATGCCCTATGTACTTTGACTTGTATATAGTCTGTCTTCATTTCTGTCAGTCGTTATTTAGGAAAACAGCCTAGTAAAATTATTTAAAATTTGAACCACTGTATCTACTGTACTAAAAAGGGATGTTATTGCTTCATTTATTTAATGGTATAATCTCATTTACGTTCAACTCTGCCTTCAGCAAGTAGAAGACAAAAGTGATTTTGTTTAGCTAGATGTGAACTGTTTTATATGTACAAGTGACCTCGGGGAGTGTTTTCACATGCTAATTGTTTTCTCTTCTAGAAATTGTCAGCACTGTCTCTCCGTATCCAGCAAATTGAAACGACACTCAATATTTTGGATGCAAAGGTTTGTATGTGCACAGGATTTGTCTTCTAACCATGACAGCCTCCTAGATTGTATGAACTAGATTCCTTTTCGTAGGCTGAGTTGAGCAAATGAGGTTTTCATAATGGTTTGAAGGAGCTAATGCAAAATGCTTATGTGGCAAATGCTCTCTTTGCATGCCTTGGCCCTTGTGGAACATTTAAACATGTATTGGATATAAAAAGAAGGAACCAACAGCACGTAGTGGAAATGTTGGTTTTGTCTCTGTTAAGCATGTTGAACAGGGAAGGAGCACTTGGGTCTTGAAAGGGCAACTGAACTACGTGGCAGTTTACTTGTAGTGATTTTATTGCAGTGTTTGATAGTAAGAAAATGAAGGGAAGTTTTCTAATATTAAACTATGCAGCTTGTCTTGCAGAGTTGCAGTATGAAATGCCATTTGACATGCGAACTCTAGTTAAATACATTTCTGTCCCCTTGATAAAGCAGAAGGATCTTTGTAATTGTTACCAGACTGTTCAGGATTTTGACTAGATGGGTACCTTGTAAACGTTTTGATACTGAAATGTAACTGGAATTGGACCGAGGTTAACACAAATGGGGCTGATGGATCTTTCTTTAGCTAGAATGAGAAAATGATATAATCTAGTTATGTATTATTGAATTTGCTAAAAAAAAAATAATCAACAAAACAAACAAACCAAACCCCAAAACCAAAAAACCACCCCCTGTGCAGTTTTAACCCATCATTTCAAGCAATTTTGGTTGGCTTTTCTGGGAACAGGGGTAGGACATTTTGAAATGGTTCATTAAGATTTCAGTGAAAAAAGATACTGTAGTAGTACAAACAGTGCTTACTAACTCTTATGTATTTCAAAATAATTAGGAATGGTCAGTATTGATAATTTTTGCAGAATTCTTCATAATCGTGTTACATAGAATTTCCTTCAAATAAATGTGTGGTGTGTTTGATATCCACTTGCAGCATATCCTTAAAATAGAGTGAAGGATGTAGAAAACTGCAAAATCTGTAACCAGTCACCCATCTGTTAGATAATAGGTATTCTTGTCATGATTTCTTTCAATTTAGAGGAGGTAGCAGAGAAGAAAGCATGGCTCTCTTGTAGCTGGTAAATGCTGGGGAATCCTTTCCTGCACTGCAACCCTGTGTTCACAGTGAAAGCTCCAAAGAAGCGGTTTGAGGGTTTTGTTGTAGAAATTGCCTGAATAGATTTTTTTTTTTTCTTTTGCCAATCAAAATACCAAAACTAGTGATGAAAAGTTACTGTTTTACTAACATGAAACCTACCTGGGGAATAAATATGTGCTAAGCAGCATACTGCAGATTTTATTGTACACATGGGCTTGTGATATTGCTTATTTGATGCTGTTTTGTACATTCAGTTATCCTCTATTCCTGGCCTAGAAGATGTCAAATGTCAAGTGTCCAGTGAAAATAAGAATAGTGTTACAAATGGTCTTGTGGCACAAGCTACTATAGATCAACAGACAGCTGTATCACCTCAACCTGGAGTAAGTAATGAAGCATAACTAATACATGTGAATTACATCAAGGGACTGGGAAGGTCATTTATGGAAATAACAGTTTGAATCACATAATTCCAGCTCTTCTTCCTTTAGAATGTGAGCTTTCAACTCCAATTGGAGTTTCTGGGATACTTTATTTTGAAGAGGTTAAAGTGAATGTTTTCTATATATTATAATCTACGTACAGAAAATGCCAGCTTATTGTAAGTGATCAACATTAAGATCCTATCTCTGCAATTAGGTTTTTTGTTGTTTCGTTTGGGTTTTTATGTGTGTGTTGAGTGTTTGATTTCTTTTTAAACTCAGACCTAGATCCTGTGATTACCACTTCACAAAGTGAGGCTTTCTGGCTCATTTGTAGATGGAGCTCTTCCTGCAGTTTCCTGTTATAATTTCTTTTCTTGGAATCTCCAATTTCAGTCTCTGCTCATTCTCTTATTTGGTGGAAATTGCTTAGGAGCAGCAATAGCTGAAGTACTCTGCTGCCTTTACCTGCCTGTAAAAGATTGTAACTGTGATTTGCAGCCAGGAACATGGGAGACAGAATGAACAGTTAGAATTGTGTTTTTTAGTCATGTTAGAGAGTGACTCATTTTCTATATAAGGTTCCTTCTGTCTGATATTACAGCAGGGACAGATATTTCTGAAAGGAGGTTTCCAAAGCTACTTTCAAATGGTCAGTTTAATAGCAAATACGCAGTTTTGGTTTTGTCTTTTTAATAGCCCTATAGCTTTTTGTAATTTTTAATTTTTTTAAAATTAATTAACTATCAGGGGTTCTTTGATTTCATTATGTTATCCTTTAGGTTAATGTTTTATACTAAAAAGTAGAGTTTAAAAGTGATCTGATCTGTAATAAACATTTGTATGGGAATCAAATATTTTGAAGAAAAAAGCATAGGACCACTGGCGGAGATATATAACTATAATCCCTTAAAAAAAATTTAATAAAGTGAGTATTTAAACTTAGTTCAGTTTTATTCGTTAAATACAACAAACATAACAGATTATTATAGGTTTGGGGATTTTTCACATACTATGTAATAAATTAAAATTATTACTAAAAGTACAAAGTCACACTTGTAACAGTCAGTCATGGAAGAGCTGGTTTTTGTATATTCATACATCTTGGAAATCTCTCATACTGTAACTGCAGATCAAAATAGTCTTGTTCATAGAATGGTTAAGGTTGGAAGGGACCTTAAAGATCATCAAGTTCCAACCTCCCTGCCATGAACAGGGACACCTCACACAAGACCAAGCTGCACAAAGCCCCATCCAACCTGGCCTTAAACACTTCCAGGGAGGGAGCTTCCACAACCTCCGTGGTCAGCCTCTTCCAGCACTTTACTACCCTCATGGTGAAGAATTTCTTCCTGGTGTCTGACCTAAATCTCCCTTTATCCAGTTTAAAACTATTACCCCTTGTCCTATCACTGCCCTCTTTGGTGAAAAGTCCTTCCCCAGCTTTCCTGTAGCCCCTTCAGGTACTGGAAAACCACTATAAGGTCTCCTTGGAGCCTTCTTTCTCCAGGCTGAACAGCCCTCTTCCCTCTAGTGTGTCACTTCTCCACACAGCTTTTATGCTAAAATTACAAATTTTATGGATTGAAATCTGCCTGTGCTTTTGGTCTGCCTTTATTGAAGTATGATCTTCTTTGTGTACAGCAGAACAATGCACATGAAGAAGGGTTACAGAAAACAGACGTAGTAACAGAAAATGTCTCAACTGTGGCCAAAGATCCAAGATATGCCAGATATCTCAAAATGGTACAAGTGGTAAGTCAGTTCTCTTACCATTCTTTGTCAGCTCTATTATTTTTAGGTAGAATGTCTCTCACAGCTGGAATTGAACATTAAATGTCTGAAGACGTATATTGCATTACTAATCTTTAAGCTGGGATGACATCACAATATTTCTAGCACATCTTCTCTTGCAAATCACTTGGTGTAATATATTCCTTCAGACAGCTTCAGGTAAGATCTTCAGAATTCTGCCTATATACTTGAGAACTGAAGGTGTGAAGATGTGGAAATGGGGAGTGATATTAGCTGGAGTCAGCAAAGGTGCCACTGAAAGTTATTCTGGCAGAATCTTTTGTCATTCCCTACACACATGATTACAGTTTGGTTTTGCTGTAGTATATTTTGTTTGCATAGGCCACAGCAGGAGTATTTGATACTTCTGTAGGGTTCAAAATAGAGATGCAAGAATTGCTTCACTAGGTTCCACTTCAATTTCCTGTTGTTCATTTTACAGGTTTTGTTTACTTCTTTATCTGTGGGCTGTTATTCAGATAAAAAAGAAATAAATTCATATAATCTCAATATTTACATGAGTGAAAACTAATGAAGGGTGAAATGGTGAATAGGAGACTCTTGATGATGTTTTTGAAGAGGTTTTTTTTATGATCACAAAATTAAAAATGTGATTGGAAAGAAATAAAAAAATCTGTCAGTATTTTTCAAGCTGTCAGTGGAAATTTTCCTCTGATATATATGTTATAATTCTGGAAAATATGATTATGTCATAGCATTAGCAAAATGTTGCCTATGTTTAACTTTATGGTTTCCCTCCCTCCTCTGAGCAATTATTACTGTTGGTGTGCTTGGTACTTTGGATGATATTTCAGACCTTATTTTTCATTTGAATCACAAATTGGCACTTCATAGGTAGCTTGTTACAAACCATTTGGAAAACCTAGCAGTGGGTTAGTAGGAGAAAGTAGAACACTATGTTAGTGTGTTGATTTAATGCCAGACTTCAAAGTGGATGTGAAAGTGCTGAATGGTATCATTACTTTGACTTTTTTTTTGGTGACTGTTGAAGGAATGAGATCTCACTTTCCGCATTTACCCTCTGTACTGGCAGTTCCTGGTGACTCCTCTGCCAGTTGTAAACAGTGTGGTAGGAAAGTCAAACTAATGTACAACAAGTTAATGTGTTCTTTTGTTTGCCAAACTTGTCTTCTTGTCCAGTCAAGTATTTCAGCTCATGTAATTTATTTGCCCAAATGAAGTTATTAGCTGAAGATTTGTTTTAACTGATCATTTATTTATTGCTTTATTTGTAGTATTTAAGAATTAGCATGGTGAAGAGATATTTATTTTTCATTAAAGATAGCTATTCTGTGAAATAGTAGCAAGCTCAATTTGATGGAGTGCAGTTGAGCATACTAAATTAATATTTTTTAAAATGTACAGTGATAATATTCAAGCAAACCTTTCAAAAGCAGTATCATATTGGCTACAATAAATATTCAGAACGCTTCTGTTGACAGTGTGAGAGGAGCAGTCTCCTATTTGTTTAATAGATAAACTTTAAACATGAAGTACAAGTATTCTTACTAGAGTCTAAACACCAAACATGAATGCATAGATGCCAGGATACTGACTGGCCTGATACAGATTGATTCTTGTTTTAAGGAACTGAAATAAAAACCAAACACAGAGAGCACGGTAATTTTCAGGAGTTGCCAGCACTGATGATGTGTGACCTCTTTCTGCACTATGGTGAACTATAAAACCTATTTGCAACAAGATTGCTGCTTCCAGTGTGGCTTCTCCATGCCTCCCACGCTTCCCAGGCTGCAAGGCTAGACTGGGCGTAGTGCTGGGGTACACACTGTTGAATGTGTAGTGATTTGGATTATTTCAGATCTTAACTGAGCACAGACAAATTCAATGAAAATTTACTACTGGCTCCTCTGTGCCATTTCAGTGGCCATCTGACTCCCTCAGTCTGTCTTCACAGCAGAGGTGCTCCAGCCTGTAGACTTTACATGGTTTGAATTGATACATAGACACTTCATAAGTCACTTCTAAGCTGGGAAAGGAACCAACCCTAAGAGCAGTCAAGTGAGGGTAAAAAAATATTAGATAGCATGGAGCACTGTGTAGACACCAAATCCCTGGTGTTCAAATCTGTAGTAGAGTAAGTGAATATTTTAAACTGTCATAAAATACTCAAATACTTAAAATGTGCATTAGTTGTGTATTACTAAGAAATTTGTTCTCACAAGCCTAATACCTTGCAACTATTTAAGTCACATTTTTGCCAATATGCCTGGTAGCTTGCCAAAACTATCTACCTGCTTGTGTGCTGTTCCAGAATAGCGCCTTCAAGCAGAAGTCTTGATTGTGACTCTTACTGTGAAACTGCACAAGGAAAACACAGTAAGGAAACTAGCTTAGCTCTCATTTTGCCAGGTTAGCTCCTGCAACTGTCACTGCTGTCACTAGTACCACATGCTTCTCTGGAACATTAGTCATGGCTGCCTATTATTTTATTGCTATTTTACTGACTTTGGACAAAAGATATTTATGCTGTGCCAAAATAATCTCACACTACTTTTCATTTAGGTTGTGAGGCCTCTCCTGACTTTCCTAGACCACCAGTAGCTTTGTCCCTTGGAAATCTGAAATTATATAATTTTTTTGGTTTTCCTTTATTTATATTTTCCTCCTATCTTGGCATACAGTGGCCCAGGTGCTGTTTCTGATGGTTTGCAACAGGGGATGGCAAAGCAACAAGTTGTCTTTGAGCAACTTCAGTGGAAACATAAGAGCAGTTTGTTGGAATGTATCTCGTAAGACTACGTGGTTCAAAGTGTTCTTGGGTATGCGATCCAAGATGAGGGGATGTTTAGGTGTTGCTGAATAAAATAAAGTGCAGAAGCTGTGGAATGACTTGCAGTGAAAGGAAGGAATTTTTTTTTAACACATACATAGTTGGCTAAAATCTGTCCACAAGTCACAGAAGATTCAAGCCTGAGTGTACGAGCACATGTGTTCAGAGGAGTCACTTTTACATTGTGTTTCTGTTCTCATTTCCTGTTTGCCTTTTTCTGCATGCTTTTTAAAGACTTTTCAAGTTTTAGCACTGCATTAAGGTATCCTGTAGCAAATGCACTTGCCTGGTTTTCCTCCATCTTTGGCTAAACCTTCAATGTGTCCAAGTCTTCTTTATCTTTCTAGCACAACTCTTCTCTGCTGTCTTTGTGCTACTTCGTGCTTTCTCATTCCATGCTCTTGTTTAACAAGTGACATGCATAAAAATGTATGAAAGTGCAGCCTAAAAGAACCTGTGGAATTTAATGCACCTGTTTGTGTCCAGTATTTTCATATTATTCTTCCTCCTCCTGAACAGGGTGTTCCTGTAATGGCAATAAGAAACAAAATGATTTCTGAAGGGCTAAATCCAGATCTTCTTGAGTAAGTAATTTGTAGCTTCCAGTAGGGCTGGAATGCAACCATGTGTTTAAAAAACTTTGAAAAAAAAGCATGCTTAGAAAAGCTTGTTGATGATATTGTGAATCTAAATTGTTAGCATTGAAACAGGTTTTGAAGTCTCCCATGAAAGGTATTTTTAGCATTTTATAGGTCTGAAAAGGGCCATAGTACCAAAGAAGGAGGGATGCAATATCAAGTATGAGCTGTCTTTTCAGCATTGCCTAGTCCAAGGAAAGGCCTAGAAAATACAGAGACTGAAATGTAAATGGGTCGGTACTGTACCATCCCAAACAGAAAGTTGCAAGACTTTACCATTCAGACTTGAGAGGTGATGGAAGGACTTCTTCCCAGCCAAGCAGAGGTGGTACAGTTACAGGTAAAGCTTATAGCAATGACAAGGTGACATTTGACAATTTGCGTTTAGTGTTGAGGAATCAAATAGTATGTCAGTAGCCATTTTCACTGTACTGTTTAGAGGATGAGGTTTTACCCAGATACTTTATTTCAACGCTTCAATACGAAAATGTCATCGTGATAGAGGAATAAGAACACACTGTTTTATTTTGCTGAATGCATGGGGGTTAGCAGAGTTGTCTCCATATTCCCTCAGTAGATGGAAGATACAATTTCACTTCCAACACTGGTGCTGTAAATTGAAGTAATCAGTTTAAAATTGTGACTGTTGATGGAACTAACCTGATGTGAAGGCTACTAAGAAATAGATACTCATTTTCAAAGGTACTTTTCTGGCCATAAGTGTAAATTTTAGGGTTATTTTACATTTGACACGTAATTTAGTTTTACTGTACTATTTCATATAATTTGTTAAATTGATGAAAATATTAACTTCCGTTCTTAGATTATAGCCACTGAACTGTTTGAAACACTTTTGTATCCTCTTCAAAGAAAAGTCAATATATTAGAAAGTCTGCTTCTCCTTTCCAGTTAAGTCTTTTTGCATTTTCAAAATGCTTATATGGAAACTAGTAACCTGTTTAGTAAAATAAATAAAAATAAAGGAAAACTGAAGTATCATCATATACTGAGTTACTTTATCTCCCAGCTATTTCCTGGTGACTGAATAAGCCTGAAGTATTATTAATCATTTGATATTTGTACTGATCTGGTGAGAAATAAGAAAAAGAACACAGGAACCTGTGCAAATCTGTGACAGGGTTATTAAAGATGGTTTACTCTGTGTGTCTTATATGTGTTGTGTTTTTTTAATTCATTTCTGGTCAATTCCTTTCTGTAAATGTTGCTATTTCTTCATATTTGGATGGATTTTTATAGTAGATAAAAATAAGATAATAGGTTAACATTTCAAAAGCTTTTTTTACAAAGTACCTGCTTTTGGACTGACTGATTTGATTTAAGACAAAAAACATTATTCCTGTGAATTGCCCATCATGGAGTTAAGTTTGGGGTTTGGTCTCAAAGTCCATCTTCAAAAATTGCATGCAACAGTAATGCTTAGGCAGATTTTCTTTAAAATATTACTAGTTTGAAAACTGAGAATCAAATCTACCTGGTCAAAGAAAGCTAATTATTTGGCAGTGTGCATAAAGCATAGTATTTTAAGGAGTCGGGGATGGTCTTAATTTTTTTGCTTTCTTCTCTCAATATAATAAACCTTTTTACTGTGTATCTTGCCATTCCCACCACATTTCTTACACCTTCAGATTCCTTAGGTCTGCTCATTCAGTCCCAGGGAAAATTAGGAAAATATACATATCGCTGTATGCTCAGTCGTGTGCTGCAGACTCTAACAGCTACTTGCCAGTGACTAAGGGTGGTTTTTTTGTGGCTGCACAGATGCTAATTCTAATAATATTAAGTTGTTTATACTCTCTTCCTTTGGCTGTTCTACTTCTGTTATCACTCCCTTTTCAACTATTTACAGAGTTTGAAAAGTGCTTATTCTATCAAGCTCCCAATTTATCTATTTTGAACTTTTGTTTCTTATCCTTCCTCTCTTGCTGGTCTACAATTCCAGGAGAGTTTGTCCTGCCCGCACTTACTAAAGGAATTAATTGCTGTCTTCCTCTCCTTACTAGAGGAGAGTTTTTGCACTGGTCTCTGCAGATCACGTCTTTGAAGGGCTTTTCTGTTTTCTCATTACCACAGCAACAAGGAACAATATTGTGAAGTGGTATTTTTCATGAGAAAGCAAGTGCTTTCTTAATTCATTTTGGAGGTGTGCAGGAAGAGGGGATAAGGCTCTCCTTCAGTTCTTTAGTGTACTTCTTATTTTTGCACCCAAAAGGTTTAGAAGCACATTAAAGGTACCTTAAAGATTTCCAACAGAGAAATTGTAATAAACAGAACTAAAGTTGGTAAAGAAGTTCTGTGGCACAACACACAGGGCTTAGCCCCAAGATAAGTAACAATGCAAGGATAATGCAATTGTCAGCTTAATTTAAAATGTAATATTGTTTTAAAGAGAGCAGCTAGCTATCATACTGGAAGCTAGTTTCTGTGAAGATCATTCTTCCTCTTCCCTAAGTATAACTGTATGTATATTTTCTACCTTGGTTTCAGAATTTACGGGGCTCAGTCTTGCTTGTATTGCCAAACTCGTGACATACTTAGGAGGAAGACTCCAGGGAGAGCCAGCATCTTTAGTCAGCAGTGATAATTAGTGTTTAGATGGCTTGCTTCTCTCCCCTTCATTCCCAGTAGATTCCCTGAGCAAATATTTTGACACGATGATAAGATCCTTCTTAAATATTCTCTTCAAAACTGACTTCAAGAGGTCTGATCATTTGTAGTCAATAAAAATCCTATGGCTGCTCTTGCATGTCAAAGTTAACCCAATGTTCTAGCCAAATTCCACTCTGAGTAATTCTTTTTAGCTTCTCTAAATTATCCCTGCAGTTTTAGTTGGATACAATGTTGTTAATTTCCTGTCTTATTTTTTTCATGTACTATTTACACTGCTTAATGGTGTACAGCATGTTCCTTTCAGCCTTAGAACCTCTAAAGACTGAAGAAATTTGAATTAATTTACCACCTTCAGCTCTTTCTGGAAGCATTTGCTGCTACTTAGTGATCTGTCATTATTTCTCATAACCTCAGGGTGTACATTCAAACTGATGTCTACAGAGTATTGGTGTCCAGTGAGTTGCACTTTGTAGTGTTTATTTTTGAGTTGTAAGTGAAGCAATAGCAATAAGGGGTGAGTTTGTAATGTGTTAAATGTTGTGGCAATTAAGTGCATGCAGTTGCAGTGAAAAGACATTAGCATTACGTGCTCAGTTGCTTCTGTTCTCAACTGCCTTCTAGGATTTACAACACAACGTTTTTCTTGCCTGCAGGACCCCAGATGCCCCTGTGCCTGCCTGGGGAGATGATGGGAAAGCAGAAGACAGTTCTGATAGTGAATCTTCATTTAGTGACTAAAGAGACTGATTTTGACCTTTGGAAACCTTTGTTAAGTGCTCCTGTGTTTGAAGCTTTGGCAGACAATGGTTTTGCGTGGATCACATGGGCAACATGATTTATCTGACAGCATTTTTAAGAACTAGGGTTCTCTGTGTTCTCTCCCAGAAAGTTTGAACAGGCAGTATGTTTCAACCTGAAGCTTTCCACCATGAAAAATAATGGTGAGACCCTTGCAATTTTTGTGCTGTGTTTCAGAATCCTTTTTGATACTTCTGAAATTACTTCGTAAAACTCTTAAGAATTCCACACTTTTAAACCTCCAGGACTCTAATGCTGCATTCTGGTCATTATTGGGTTTTCCATGTAACACATTTTACCTAAGTTGCCTTCTTTCTGTCCCATAACTTACAGGTAAAGGAACTTTTGCAAATTATTTTTTCATTTATGATCTCTATTTATTTTTTTCATTATACTATATTCTGAAGTCATGCAACAACATTTACATAGAAGTCAGCTATCTTGTGGTGACTGCAAATCAGTGATACTTCTGTTTAGAGAGAAACTACAATACAAGTGAAAAATGTATTAAAAAACCTATCTGAATCTATTTTTGAAGTATATACTGCTATTTGATATCATGTTAGAGTCTGTACAAAATTGTTAAAGAAATTCCTACCCTGTAGAAGAGTTGATTTATCAAATTCTGGTTACAGTGGTGTAGAAAGCTACAAAACATTGCAAGATTGGTTTGAAAATGGTACTGTGAAACAAGCAAGTGACTGGGAGGTTATTGGTGAAATACCAAAGTCTGACTCCTTGTTTGCTGTGATGTGTGTCGGTGGAAACCACTTACTGTTGGGCTTACTCTAAAGGAGCTGTGGCTGAGCAGTTTGCATAGGGTAAAAAGTCACCTCCAAGTTGGTGCCTTTACTGTTAATTTGAACAAAGCAGCAAAGATTCAGTTTGGTTAATGAGAAAACTACCTTGCTACCTATTGAGGTATGCATTGGGGAACAATATAAAGAAATCCACTTGGAGCCTGACAGGCCCTGAAGACTTCCCTCCAAATTACTTAATCTACTCCATGAGTCAAAAATGATGTTTCAGTAAAGGATCTTCTTTAATATAATTTGTTCTACTTGAAATTTTTCACAATCTATTTGTATTCCCCAGATTATTGTGATTATACCAGAGTGCTCTGGGCAATCATTCACTTTCTGGTATTTCACATTCTTCCTGAGACCAAGAAAAGAGTAAAACTGAAGCTCTTAAGAATATGAATTTGGTAGTTTTTATGACCAAATCATCTTCTCTCTTAGTTATTTATGCCTTTCAATAGGTTAGCTGTTGGTTTTTTTTCCTGTAACTTAAGCATGGCTTCCATTTTAGTCTAGCAGACATATTTAAGCTCTTCATAACCTGTAAATCAGACTAATGCCTGAATCCCTGTGAAAGAATATATGCACTAGAAAATGCCTAGAGATGACATTTCAATGATGAATTAATTATTATTGAGCACTTAAAAATACTCAATAGTTAACACTTGGTAAAACTCAACAAATATTAACATGTTAGCAATAAGTATTTCAAAAGTAAATATTATAATATTATACCAGAAAACATATATGGTGACGTTTTAAAAAAATCTATATTTGAAAACTCATTGAAGCAATCTCTATAATAAAGCTATTCTTTGTAAACCGAAGTTGTGGTTCTATTTTATTCCCATGTTATTTTAAACAAGATAACAAAAATGTATTTTTGGAATGGAAAAGAAAGTCCCTAGCCTACTGTCACTCCTTACAATGAGGGGTAATTAATTTGTGATTATATATGTCACAGAATAACAGTTTCATTAGTAGGAATGGTGAATTTAATTGCTTAAGGCTTGTGGAGTTTTTGCAGGGTAGCTGTTTACTTTGGAATAGTGCTATCTTACTAGGCTTGGAGAAATGTTAAGAAAAATATTGCCACTTTTTCTCCTCTCCCACTTGAGTGATGGCACACTGCACAGTGAAAATTAATGTCTAAATTGTGAGGAATCAGGGAAAAAAAGATAAAACGTTCCCTTTTTACCTTCAGTGGGTCAGCAGCCACAGTGCTTCCACTGTCTTTGGAACCTCTGACCACATTAAGCTCCTCTGTTCCTGCCAGTCTCATCTGCTAAACACATCCCTGTACTCAGGTTGTAGCCAAATCCCATCTGAGATGTTTCAGCTTAGGACACATGCTGACACAAGAAGCTATTAATATGGGATTGTTGGTTTGAGACTGAATTATGTCAGCTGCACCCGTCCTCCTTGATCTACAGCAGTTTTCTAGTGAGATGGTGCTAACCCAGGAACTGGAAAGTCCTTAACCACAGGCGAAATACTATAAGCTGAGGATATTCCAACTTGCTCGTTATTTGCCATCTGTTTTGGAATAGAAGATGGAGGGAGGATTTCAACTTGGCTGCAGAGTAATCAGATACACGTAATACTTTCAAGAGAAGAAGTCCATTTTTAAGTGACTTTTATTTTTAAAAAGCTTCCAACAGCAACAAACTTTCAAAAGATGCAGTATACATTAAGAGATGTCAGTTATACACATCTAATATATTTTATATGGATTTAAATAATCATCTGGGGCAATATTGCAATTTGAAGGTGCAAGAACTGCTTCAGCTTGTTGCCAGAATAACTGTTGGAGTTATAATGCATCTTTTAATACTCATTATGTACTGTTAGTAAATTATGTACTAAATATTTAAACAAACATTTGGGTTTTTTTACCCAGTCACCATCTTCCTCATTTTGGAGGTGAAATGGAGTGCAGAGTGTATAATGGTCAGTTTCTTAAAGATACTTACAATCATTTTAAATGCATGTAGGTGCCTTAAGACTAGATGCATTTCAGTATTTATTTAAGTGAAACCTCAAACAACTGTCAAAGTCAAAAACAACATCTGGACATGATAATAACCTTATTCTGAAGTTCTAGTTTAGCACTCCTCATCATTAATCTGTTCCCTCCCAACTCTCCTGTTCAGCTACATTTGAAAAGAAAATTGATGGTTCTTTTTCCAAGCTGGGTCTCTTCCTCTCTCTTGTTTTTCTTTCCAGTGTGTGTTATTTACACCAGTGAGTTAAGTGTATAGTTTGTCATTCTGTGAATAAAAGTCATCAGGAACTACAGCCTGTACTTGGAAAAAGAGTATCACTAAGATCAGCACTTTGCATTGCGTGTGGCCAGATCAGTTTTGCTTTCCATAATGTTATGTAGCAAGAAAATGAAGTTCATCATGAACTTAAACTTTCTGGGAACCCGTTTTTTTCTCTGAAAAGCTGATACAGGGTTGCAGAGTTATAATGTTTTGTCTGCAAAACGGAATGTGTATTTTCCTACTCCTAAGGAAATTGGCAGCCTCTTGTCTGAGATGACTGCAAGTCAAATGCCTGTACTAGTGTCCTAAGCATTCCTCTCCTGATACTTGATGTGATGGTATCTCCTCCATTCATTCCACTTTACAGGCAAAACAAGAACTGCCCCATTAGCTCAGGCTATGGCTTGCTTAGTCTTGCAGTTCTGTCTCTGGTAAAAATCAATACTGAATGCTGTAATGGAAGATGTGGGGAGTACTGCAGTGATCCTGCAGTCCCTTTTCCTGCTACCAAGATTTTACTCCAGTTGTGAGCAGAGATTGATGTTCAGTGCTAAGTTGCAAGTTTGTTCGTTCCTAAAATGTTTGCAATAATTCAGGAGGCTCTGGGCATTCCTGCCTTGTGTTTGACTGTCTAATTTCGCTAATACCTTCATAGAATCATCATGGTATAGTTTGGGTTGGAAGAGGCCTTAAAGATCATCTAGTTCCAACCCCCAGGCATGGGCAGGAACACCTCCCACTAGACCAGGTTGCTCAGAACCCTATCCAACCTGGCCTTGAACACTTCCAGGAAGGAAACGTCCACAACTTCCCTGGGCATCTTATTCCAGTGTCTTGTCACCCCCATAGTGAAGAATTTCTTCCTAATACCCAACTTAAATCTCCCCTCTTCCACTTTAGAACCATTACCCCTGATCCTGTCATTCTGTGCCCTTTTAAAAAGTCCCTCCCCAGCTTTCCTGTAGGCCCCCTTCAAGTACTGGAAGGCCACTATAATGTCTCCCTGGAGCCTCCTCTTCTCCAGGCTGTACAATCCAACCTCTCTTGTCCTGTCATATTCATTTTGAGGAAAGAAGTTTAAATGGTTATAAATTACAATACAGGTCATTGGTTAAGGATGGATGTAACATGAAAGACTTGGTTTTATTTGGATTTTGTTTTAAAAAGTTTTAAAATTAGTGTCTTGACCTTAAACAAGTGTATTTCCCATTTTCAGGTAAATTGGTGGAAAGGAAAATTATGAACAAACATTCACTTTGCAGACAGTAGATTATTTTCTTCTTTGCATCAGACTTCATAACTGGTATTCTGTCTCTGTAATAGTGAAATTATAAATAATAGTATTCTCTGATTTTATGTAATATACTTTTTTCTTATCAAGCTCTTGCTTGTTCTAGTCTATGCACTTGCACTTGAAAGCTGTCTACTCTGTCTGGGGACACGCTGTTCCCTGGACATTAAAAATCCCTTTTTGTGCTTCACTATTGTCTTCTGTTTGTGGAATCAGGATTCAAAATAAAGTGGATGCTGGGCTTGGGACCAATCTTGTATTGGAAAAAACATCGGTCTGGGTGCTGAGAAGGATGGATCAGATGGGATCTGGGAGTAATTTTTACATTTATATCAACAGTTCTTTTTATAGGTGGTTTATAGGTGATTGCCATCAACTTTTTAATAAATCTTACCCTTTAGGTCACTTGTAATGGTGAGAACTTTATTACACTTGAATTACCCTGCTGTGAAGAATTAGACAGTGGAAAAAATTAGTAAGACCTATTTTAAATTATATCTCTCCTAACAACTGTGATTATCCTTTTTGCTCTAAAACAAGTGATCTCTAGCGTTCAGCCAACTGCATGCTCCCAACAGATTCCGTGTGTGATTTCTTGCAGCACTGTTCTCACCATTTTTCACAGGCATGGGGAATCCTTCCCCCTAAACTGCATCTTGCAGTGTTGATTTCTCTATACTGCTTCTCAGCATCTCTTTGAAAAGGAAAACGTCTGCATGCTGAGATGATCTTTTGATCTTCTGGATCCAGTTCACCTAGTTCTAAAGTAGAGTAGAAGTAGGGAGAGGGATGAACAGAGAAAAGGAGGAATGTCTTTTTCTCAGTTGTTTCATCATTTGCTTTCTCCTCAGTACAGTGCTTTTAGGGAGCTGTCAAATAATAACAGATATTTTTGTTTTTCCTAAGTAACCTTGAACAACAGTGTCTTGTTTGCTCAGCATGATGCCTGGCATCATCAAAAGCAAAGAGTGAAATAGGTGGCAGCCAGTTCTTTTGTAAAACTTCATTAAGCAAAGAATGGTTCATCATGCTTTATCATGTGTTTGGTGTGGTTTAGGGAACTAATGTCAAAAGCTTGCCTGCCTGCACAAGAGCATGTATTAAGAAGACAATTTCAAAGCAGTTGAATACAACTAGAATACCATGGGTGAGGGGTGATTATTAGCATTTTTCTTACTGTAACTTCTCTGCCTCTGAATTGGCTTTCAAGTCAGCCTCCTCATCTGTTGTAAACTTTAGCCTTTGTTACCGTTCTTCCAGCCCCCTGGCATCCCTGGTCTTCAAACATTGTTGAGTTGACCTATTACCATAGATTAAAGTCATGCAAGTCTCTCTTCTAATAGCTTCTGCATAATAATTTAATTGTGGGAAGTGTTTCAGCCTGATTTACTGTGGAAATAGCATCACTTTGTACCTGTGTCTGTCCTTAGTTTTTCTTAACTTTCAGAGCCTATTGGCTGTTTTCAGTCACATTTTGGTAGGGGAAAGAGGAAGCCATCTCAAAGATCGGGGTCCCCTAGGGGTTTGATGAAAAGGGAGAAATAATGAAATAGCATGTGAGCTCCAGAAAGATGACATCCCTGTCTGAAGCCTCTTTAGACCCTAATGTTAGAAAAAAGGTGTTATAATGTATCTGTTTATGCTTTCCCTCTGAAGTTAGGCCCTCTCATCAGCATTTAGACCCCTCCAGTTACAGCCTTAACTCAATTCTAGGGTTGTCTGGAGGAGAAGGACTTGGGGGTCTTGGTTGATGAGAAGCTCAACATGAGCCGGCAATGTGCACTGGCAGCCCGGAAAGCCAACTGTGTCCTGGACTGCATCAAAAGAAGCATGGCCAGCAGGTCAAGGGAGCTGATTCTGCCCCTTTACTCCACTCTCGTGAGACCCCACCTGGAGTACTGTGTCCAGTCGGGAGCCCCCAGCACAAGAAGGACATGGAGATCCTGGAGAAAGTCTAGAAGGAGGCCACAAAGATGACCAGAGGGCTGGAGCACCTCACCTACAAAGAGAGGCTGAGAGAGTTGGGGCTATTCAGCCTGGAGAAGACAAGGCTCTGGGGAGACCTTATAGTGGCCTTCCAGTATCTAAAGGTGGTCCACAGGAAAGTTGGGGAGGGGCTTTTCACCAGAGAGGGAAGTGATAGGACAAGGGGTAATGGTTTTAAACTGAAAGAGGGGAGATTTAGGTTAGATATTAGGAAGAAACTGTTTAGTGTGAGGGTGATAAGACACTGGAATAGGTTGCCCAGGGAGGTTGTTGATGCCCCATCCCTGGAATTGTTCAAGGCAAGACTGGATGGGGCTCTGAGCGACCTGATCTAGTGGGAGGTGTCCCTGCCCATGGCCAGGGGCTTGAAACTAGATGATCTCTAGGATCCTTTCTGACCCAAACCATTCTATGATTCTATTATTCTATGATTATCTTCATTCAGGCAACATGTCAATCAGCAGAACACCACAAACCTCTGGTACATAGCCAGTGAGATGATAACCAATGGCAACCAGTCTGCCCAGCAACTAGAATCTGAGTTTCACTAAGGAGGGTTTCCATTGTCTTCAACAGAGTTTTATGGGTGTGAGGCCATGGTCTGTAGCCCTGCTATAGGAAATGTACACATGGCACTTGTGTTCTAGAAATCAAAGCCAGTCAGGCACGTGCTCGGGGTCCCTAGGAAATCAAATTCTGTTCATTTCCCTGAACTTCTTGCTGCAAGTATACAGTTACCAGAAAACATTTCAAAATGTCAGCAGTTTGGGTGAAGGAAGATGCCATGCTTTTGTGGCAACTGAAGCTTTGGCAGAGAGGACAGGAATAACAGGACAGCTCTCTTTGGAAATTATTTGTACTGTACTCACAAGGGGACCATGCTAGTACTAGTGTTGCATGAGGCAGCCCTCAGAAAATCAGGTGTTATACAAACTTTTCCTTTTGCCTTATAAACAGAGTGGGTTGAATAACCAAGCTTCTCTTTCTCCCATTCTGGACATTTTTTCCATTTCAATTATTGTGTCTATATAGTCACACATATCAGCACACGCTGCACTAGCTTTTTTTTCTGGGACCTGCCTCTCCTGGGCACCCATCCCTTTGCTCCATGACACACCGTTACCCACCACAGTTAATATAGCACAATCAGTTCAGGTAATGCCCATGAAACTCTGAATGCCATACTGTGGCTGGTTTTCAGTGTGCATCTTTATTGTGTGAGACTCCTTATGCCAAGAGTATCACCCTGCCAGAAGAAAGAAACTTATTATCAATATTGGGACTTTTTACAAGGCCATGAAGCAATGGCAGAAGGGGTAGTGTTTTTAAACTGAAAGAGAGTAGATTTAGGTTAGACATTGGGAGGAAATTATTCAGTGTGAGGGTGGTAAGACACTGGAACAAGTTGCCCAGGGAGGTTGTGGATGCCCATCCCCTGGAAGCGTTCAAGGCCAGGTTGGATGGGCTTTGAGTAACCTGGTCTAGTGGGAGGTGTCCCTACACATGGCACGGGGGTTGGAACTAGATCCAAACCATCCTATGGTTCTATGATTCCTTTTGCTCATCCCTTTGGGGTTTTGTATCTGTCAGTTGCAAACAATGGTCCACTAATGCAGTTTATGTCCTTTCTCCAATAACACAAGCACTTCATACTTAGCTGGAAAGTAGACAGCATTTCTGATTTTAGGTTTGCATAGCAGATTCACTTTAGTGCCAGTCTTCACTTAATAGTTTTGCTTCATCTCTTTTTCTCTAGCCTACATATGAAAACACACTGAACTGGTGAGGAAAAACTGTTTGTTGACAGTTAACTTGATTATGGAGAGAGTCTTCATCCTTAGATTTTGAAAGGTTTTATTAGATAAATGCTTTCACTTAACAAAAAGTGCATTCACATGTACACTTTCTCACATACACTCTCCTAATTTCCCATGTTTACATTTTTAGTTCCAGTTTGCAACACTTCATCTGTTCCTGAGCACTCCACATTCTTTATTTTTTTTTTTATGTCCAAGACCCAAGCAAACAAAATTCCTTTAAACATCTTTCTGAATTCCAGGAGAGATGACAGTGAAAAAAACCAAAACAATTAAAATCTCTCCCACTTAACTGAGAATTCTACTGAGGTTTGTTTTGTTACATAGTGTTATAGTGAAAACAGATGATATTTGAAACTTGGCTTTGAAGCAAGTCTCCCCTCAGCCTCCACAGGCAACCAGACATTCCCCCTCTGCACACCACTTCCAACAGCTCTGTAGTGCAAAATATTTCTGTGTTTATCCTCCAGACAAATTACCATTGCTGATCTTAAGTCATCTGTGTACTAAGAAAATGATGTGCTGTCAACCCCAAATCCCACTGTTCTTTAGAAATCCTTTCAGAAAGAATTAAACGAAACAAAGAGGGGATTAATTGCATTTCTTTCTTTTCTTTTAGAACATTAGGACAGCTTCAGTGGAATCAACTAATCAGTGGAAGGTGCAGAGAGCAGCATACATAATTAACCTCTGTAGCTTGACTCCAGAGCTCTCTGGTAGGTTGCATATTGCCCAGGCAGAAGGAGCTAAGGTTCAGCAGTACTGCTGACACTAGAAGAGCAGATGTTGGATATACTTCCCCTAATCTGTGTTCTTTACAAAATGACTGAACCATTTATCAAAATCTTTAGCTTGTTTTGATAGCTGGACAAAATTGTAAACAAATAGTAACCACATGTTATTTACGGCAGAATAAGTTTGCTTTGTTTGGTTTTATAACAGCATTTACACAGTATTTTATGCAACCTTAGTGACCTACATAAGGTTTTGGTCTACAAGTTACACTCTTTTTCTGAAAAAACAAAGAAGTAACAAAATTGATGATGGCAGGATTTGTTTTGAACCACAGCAGCTGATAATTTGATGGGAAAAAAAACATCAAAACTTCTTTGGTGCTTTCAGAGATCAGAAATTCTTTTCTGCTGTCCCAAGGGCCTTTCAAAATATTCAGGCTTGTTGTTGAAGTTCATTAAGTGATGGAGTGATAGGAATACACATTACCATGCCTAATTTCAACTAAGTTCCCCTAATTCCTGTTGTCACAAACCATTTCCTGGCTTCTCCTCACCTTGCTCTAAAGTGTTTTCTCTTTGGTTTATGGTTTTTTGTTACTCAAGATTTGGGAAGAAGGGGGAACATTGTGATGAAAGCTTTTTCTGTAAGATCACTGAAACCACTACACCGCAGTTACAGCTCTGGTCTATTTGCCTTTAGGCACAAGCCAAGATCAGATGGTTCTAGATCAGCAGAGAAGAAATGGGGGAGGGAAAGCCACATGAAAGCTTTTCTCTTTCCTGGCATTTCCATTCAAGAGTCACAGAGGAAAATCACAAATATATTATGTCAGCCTTATAAAAATCATTCTTTAACAAAACACAAGTGAAAAAAACCAATAAAACAAAAACCAAAACCCCAAACTCCAAAGCATTACTGTGTGCAATACCTGAATTATTTAATAATAATGTTAGAAGAGTAGTAGCTGAATAATTTTGTGGCTTGGTTGTTGTTTTCAAGACAGATTTGTAAAGTTGCATGAGACGGAACAGAAACATCTTGGTTAGGATTTGTAAATAGAAAACATCCTAAGGCTGCTGTGTCTTTCCTCTTCTCCTGGTTCATTACTCTCAGGAAGCCACCTGTAATTGTCTTTGTAAATGGTCTGTGATGCATATAAAAGAAGGAAGGAAGAAAAGGAAAAAAAACAAACAACCCAAAACCCAAATTTGCTGGCCAGAAGATAAAAAAAGTAAGTTTTGGAAAATGTCTAATTTTCAAGAGGGATGTCTCCAGTGTTTGGTTGTCTGGTACATGGGGAAGGGAAAGTTACAGCTACTTTAAGCACTATCACTCCATTTTACTGCCACAATCACACACTTAGATGTGAAATACAAATAAAAGAATCAACAGTACTAGTATTTCTCAGTGTTGATCCGTGATTTGGGGATGTTATATGCACAAGCTTTTTCAGTGAAAGTCAAAGGATTAAATAATTAACAAAGGCTTTTTTCCCCCATGGTTAATCCAGTCACTGAACTTAAACAAAGGCTTAAATTAAGGAATCTGACTTTAGATTCCTTTTCAATTCTATTAGCCAAAGCAGTGTCTTGACCTATGGGCTGTCATTCATTTTTCATTCCTTCCAAACCCTTTCTGCTTGACATTTATTTGCATTAACAACCCCATGGCAATAGCAGGAATAATACTCAGCTCTCTGAACCAGAGCATTCATCCACATTTCCCAAAAGTATGTCAGCTCTGAATGTGACTGGTCAAGATGCCACTTGACATTCCTGCCTGCTCTCTTACACCATGATGGTGAATCTGAGCTGGTTTCAGCTCATGCTTCTTTCATAGGAATGTCTGGAGCTCCTGGACAGGAAAGAGTGACTTTCTGCTGCTTTTGCTTTCTCTAGCTCTTTCCCTATGCCTTGCTGATTTTCTCAGTCCCTCTTTCCATGCTCTTGGAATGAGTCCAGAGAAGGGCCATGAAGATGATCAGAGTGCTGGAGCACCTCTCCTATGAAGACAGGCTGAGAGTTGGAGTTGTTCAGCCTGGAGAAGAGAAGGCTCCAAGGAAACCTTATATAGCAGCCTTCCAGGACCTGAAGGGGCTACAGAAAAGCTGGGGAGGAGCTTTTTACAAAGGCAGGTAGCAACAGGACAAGGGGGAATGGTTTTGAACTGAAAAAGAGGAGATTTAGGTTAAATATTAGGAAGATTTTATTTAGGATGAGGGTGGTGAGACACTGGAACAGGTTTTCCAGGGAAGCTGTAGGAGCCCCATCCCTGGAAGTGTTCAAGGCCAGGTTAGTGGGGCTTTGGGCAACCTGGTCTAGTGGGAGGTGTCCCTGCCAATGCAGGATGATCTTTATGGTCTCTTCCAACCTTAACCATTCTATGATTCTATGATTCTCATCAGTCCAGCACCCATTTGTTGATTTCAGAGCCACTTAGAGCATTGGGGTGAAATGTTCCAGACCAGGTGCCCTTCTTGGAATGATTTGTTTCTAAAAAGGTTCATTCAAAATGTCTTATTGAGAATTTAGTGAGAAAAATTCAGGGGTTTTTTTCTGTATTTTTAAAAAATAGTATTTTTGAGAAGCTTTGATGTCCTTGTGTTTAGATCAAAGGGGAAGCCTTTTTCAGGGAGCAGCGATGGCAGGTTCCCTTCCCCTGGGGGAGGGCAAGATGGGAGCTGAGGCTGGTGGAAAGGCAGGAGCAGGGACAGAGCTGGCCAGCAAAGGTGCATTCTTACAGCCCCAAGGCAAGGTGGCTAGAGAGGGTCTGGTGATGGGAGCCAAGTTTGACTGAGTCCAGATCACCAGGCAAGCCCGTAGTGATGAGACAAGTTCTAAGTCAAGTTGAGTTTCCAATTCAGGATCAGCTCCAGAGGAAAACACCCTGATCATTACACAGTCCAGTGATCACCAAGCATGTTTGTAGTGTGGAGGAAAGCCTAAAGTCAAGCTAGAAAATCAGATCTGAGGGTTTTCTCAAAGAGCTTCAGACCAGTGACTGGCCTCCTCAGTCATCTCTCTCCTCCCACAGAGGTCCAGTTCCACTTTACAACCTTCATCTTTGAAAGCCCCATTTTTCCCTTGTGCCGCGTGGGGATGATGCCTGTGGTAGCATCCAGCTTGGCATTTCAATGTGCTGGACCAGGGAGGATGCAGCACCTTTGCACAACCCTTGACAGAGTTCTCTCTGGCCATTTCTGCTGCAACATTTTCTGTTGAGTTTCCACCAGCTTAAAAGCCTCAGAGCACGATGTGCAAAAAAACATGGAAGTAATGGCTGCCCTGCTGTCCAGAAAAGAGAATGAATCTGGAGTCTCCCTATGGAAATAAAGAGTAAAACTGCAAAATTAAAAAACAAATGGCAGTGCACTTGCAGAAGAGGCTCAGATTGTACTGTCCCACAAGTAGCTTTAAAACTGGCCATTTACACCTCGCATGTTTATGGGAATAAAACATGTGATGGTTGAAAAGCCTGGTTTTGGCTTGAAATTTTAATAAGTGTAAAGAGCAGAGACTAAGAGAAAAGGACTGACTCATTGTTCTTGTGTGGGGAGGGACAGTGTGGAAAAGACACCAAATAGCACCTAATAAAAAATAGGCAGTGATGCATGTAAATTAGATGTTGGGAAAAGATCTGGCAAAACTTTCCTTTTTTGGCACTAACAGTACACATCAAAAGGCTCTCTGAATATTGGAGGGGTTTCTTGAAAGAAAACTGAGAACGCCAATTGTAATAAAAAGAAATAGTTTCCTGACAGAGCAGTAAAAAGGTGCATCAACAAATGCCCTGATAAACATACTCAGTTGCTTCAGGCACTTATAATGCATCCTCTAAACACATTTTTTTGGCTGGCAAAGTGGAAAATGGGTAAATCTAGGCTTAAAGAAAATTGCTTCCCATTTTGAATGCCTGGAGAATGCCTGAGTGGTATAAACTGTGTATCTTGGCCACCCCCAAATATATAGGCAAGCACTTGAGGAAATTAGAACTGCATTTCCTCAGGGTCAAAACTCTGTTGCAGACTTCACTAAACTTGTATTTTTCCATCTAACATGGTTAGTGACTTGGCTAGAGATAGTAGCAAATAATGAAACAGGGAAGTGGTGATGTATGTCCCATACAGTAGCAGGTTTTCCCTAATTAGGTGGAACCACAGAGATACTAAAAGTCATCTCTCTCCTCAGAACAAAACACACAGACAAACAAGCAATCTAGTAAAATGACAGCCAGTGTGACTCTGTGTCACTCATTTGAGCTCTACAGGAGCAGCATCTTCAATTCCACAAATGCAAATGTGTTCTCCTGTGTTCATGTAGATACTCTGCCTTCATCAAGTGAGTTCAGTTTATCTGACAAAGTAAGTACTTGAATGGAAAGATCTGGAAATAATATCTTTTTAATCACTTTTCTTATTTTCAAAGACTTCAAACTACTTGGAAGAAGGTGTAATTTATTTGTATGAGACTTTAAACCAATTATTTTTCTCACATTACCTTTGGAATATTATGAATCTTTGTAGTCAGAAATATTTGTATGAAGCTGCTAAGATTGCCTTAATGAAGATATGATGTATTTTTTTCTTGTTATGTTATTGTATGAGAATTTTTTCTTACTTTTTAATCCCAATCCTGCCTTAAATTATAAAATAGGAGTGGAGAGACTCCTAGTTGTTCTACTGAGTAGCTTTTCAGATTTATTCATACTTAATCCAGAAGCATTTAATTACCACAGAGGAAGTGAATAATCAAGAGAGTCCATCTTTTGTCTTATATTTAAAACACGCAAAAAGGAAATTCCATCTTATATTATTTTGTCTACTTGAGTAGCCTAAGTCTTTCCAGTCTGTATTAACTTCATCAGCAAATGATATGTGACATCTGCTTGTTAACTTTCCTAGCATCCTTGCAGTGAAGACTTGTACTTGCAGAAGGATGACTTGAATTGCACTCTAGAAGTCATTTCTCATGGACAAAGTTCTATAGATTTATGCATTTGTTGTCTCCATAGAAGATGATTTGTACACATGGGAGAGAAAGACCCAAGGAAAAAGCAGGATTATGTAACAGTGTGTTGCAGGTATGAGCATTTTGGTTTTGACATCACTTGTTCTGATCATACACTTGTCATGGCACAACAGAAAGAGAGAGAGCAACTTAGACCAGTGTGCTAAATTGTCTTTAAGGTTGTGAACAGGTAGGTGAAAGTAGGAGCTCCTGTAGAGAAAACCTTTGTCCCACATCAGCACATGTGGATGTGTGGCCAAAGGGCGACTGCTCCAAAAATGTGCTTGGCATCACCTTTTTAAAAATAGCAAGTATAATAATGCTTAAACTGACGCAACAGCACAGATATGCTACCTAAATAGAAATTATTATATCTAACCATTTCAATACAGTTAGACCAGTGTTTGGCAAAATAAGAAAGTCTAAACATCACAAAAGACAAGAGCTTTTCTGCTGTCAGATCACTGCAAGGAACTTTAAAAAGATTTACTGTTAATTTTTCAGTTTTTTTTTCCTTAGGAGTCCTGACTTGACAACATTCTTTTCTGAAAGTGTCTGGTTTTGGTACAAATGACTCATAAATAAAAACTTACTGTGGAAGCTTTAAAGCTGGCACATAGTTTTCCACAAAGCAAAATCATAAGGAACTTATTCTCAAAATGGTAATACAAATACTAGAGTAAAAACACAGGGTGACTGGAGGTGTGTGGGGGTGGCAGAGTAGAAGAGAGCTAATCACCTTAGTGTAGAAAGCTAAATTGAAAAGGTGGGTGTTTGGGTTTTTTTTCTTTTTATGCTTCTTTGTTGCTTCTTTTAAAGGCAAACAGTCCAAAAGTTCTCAAAAATCACTTTCAATCCAAACTAATTAAATATTTAAAATATTTGCATTCTTTACTGTTTGAATCACATATACATCTTCAGATCAGGAACACCTGTGGTAAGAGATGCCAACAGAAACGTGGTAGACTAGTCAGTAAGAAAGCTTCAGTGATAGGAAAAAAACCAGATTTTACTGCTGTATCATAATAAAAGAGGACTGAAAACAGGCCTCTGCATAATAGAATATTTTCCAGGTTTCAGACCTTTCCAGCCAGTTTATGATTCCTGCACTCTGCTTTCTGCTAAAAATAACAATAATTGCCTCCCACTGATTTCGATCCACCAAAGGTAGGAAAAGCTGTTGTCTTCCTGCAGGCAGGCTGCATGGATTTGCCAGGGTTTCAGCTGCCATTTGGTCTAACTTTCTGAGAAGAGAGCTGTACCTCGGATTTATAGCCACGTCGTGCTACTTAACCAAGAGTTGTCAGCAAGACACCAAAAACTGAGCTAGTAGGCACAAGATTGGGAGGTTATAGGAGAAATGCTCTCTTGTATGCCATGATTATTGTAGTGATGAACTGAAGTTAGGATGGGACAGCAGTAAGGAAAATTGGCTTCTTCTTCATGGTGTACCACAATGGCCCCTATTTGGGATCATGCCCCCTTGTGCTCAGCTTTCACAAACAGCACAGATCTTTCAGCCACCCAGAAGCCTGCAGGTGTCTGTCCCGACCACCATTTTAGAGGAGCCCACTGGAGACAAACCCACGTAGCCCTCCAACTGTCTCACAGCAGGTGGCCCCATTACCTGGTTCTCATCAGCTACTCCTGCCGGCTGTTCGTGTTTTCTGCTGCTTCAAAACCGCAGCTGAAACCTTGTTTTGATGAGCTAAGATAAAATAAATGTAGCGTGGTTCCACCCTTCCTGCCACTGTTGGGCTGGCCAGACATGGAAACACCTGTCCTCCTTCATGTGCTGGCAAACCTTTGGAAAATAACCCCACTGTCCTCTTAACTTGAAAAAGGCAAGAATTCAGAGAGCAAATGCTCTTTCCAGTCAAATGGAGAGAATTACTCAAATTGTCACTTGACTTCAGCCTAAATATTTACTGATCTGTGAGCATATTAACCTTTTGGAAATTCACGATGTAAACTTTCACACATTTTTTACAGTAATAGTGCAAAATAAAGCCTGTTTTCTCCAGGTGAAGCATTAGTCACTCTTGAAAACTGGTCTTATTTCTGAATTTCCTGCAGGCAAGCTGCAATAGCCAATTAAATAGAAAGGAAAAAAAAATATTCTTCCCAAATTACTGTAGGCCAAACTCAGTGTAATACCTAGATGAATGCAAAAAGCATTCATTTTTCTGAAAAATAATTGAGGGAAAGATTTTTGCAAGTCAGTAATAATTTAAAAAGTTAAATCAATTATTGCCAACCTTCAGATTTTGTCCTTGCCTGCGAAGAGCCTGGAGCATTGGTGATTCTGAGGATGGCTTTGGATGACTAGTGGTCCATAAAGTCTGCTTGGGAATCACTTTTTGAAAGCATAACTGAAATTATGACTACTTATAACTCCAATTTGGCTTCAAAACGAAAGGCAGAAATACAATATTACTGTGCGATTATTCATGTGTTGTTTGGTTTGTCTCTTTAGTTTTTTCTGTCCAAGGACAACTGATACTCTGGTTGTTTCCCCAATGAAGTGGTGCAAATGAGTGCAGTGTCTGCAGCTACAGCTAGGTATTGATTTACTTGGATATGGAGATACTGATGGACTTGACTTTCCTTTGAAACCTGAAGAATGCTCAGTCAGCATTGTGACAGCTGTGGCTCTGCTCACGTTTTGAACAAACTTTGTTTTGGATTCCTGGGCCTAACTGCTTCTTAGCTTTGTATTTATTTTACACTTTAAAGTTCATGTTACAAAATAGGTGCTCCTGCCTCTTTTTTCTCCATTTTGTTATAAATAAACAGATCTCAGCATCTTACTAAGTTCATGGAGTTTACAGTTTGATTTTCTTAATTTAGTTGGCCTGCCTCCAGGAAAGAAATAAATACTTCTTTTCTTTTTAAAGATCTTGATTTTAGGTGTATTCTTTCAGAACGAATGGACTTTCCTGCCCAGACTGTTGCCATTTGTTCCTCAAAAAGCCCAGAGTAACTCCTATAAAGACAGCTTTCCTCTGTCATCTCATAAAGTGTAGCCTAGTGTATGGATAGTAGTAGGATAGTAGTAACTTCCCAAACTCCCTCATTGCCGGGGAAGACTTTCCTTGGCTTTGATAATTAACAATACTAATAATATAGTTATTTTCTAGTCTAGTCTAATTGAATTCTGGTGACCAAGAGTGTAGACTTTCTTAGGAAAAGTTTGTCACCTATCTTTGCTTGCTTGCTTGTTTAGGAGCTGCTGCAAAACCAAAATGTTTGGTGTTAGGTTACATGTAACAGCTGGGGAACATCTCTTCATTGCTACTTCCACCCTTGTGCAGGAAGACTGGAAGATCTGTTTTCTGGATTAAAGGTGTTAGTTAACTCCTTTCACAGGTGACAGCTTGTGCCTCATGAACCTGCACAGCAAAAATACTCTGTTCTGATGCTGCAAGAAAGCTTATGTGCTGGGGAAGAGAGAAATGCAACTGCACTCTTTGGGGTGTCCTCCTAAATAAAGAAAGGCAAGTGCTTGAAGTCCGTGTGCTTAACAGCCTTCAGGGGCTTCTTCCTTCCACATGAATGTAAACTGAAGCCTTGCTGCCATGAATAGCTCCAGAAGACAGGATCTAGCAGCTTTGGTCCAGGCACATAGAATAACTTTTTTGATCTAATCACAGCATAAGTCTGGGGGATTTGTTTTTGTCATCATGTATGATAAATGCTTGATTCTTGGCTATCTGTTTTCTAGTTTTCTGCCCCCATCTAGTATTGCCTAAGTTTAGATGCAGGACTGATTAAAAAAAAAAAAGAAAAAAAAAAAAAGAAGAAGAAAACAACCATTTGGAGACCACTTCACGAAGACCAAAGTAAAGGTAAACACCTTCTGATTAGGTTATATCAGATGGCACATTAGTCATTTAATATTATGCAAACGGTACCTTCAAAACACTCCATGCAGCAGGCCTTAGTGTTGAATTGGGATACATGGTCCAGATCACATTTAGATAGTTCTGATTGCAACCTAATGAGGTAAGATATGTTTTTTTATACACTACTCCAATAGCCAGATCAAAGATGAGGTCACATATGCAGACAGGACTGATGAAGATAGCTGTCCAAGACATCTACACCTGTAGCCTTATGAATGCTAAAAACATAGCTTGCCAAGTCTGCTGGGCATTTCAATGCCGTTGCCATGAAGTTATCAGCAAGCTCTATTGTGAAGCCTGTAGTTTTTGGCAGAGTGTAAATGAGCACAAAACTTACGTTAGCTTTGGCTCTGGGTTCTCTTCTGAATTGATACATTTTTATCAGTCTTGCTTACATGAAGCACCATTTCTGGGTAAGAGATTGAAAATGCTGTCGGTGTGCCAGTTGTAATCAGCTAATTACCCCAGTGTGTCAAGGTGCATAGCTCAGGGCACATGATGCCATCCAACCTGATCTCGGCAACACCCTAAATATGATGCCATTGTAAAGTACAGAGTTAATTCCTTTCAGGAGAAGCTAATTTTTATTTGTTTCACAGCAGTGCCCAGAACTCATGGCCGGTCTTACAAAGACACTGAGGCTCAACTATAAACATGCATGTATTTCAAGAAAAAATTTTGTAGGACAAAATTTAGTTAGTGCATACAGCTGCTGGACAGGTGATGACAAACAAAAAAGCAGACCAGCTCTACTAGTAACATGTGCACCAAGTAGTTAAATAGTATGTAGATAAAAGGGGTATCAATAACCACTGCTGTTTACCTGCCTCTTAAGTTACTGACAACCAAAAAACAGTAAGCAGGTGTTTTTTTTCTGCAAATGTCTTGTGAAGGCCTTTTCAAGGTAATTGGCATTGAGCAGAAAAGTGTGACAGGAACAGAATGTGATTTAAATCATAGAATCATAGAATGGATCCAAGTGGAGCGGAAAGATTCCACAGGATGTCAGTGGTGTTGAATGAGTCCTCTTATGAACAGCCTTCTAAACACAGCAGCTACCGTGTAGTATGGTTAGGAGATCTCATTTTCCTCCTGAAATAAAATTTAAGTACACTGAGTCTCCACTCCTCTCCATTGAATCTGAAAAGGGTGACTGCTGTGGAGTCCACTGATCAGTCTCTTAGTTCATCTCTCATAATTGCACCATTATCACCCATAAGGAACCTATTAATGTGGAAGAGGTTTTGAAACCAAAGTCTCTCTTTGCAGAGCCCTGATCTAGGAATGCTTTAAGGGTATATGCCAGATCAAGAATTGGATTAATTTTGGTTCTGGGAATCAAACCACAGCCTCTGAAAAACAATGGAATTCACAGCTCACTCCAGAAAGTTAAGCAACAGCCTTAGCTTTTTGCTAAAAGAAGGCTAATAAGGTTTGATGTAACATCAGAGGAGCTAATTCAGATCTAATAACGACACTTGCTTTTTGAACAATTTAGCCTTAACACACGCAATTTCTGACTTCATAATTTTCCTTCCTAGGGCCTTCTTTTGGAATATCCTACAGGCAGATGTCCTACTTAACAGGAGACCCCTAATAGTCTGCCAATTTCCAGCTATGTTTAAGTAGTTACTGATTGAGAACATTTTAACTGTTAGGAAAAATCTGTGTGGCATGCCAGATGTCATCTGCAATACAATCTCCAGAAAGACATGCTCTCTTAAGGCTACCTGGGCAGTAGTATGATGAGCTTAGTAATTTTTGCCTTATCTAAAACAGCACTGTCCCTATTTTGAAGTATATGTTGGGAGACGATGAGCTGTATACAAAGTAGCTTGTTAGGCACAGAGTGGAGTGGCAGAGGAAAACTAATTTACACTGCACCAGCAAAAGAATTACCATGAACCATATGGAGAACCAAAAGAAGCAGCAAACATGAAATTATCTCAAGGGAATGAACACTTCAGAAGGTGACTGGATTTGTGTTTCAAGTGTAAGAGGTTTCATTACAGAAACATTTGCTCCCATCACTGTAATGTAGATGGAACAAGTAGCCAACTAATCTGACCTTCATAAGCAGCCAGGAAATAACATAAGCCTATATCATTCCAGTTTGTTGTGGAATCTTAAACTACAGTTCTCATAAGGGATAGTAGCTAAGTGGGTGGGGGAAAGATGGCACCAACTGGTAACCTTCAAAAAGAAGCGGGTTTAAATACAAAGTAAAAAAATACTTTGGGGGAGGGGTGGGGGGAAGGGGGAAGTGACAAAAATGGATAGGTTTCCTGCAAGCGACTTGCTCTGGAAATCGTGTCCTATTTACAGTATCTGCTGGAAACTTGAGCGTCAATTGGTTCCCATTCATACTCTGCACAGTTCTGGTGTAACTGTACACAGCCAGACAAAGCTGGCTTTGTGTGCCTGTTCATGCACAGCATTGGAAAGAGTACAAGCCGTATCAGAACAGGTTTTGTGATTATAATTCAATTACTAGTGAATCAGCTGGTCTCTGTTCAAATTTGTGGAAACCTTAGGTAAGTTGGTTAAAAAAAAAATATTTTCAAATCCTAGCAAGTTTAAGGCACTAAAGTGGCCATAAATGAACATTAAAGATCAAAACTAGATGATGAAAAACAAACTCCCCAGATATGTTGGACAGGAGCCTACAAAAGCCTTCAAAAGAATTTTCTTCAAAACACTATGCAAGTTGACAGGAAGCGCCCTATAGGAGACTTCATGATAATTACAAAGATGTTGTTTGGCACTTTCTGAATAATACGTTCCCTTGTTTAAAGAAAATGACACTAACAATCTACAATAGCCCAGAAATAAATGATCAGGGCAGCAACAAATGTATGCTAAGCAGTGAGCTCAAATTAGCAATATTGTAGGTTAAACAGTGGTTTAGCAGTAGATAAACAGAACTACCCTCTGTGAAGTGTTGAGAATTAATCATCTCAGGGCTTAAGAATCAATTCCATAGATTTGGCTGGATAAATACAACAGCATATTTGATTGATTCTAGTGTAGCCCAGTATGAATACAGATAAGAAAAACCACCTCTGCCCTTTTCTGCTGGCATCTCTTTCCTCCTTCTGATTGTCAACAGATGTTTTAAGACTTCATTAGACATTATTTAATGGGCAGTCATTTATTTTGTGGCTCTTTCAGTTGCATCAGCATAGCCCTCTTCCATCCCTTCCTCCTCAAATCAGTACCAGTCCATTAGGTTCACTAGAAATTTGTAACTCTGTATCTATTTCCAATGTCACTGCTTTTTTTTTCATGGGTGTTTTTGTTGTTGTTGTTTTGTTCTGTTGTGTTGTGTTGTTTTTCAGTTGTTATTGTTTTAATTTTTGTTCATTCTATCTATCTATCTATCTATCTATCTATCTATCTATCTATCTATCTATCTATCTATCTATCTATCTATCTAACTATTCATTTTTCAGTGATGAGGATGGAGGTCCCAATTTAGGTTTCTGCTTTCCCATCTTGTGATATAAAGGGGTTTTGTGCATTGGCACCTTGAGATGTATTTTAGCCATCACTTAGCTGCCAGGAGTGGAAGACCCATCACAATCAAGCAAACCCTTTCTGCACCTGCAGTGACAACCTTTTCAAAGTCTCCTACATGGCACTGTGGGCAGGAGCAGATCACCACAAACATCTTTCCTGTGTAGCTCATTCCACAGGATTTAATTCCAGAGGCTCTATTCCTCTTCTAGTAATTTTGCTGGAAAGCTCTCCTGTGTTCTCTATGGGACTACCAAACAAGCTGGTGTCTTCCCAGCAGAAGATACATGGGGACCTTTACAAGCAGGCACAAACTCCTGTTGTCCCAAATTCTATACTGAAAATTCACAGACAGGAAAAATCCTTCTGGCTCTGACTGATCAGCTGCAAATCGTGAGCAAGTACCTCTTCTCCAGGTCCTGTGACTGCAGCTACAATATAACTTTGCTAAGAAACCTATCAAGGTATCAATCCTTAGTATCTGGAAACAGAAAACTGGAGAAAAAGTGCTTCCTGCTCTCTCTGTGTCATGTGCTGTCATATGGTATAATTGTATATTCATTATGGGATAATAAAGTTATTTTTTTCTTTATTTCCACTGAGGCCAGTGACAAATGGCATGTTTATTTCCACAGGCTTTGAGTCAAACTCTTGTAGTCCTCTTTTTCTTATATATGGGGACTCTACTCTTTCTTACCTGTTCTCTCAGCTTCTAAACTTTAGACCTATTTCTGAATCTGCTTGTCTTCAGAATAACTGACAAAAATGCAGGGGAACTGCTGATTCTGCCATGAAGTTACACGATTTGGCATCCCAGAAGATGACCCATCTCTAGCTCTCCTTGAAGAAAATTGAGAGATCACTAATTCCTGCTTTGCCACGCTATTTAACTGCTACTATGATTTATGGGATGCTTTTAATATCCCATCCATGATATTGCTAGGATTTTGGTTTCCGAGATTTCTGTTTTCCAAAACCCAGAGGAATGTGCAAAGGCAGTGTTTCTACTCTTTCTAGAAATCTGGAAGACACTTCTCTGTCCCCAGTCCCTAGTTGAGTGGTTGGTGCCCAGTGCATTCAGTTCACTGAATTTAACTGGGTGGTTTGAGAGTCAATCCCCTTTCATCCTTCATTCCCTGCTCAAGAAGACTCAGCAGTCTGCAGGACTACATTTTCACTCCCAAAATTGTTTTTTTATTTGTCTGCTTTGTGCATTTTTCCATATTGAATTTTTATCTGACAGTGCAATGAAGAGTTTCCAAACCTGTCTTTCTTTAGTTTCCTTGCACTCCTCTTTAGTCCTAACATTGTTAAATATTTTTGCAACCAGAAGGTATTTTTGGAGTGAATATACTGCTATGACTCTCTGTTTTCAATGGCAACGCTCAGTTCTGGCTGCCATGAGCAGACACAAGATGCCATGTAAAACTGCAAGCTGATTTTAAAAAATCTGATTATATAATGTTGTACCATTCCTTTTGGTTGAAATTCCAGGAAAGTAGCAATAGGGATTTTGCATTGACTACTCTAAACAGTAAGCATGCTTTAAATTCAGTTCAAGACCAAAAGCTACGCTAATATAATAATAATGTTTGAATTTTAAAGCTGCTTGGCAAGGAGACATACCAAAAAAATGTCAGCTTCACCCTTTGACAGCACTGGCAATCACCCTTTAAAATCTGCTATAGTACTATAATTACCTCAAATATTTGTTTTAAACACTTTTAAGCTAACCAGCCATGCCAGCCATAGGCAGGATCTCAGCTGAGAGTTGATTTTGGTCTGTAGTCAGGTCAGACAGCACCCATGACTTACTACCTGCATACCTTTCAATTCCCCAGACATCAGATTGAGACCACAAAATGGAGGAAAGCAAGGCTAATTTGTGAACTGTCATGAAGAAAGATGATCTCTGGAACAGAATCATAGAAACCACATCCTAATACCAACATACTAGGGGAGCCGCTTGCCAACACAATTTGTGTGAATCAAGTATTAGGTAACACAGAAGGACAGAGGACAAAGGGAGAAATAAGAAATGGCGCCATCTCTGTGCCCCCAAAACCAAGAGGAAGTCATGCCAATGGAAAGCTTCCATGCCGCCGAGAAAACCAGTGCTTGCTGAAGCCTGGCTCCTGGTTCCTGTGTTGCTTCTAAGACTGACACAGCTCCCTGGGGACTTGTCAGATCTTGCCACAGTGTGATGATCTCTACACACAAGAGCTTTTGCACTGAATTTTGAATTACATACTATAGAGGCTTAATCAAAAAAACATCCTTTTGCAATTTGTGGTGTCAGTTCTGATACCTCAGGTCTAAACACTTTGCTTCGAACACTTCATTTCCATCCCTTCAATAGGAAAACAACTTGGGTTAAACCACAACAAGCAGACAGTCTTAGAGCTTGACATCACCTTCAAACTACTTACAGAGAAATAACTTATTTTCCAGACTCATCCTTGAGGTTATTCTACTGACTCCAGAAGCTATCCAGGAAATATCCTCTAGCCCTATGAACATACACACTTGCTAAGCAGAGCAAGAGATACTAACAATTAAAGCCAGTAAAATCTCACTTTAGTTGATTAAAGGTAAGAAGATACTTTCCCTTCTTATCCTTTCTTTCTCCTATTGAATTTGGATCTTCAAAGATTAAATATCTGTTTATAAGAAGAGAGTGATACTTCAACAGGAGGCATTTTTGTATGTCATATATTTGCCCGAAGATCAAGAGCTATGGTCAAAATCAGTTCTAAGCAGGAAAGACAACAAGATTTTCTGTATAATCTTAGTGAAAGTATAAATCTGTTAAAAATTCTATTTATAATTTTTTTAAGGGTAAAAGCCCACAAATAACAATGAAAATCTATTCTGGGGAAGAGACTAGCAATTGTATCAAACAATATTTATGGTAACCCCAGAAAAATAGTTTTTTACTTTCCCAGGTGACTTCTAGGAATGAAATCTAGCACAGATTACTAGAAAAAGCAGAGCCAGACTAGAAATGCTGAGATATGACAAAGCCTAGCTCTGTGTAGCAGGACGCTCCATCTCTCAATATGCCTGCCTCAGTTTCCCTCTATGATTCAACTGCTTTTATCTCTCAGTTTTGCAGGCCCAGGCCTGGAGTGGCAAGATTTGCATGAGAAAAGGAAAGGCCTAGCAAACTCTGAGCTGGTAACAACTGTGAAAGGTACAGAGGCCAAGTTGATGTTCATAACACCAGCTGCTCTCCAGTGCTGAAGAACATGGAGCTCAGCCCAGCCACAGCTAGGCCTGAAATGGAGATAAAGTAATAATGAACAGATAAACAACAGAGTTTACTTGGTGAGAACTGGGCCTTCATTATTTTTTTTTTGTCCTACTGTTTTCCTTTTATTCTCCAATGAGAGATTTTGGAGTATGGCTAATTGTTGACTGACAGCAGACAATCCACTTTATTCTATAAAAGCCTGGTCCCATCTTTGATCGAGAGGACTTCTTGTACACTTTCCCAAGAGCCTGCTGGACCTTCTCTCCTCCAGCATGGACACCTGCCAGAGAGACTAATTCTTGAGAATTATGATCCACCCAGGGATACCCAGCTGTGGCCAGGCAAGGGTGAGAGATATTAACTCTTTCATTGTCTTTATTAGTAAACTTAACGTTAAGTAATTTTCATCATTATAGAATCCTTTAAAATTGATAATTAATGTTCTAGGGCTAGTATAAAACTTGATAATAAGTAAGTTGCTAGCATTTACATGGTTAACCTTTATTGTTTTATGTAACTATAAGTAGTCAAATTCACTCTTAAGATACCCTTTGCATTCAAACTTCAACTTCTGTTCCAACCTCCCAATTTCCTTACAATCTGACTGTACTTGTGCCTTCTACTTTGAGGAGTTAAGACCCCAGTGTTATATGCAATAAATCTTGATCTGTGCATATACGTCTCATCTGCCATCCCGTCCCATCCGTGACACTCTGTAAGCCTTTGTTTCAGATAATTTGATTGGAGCATAGTCAAGGTTTCTGAACTATCTACACACTGGGTGTTTAAGGGGGAAGACGGCTGATCTGAACCAAAAAAAATCCTTTGAATTCTGATATTGCTGAAGAATTTCATCACCCAGTCACCCATAGACAGACAGAAAATCAATAGTTCCAGATTCTAGCTAAAATCAGCTAAGAGCCTTTATGTGCAAAGCCCATAGAAACATAGAGTCATTAAATGGTTTGGGTTGGAAGGGACCTTAAAGACCATCTAGTTCCAACCCCTCTGCATGGGCAGGGACACCTCCCACTAGACCAGGATGCTCAAAGCTAAGGCACATATCTCTCATTACCAGTGTTGTTTCCTTTTTTGCTTGTCAGAATTTCCCTAGACCCCAAGACCTTTAAAATTAAGCTATTGACTTTTTGGAGTTGTTTCCACTTCTGCCAACCAAAACAACACAAAACAAACCCTCCAGTGCAGACAGATGATCTTCTTGTACCAACCTCCCTCTTGCACAATTGAGTGACACCTTCTGTGACCACTTTACCAAGCTGACATTCATCTGTGCTGCCACCACTCTCCTTCTTCCCATTGCCACAGCAAAATATTTCTGAATACTTCAAACAACAGATTAAAAAATTCCATTAGAATAATCTAATGTTTTTCAACTATTTGATGCAGCCTAAGGGGAAGGAAAGATATCTCTTTGCAGGCACATAAAGGTTAGCAGCTGCTAATATCTCTAATAAAAGTAGGGCTACAGAGAGGCTGTTCCTGCAGATCTCATGATTAAAGTCTTGATGTTCATCAAAGAAACCTTTATTTAAATGTCCCTTCCACTTACAATCAATGTTGAGACTGTACATTGTAAGAGGAGTCATGTTGGGGAGTAAGAAGGTTCCACTGTGTGAAAGATAGATGCCTATTAATAACAAAGTATTCATACTTTTTCAGAGCACTTTCCATATTTATTTTTTTAAAATCCAAGCAACCTTTGATGAGGGTTTTTAGAGGAATATCTATGTTCAGCATAGCTTATTTAAGACCGAGAATGCTGAACTTGTGTAACTCCAGGTAAAATAATAAAAGTTCAGAGGCCTGGATTATTGCTAAACTTCACAGAAGACATGTAAAAAATGCTATCAAAGGGTTCAGTTAAGCAAGGAAGTAACTAAAACCAGGCTTACATATCTAAACAAAAGCAGATTTTAAATAGATACTGCAGCTGCCTTTGATTTTTATTTTTTTTTACAACCTGACATGTCACTGTTCCTGGGTGCAGAACAGCTACGATTTTGAAATATTAAAGTCCTATTCTGTTTACCCTGTTGCCTCATGAAAATAAGGTCTGTACTGTCTTCCGATGCTCCACTACAAGCTGACTGAAGTCAGTTGAAGCTACTGAGTAAAATGTACCTTCTTTGCAATAGAGTAGGAAAAACTTCCCAAGGGAAGTGGCTTAATCTGAATATTGGAGTTGCTATGAAACTATGTGTTGCAGCAGCAAAACATATTTACTTGGATTAAAGCAGGAAGGGATGGCAAGGAAACTTAGATCTGACTTGTTTTCCACAAAGGAATAATAAAAAAATCATTGAACTGGGTCTCCAGATGACTATTAAAAACAGTATAAACTACCTACTAAACTACTGCACTTGCTAGCCTGAAGATGGAAAACAAATCCTTATCGTCTGGTCTACTAGTGCCATCTATTGTGTGCAGGGAAAAATACAGATACTAAATGTCAACGTTGCTTACTTTCTCTTTAAAATGTCAGAAATATTCTTTCTGCATTACAGTACCAATTAGAAAACACAGCCAAAGCTCATATAATAACTTTTATATATATATATATATATAATACAGCAAATTAACCCTCATTGCTATGCGATTTACTGTAGTATATGCAAAAAACATTTCTCAGTCACTCACAAGGGGCTGACAAATAGAAAACATCATGTAGACTAGATGGTGAAAATTATTCTAGCATAACTCCCAAGAAAAAAATAGCTATTTCTTATCACTATGAAATATGAAAATATAGACAAAACTCCTGTTGCAAAGCAACAGAAGCATACTGTGACATTATCTATACTAACCTGTAGAGATCACTTGGATATAAAAATTTAAATAGCATTATTTAAGAAGAGTCATCCACAGCTAAAATGGTCCAAGTTGCTAGAAGAGATTTTTTTTTTTTCAATTGCTGGCCACTTTTCAACTCTTATTTCAACAGAAAAAATAATTAGGTTTTTGACTGAAAAGCTGCCTAGTGCCACAGAATAATCAAAGTGTTTTCAAAAGCTGTTCACTGCACAACTGAAAAGGTAGTAAACCATTGTCTCCATCTGCATGTTGACACATGTTGATGTTTTTTGGCCTAATAAATTGAATAAAAGGCAAACTGTTGGTGACACATTCTTTTGGTTATGAATGTAACTCATATAAAAATGTACCATCATAAAAATCAGAAAAACTGGAAGAATATCATTCAGTAGTTCTTCAGTCCTCAAATTAACACATCGATTTGGGCAAACAAAGTTACCTTGATTCAGTCACTTTCTCTGAAAAAAACCCTAATTTTTTTAGGAGACTATAAGCACTCTAAAGATTGGCAGGCTGGATATTGTTCTTTTGAGGAGGGCAGAGTACCAAGAGATTAAATAAGAATGAACTTGTTTCAGAAGCCTTGTCTTGGAATGGTGTTCTGGTAATTTCTTGCCTAAAGCAGAACAATACAAATATTACATACCCCTTCAAGTGTGCTGGGACTCACTGTAACAACACATTAATATTAGCAATAGTTGAACTTCAGGTTAATGTAATTTCTTTTATCAATGTAAAGGAATTAGTAAATTGATGAGCTGAAATCTGTTATCATTTGAAATAACTTCAAGCTCCTTATGCTTTAGCTTAAGAAAGCTAGGAATAAAATGTGATAAAAGAACAGTACACAAAGCACTAAGAAATAGGGTCTTTTCTTAATATGGCCTTCAAAATATCAGGATGGCACTTTTCATGGTTGATATACATTTTCTTGTATCTCTGATCTTCACTTGAAGGAATGTGTGGCCCTTGCCAGGATACCTACTAAGCAAGACATAAGTCTTGCATTTATCAGTAGCAGGTTTGTTTTTTAACATGATTGTAACTAAACCTCTTCAAGATAAGCTGAACACTGTGGAAAGCAAATTTGCCAGTGAAAACCTTTTTTACCATTTTAATTTGGAAGAACTTGTAAAGAAAAAGTGGACTCTTTTAAGTAGTGCAACAGCTGAATTTAATAGTTTAAAATACACAATAAAGGAAATATCCATAAATGACTAGTCTTATGACATCACTCTCCAAAACACACATTTGGAAAATTGGCAACTGAAAATCATCAAGATTTCTGCATAAACTGTGACAGACCATGGCAAATGTAATTTTCAGAGAACTTGATTGAGAACCACGAAGTTAATGCGCTAAATGGAGGTAGTGAATCAGTCTGCAAAAGACTCTTGTGCTTCCAGATTCTTGCAAGGTCTGACTGATCAACTAGTTTCTTTTCAAGTCTCTCATTACAGAATTAAGTTTATAGCAGCAAATATGCCATATCTGCACTACAGAAGCTCTCTAGGATTTTTTTTCTTCAGTTGTATGTATCTAAAATACTCATACTGAACACCTGAGAACTACTCGTGCCTTTTCTTATTGACTATTGACTCCAAATGACTTTTTGGAGGTCCTCTTCATTTCATCACTGCAAGTTAAAGTACAGGCTGGAAAACTTCTCCTATGTATTAACCAAATTGCAGTAAGATTTCTCTTTAGTAGACCATGCACAGATGTAAAATTACTTTCTCTTCTCACTTCAGTTTTAAGCTTCCTATGGTCAGCAGTGCATAAAGTGGAAGAAGGGGTAGGGGTACACTTTTACAACATACATTGCAATGATGATTAGAAAATATTTTCCAAGCAACATAGTTTAAACTTCTCCTAGGATTTGTATACGGTGTCCACTAGCAGAAACAAGTAGCATGTGTCGCAATCTACTGGCTGCAAATTTCTAGTTTTGAAACAAAGATGCCTGCTTCGACTCAAAATGTCTTCAACAGTCCTTGCAACTTAACACAACAGGAATTCAACTTTAGTGTCTTCCGTTGTCTTTAGGCTTTCCAAATTATTTGCAAAGTGTATTTTCTCAACTTTAATACTACTAATTAGACTATAGAAAATGAAAAGTATGGCTCTGTCCAAAAGGGAAGAGCTGAAGAGACGAAAAGTCTGAATGACTTTTAAGTGCTTCTACAGATTGATTCTATTACAATATATTTAATATATCAAACCATGTAAAAAATTATAAAACATTTCAAAAAGGTAGCAGGAACATTGCTGCAAGTTTTAAAAATGTTTTAGTGGATGCTGTTATAGACGTTGTGGAGCTAATGGCAAGGGTTCTTTATACAACTTTGAAAGTCCCCATCCCTCTGCACCATTTTCTGTAAGTAAAAAGAAATCGAGAATATTCATACATATAAAAAGTAATTTTCTCCACTACCAGGAGTCTTCATGTATTTCTGTTGATATCCTTAAAGAAACTCTCTAAAAGAAAAATAAAACAAGATCAGCTTAAGATAAATTAATTTCACAGTTCTGTAATAAAAAGTGCAAGGAGATAAAACAACAACAAAATATTAAGTTAAATAAATACTGTGATTTTTATTATATATAAAAAAAGCTTTTGTTTTTCTGAGTCAGGTGGTTGTTTTTTGTGAATTAATGGATTGGCTTTCTTTGAGCACTGGTTAGGACAAAAAGAGGATAGAATATTAAAAGTCTTTTGGTCATTGTCAAACGCTAAAATTGGACTCCATGCTGGTTTATAGCTGGGAATTTTAAATGTCTGCATTTGGATTTAGGTTAATTCCATCACTTCCTTTTATTAATATGTTCAAAATATTTACATATAGTTAAATTTACAATGTTGAACACTTCAGGATCTGTGATCTCGAGCAGACTTACCAACTAATTTAGCTACTCTGAGGACTGCAGAATTGTCTGCAAATATGTATCTCCAAGGGAAGAGTCTGACACTTCATAAAACAGATACAATCATCTATGTAGACAGCAGAGAGTGACAGACTGGCAATAAATACCTCCCCTCCAAAATGGTAAATTTAATGATGCATGCATTTCTGAATGGCACTTCAATATATTTTGCCAGTTTTAGAGGGCAATTATATGCCTTTAAGATAAGATGCTGTATAATTTTCAACCACTACTTTTTTTTTTTTTTTTAAGTGCTTTGTTCTGAAGAACCTAATTTTTAATTTTTTTTAATATAATGAAAAGCCCTACAGCCATAGTCTATTCAGTACTATTAGTCAAAATCAACAGCTACAGAAATGTTTGCTATTGGTTAGGAAAATTATCCTTAGCTGAAAATTTGTGTCTGTATATGTTTATGAAAGTTATGTACATATTATACATTTTAACCACTTCCATGCTGAGCAAGCACATAAGTGAAGAAGCCAGAGGACTGAGAGAGTTCTCACAATTTTTCCTCTCTTCCCACCTCCACAAATTCTGGATATTGTTTCCAGCAATTTACCACAGCCTCAAACGGCTCATGTATGTGCTCTTGATTATTAATTAGTTATATAGTTATGCAAGTGCTTGGATTTAGATTTCAACTTTCCAGGACTTGTGGGAGGCAATGGTATATATGAAAGACCTGAGTATAGGGCGTGACATCTGCAGTGATTGCATCTGAGTTAGTTAATCTTTGTAATTATTATATAAAGCAGCAGTTCTCAGTCTTTTCCACCTTAAGCTCTCTATTCCATCTTGCAAAGATCCAACTACTTTATGGGGAAAACAAACATCTAGAAGTCTGAGAAGGATAAGGAGGCCATGATCCTACTAACACATACAGTAATATCCAGGAGGTTTTGTCCTCAAATCTTCACAAGGCACTTGCCATAAGCAATGTTATTTTTTAATTTATTTTTTTTTACAAGTTCTTTTGCCAAAGTTAAGCCTCACACATTCGTTATTTCAGCGTTTTGTATCTCTGTACCAAACAAAACCCCCATGAACACTGCAGCTAGAACATGCTGTGTACACAACAAGAGCTGGTGAGGCAAAGCTTGGGAAAGTAAGTTCAAGGCAAGTTCATGCCTTTCACAAATCACGTAAAAGTGTTTTCTGTTTAACTAATCTAGTATTTTCTCTTCCTTAAAGTCAGGCTTGATGCATCACCAGATCCAGCCACCCAAACCAGAAAATTTTCACATCAGTACTTTGCAAAAAGTATTTTATCTTCTTCACATCTTCATATCATGATGGAACATATATAAAAATGTTTTTAAATATATCAAAAATTTTTAAAAAGAAAGGAAAGATCTAAGGTTGAAATGCACTGGACTATTATAAAATCCCTCAGGTGGAAAGAAATGCAATTTTAGTTGCATCAATTATTTTGGTGCACCTTTGGAGGGCCTCTTTCCATAAAAAGATTAGATACAAGTAGAAGATATTAATTTACCAAATAATTTTCATGACCAGACAGCTATTAAACTGTTAAACAGGTTGATAAAACTGATCTTTATGTTTTAAAAACTAGAGGAAAAGTATTCACTAGTTAGAGAGGAACCAGTTCTATGACTGATAAAGTTTGGTTTTGTATAGCTTTGGTGTATCTAGAAGAGTAAAAGCATGGTAATTTTCTATTGCATTTGTTGTTATGCAATTCATGGCACTTCTTAGTCACTGCTAAAATATGTAGATACCAACCTGAAAATCTCTAATGAATGTTAAAAAGAAGAAGATAAAACCAAAGGCGACTGTCCATTCACAAATTGCACTCATATAATGATAAGTATAATCCTGATGGAATGAGACATAAAATAAATTTTCAGATAAAACAAATATAGAAAATAACTGTGGAATGCTATAAAAATAGAAATTGCCTTTTGTAAATTCAATAAATATTCTAACTTACAACTCATCAACCCAACACTCTGTTGCATAAAAGTAAATTCAGATTTATCTTTTACAGAATGGTAAGTATATTTATCAAGACTGCCTAAGTTCCATTAAGCAACATCTTGTGCACTAACAGAAAAGACAGCACAATAAATCTACAATTAGCACAAGATAAAAACATAGCTTAAATATAATTTGCACCTGAAAAAAAATTAGTTCTTATATGAAGGATACCAAAGACCCCATATTAAAAACTTTTACTCAGAGCCACTGAGCTTGACAGTACTATCCCCTACAGTAAACTCTCATAATATATTAAAATGAAAGGATACCCTCACATAACAGTTCCTGACAAGACCTTTGTTTTTAAGTAGACCATCATGGAAAAACTGTGTAATATGACACAAAGAGAAAGTAAAGCATTTTGTAACATGTCATCAACAAATATGCCATCTGTTTCAGTAAAAAAAAAAAAAAATTCTCATCCTTGCTTCTCAAGTTAACAAAAAACTTCAAGAGAAAGATATTACTAAGATTATCTAACTCGTGAAGATTTATCTCACAGCTGCCTTGCCACTGTTTGATTGAAGTATATTTGCCAAGATGGCTTTTATTAAGCTCTTCAAGCAGGATATGTGCTCTGCATTATTTAATGTGTTTTTTGAAAACCTCCATGTAGCAAAGTTTGTCCATAAAGAAAACTTACCTTTCATAGTTACTATTCTGAGAACACTGAAATCAGCTCAAATACCTGATACTGACTTTGGTATGCTTCAGGTCAGCCCCTCAATGTGTAGCACAATAGTAAAGAGTATTTAATAAAGAATGGTGAAAAAGCTGAGAAAACGCATGTTGTAAAAAACCTCAAAAACTTCAAAATCAAATTGGTCCACTTCTGTTTCATATGTAAAGTTCATGTGACTATAAAAGCATGTAGAACCACTCAGTTCCAGAGTATTATTTTTTTTTTTAACAATTTGTTGTACGGGTAAGTTTCAAATGCTTAGTTAAAATGAAAGTCTAACTCTCTGAAGATTGACCCATCCGTGACAAGTTTTCTTACCCAACCGGCAGACAGCTTTCTAATGAAGAAATAACTGGAATCCAGTGTTCCACAAATTACAGATTTCATAAGCCTGTTCATGATAATGTACTATTTAAAGTCTCTGAAGTGTTTGTAATGTTATACACTTTTAGATAACTGTAACAGCATACCTCAAATAATATGACATGGGGTCAGTTGGATACCTAATGAGATTTTACCTTTTCACCTGGAGTCCAATCGATTTTTGTCATGGAAATTCGTGAAGCAAACACAATCACTGGGAAAAACACAGTGTAAAGGAAACTGTAAAATTTAGTGAGTAATAGTGAAAAAGTCTGCTTACAAAAAAAGACACTGTCTCCCCCTTCTGTAACACAGGAGATCCTAAACAACCAGAATATCAAGTCAAAGTATTAAGAAGACAAGTAAATGACACATATTATTGGAAGGTAACTTATAGCAGCAACATTAAAAAAATAAATCTGCACAAATAAAGGCTTCTGTGGGTTCTTCCAAAGTACAGAGGGTAAGGAGCGACACTCCAAAATTTAGATTACATTCACAATCGAGAACTGTGGGAGTAGAATCCTGTACTGTTGGAAGGGGAACCATGTTGGTTTCCACTGGTCCACAGTAGGTGACTTGATTTATTTGTATGACTGGGGCCCTTTTTACAAGACCCTTTGCAGCTGCTGAAGCCAAAAGCAGGCTGTAGCTGGCTGGCTGATGTGATGATCTGCTGTGATCACTTTTCAACACTGGCAGATCACCTGAAGACCAGTAAAGTCAGTGGGATGGCTCTAATTTCAGCAGTCTGTGGGAGAAGCCAGTAAGTGTCTTGAGAATGTCTCTAGGGGAGGCATCTAATGAAGTCAAGCACCAACCAACATATTCAAAAGGATCTGCTTAGGCTTGAAGGAAATCTGTATGCAAATGGTATTTTATATGGCTGTCTGTTTAGGTTCATTAGGTGCTCCCCTTTTGCAGGCCTTTCTCCATACTCTCCTTCAAATGAAAGAGGTTGAAAAGTTGGTCTAGCTTTATTATCATATGAATCTATGAACAATACCGGGGCATTAGATTTTGATATAGCACTGAAATAAGAGATACAACTTTTTAGAAGACCCCAAAACTCATCTTTATGATACTAATTGTGTATTGACGTGCTATTTGCACTATTATGGCAGAAATATTAGAGATTCCAAAGCAAAGATTGTAGCCTCATTTTCATCCTTTGTCAGCAATGGTTTAATTTAAAAAGGAAAATCACAAACACATAAAGGGAAAACCATGGCACACACCATAAAGGATACTGGGAATGAAAGCAATGCATGATATTACAGATATGGCCATCCTTATGTGACACATAAAGTAAGTGTTCCACTGTGGACAGGACTTGTAAGAGATTATAGACTGAAGTGTAATGTACAGAACGCCTGAGCCAAATGCCACCAAAGCTCCTATATCATGGACAATGGGAACAGACAGCTCCTGGAAAGAGAATCAGCACAATGGTTAGCAGCTACTACTTGTACAGTGGAAGGTATTGAGGAGCCCTGAGAAGGCAGTAGACATATTATGTTGAGCACCTACAAGCAGTGGGAAACAGTCACTTGTCCCAGTAGTCTACACAGGGAAGATAAATGAAAATGGAGAAAGAGTAGCTCAGGCAGGTAAATGAACCATGTCCAAAATTACCATGTCAAAGTCCTTTCCTGTGTTCACATAAAAGCGTAGATCAATTTTAGTACTGTTCAACAGCTGGTCTATTACCAATTAATGTTTCCACAAACAGGAACTGTCTTGTAATTTTCTTACGAGGTTCCTATACCTCCTTTTTACCTCTACCTCACCAAAGATTTTCATTCTTTGGTGTTGAAGGACTACTCTGCATTTGTGTGGCAATACTCTAGCGAATGGTAAAGTTTCATGGGAGCTGTTCTAAATAGTGACTGCTATAGTTCCATCCCCCACCCTCTAGTGGCCAGCCACAAGGTTCTGGGAAATAAGTCAGCAAATAAGTTCTTGATATGAACGTCTTACACTGTCAGTTTCATGGATTATTCAATCCTCTTACTCTTCTCCACATCGTCAGCCACTTATATTCAAGTTCCACAACACGTGAATGTGTATAAAATTCCAGTATCACTATATGTGGCCTATATTTTAGTAATATCCTACCTATGGAAGATTCTCTCCTTTAAAACACAAACAAGTAGAATATCCAGTAACAAAACAAATTAAGATCCTAAATAAAATACTGTATTCTAAATGTTACAAAAAATTACAAATACCTTGAAATCCAATATCAGACAAGTAAGGTAGCTTTAAAGATCCTTTCCATCACCAGAGCATAGCAAAACATGTGCTATGAACTGACCTGCCACAGTTCTGTTTTAGTGATTCATCGAAGCACACCTATAGACTTTCATTAGATATTTTAACATCTTTCCTGCCTGGAGGCCACTGTTTTCTCTGTCTTGTAATGATGATTATGTTCACATGCTCTTTCAAATTATTTTTCTCCACGCTTTTCTTTCTACTCATTCCCTTCTATCTCTCCATGACATACTAAGTTCAGTCAGATTTTAAAGCATGTTCCTCACACAGGTTTTTAAGTACATATCATATGTATTTGTATTTTATTCTCCTCTATTCTACTTTTTGCCTTCCATACGGGAATGACAGGATTTGGTATGGAAAGCATTCAGCAACGTTTTTGCATTTAGCCCCTATACGGAGTTTTTTAAACATGTCTCTCATGATTGCTCCTATCAAACTGCCAGAGCTCCCTGAAAAACCCCATCATACTCAATCAATCATACATACATCATTCCCTGCAGAATCTGGGAAATGTTGCTACATCTGCAACAGCAAACCTCCAAGCTTTCTAGTCAAAGAAAGCAAGATCTCTCTTTAATCATGTGTAATAGCCAACAGGCAAAATCAGATCTGCTAAGACCTGGGTTTTGGCTTTGCCTTATTCATTAAAGGTTACAAGATTTTTCCTTCCATATCCAATTATATTCTTCAAGCTAACCCTCCACCATCTTTCATTTCTGAATATCAATCATTGTGTTATTTAAAAAAGGGAACAAACACTTATTCATGACCATTACTTATTTTCTCAGAAACTCTTCTGCTTTTAGAGGCCAGGCTCCTAGTGTTTTCTTCCACCTCATTCCTCACTTTTGCTAAGTGTTCAGAAACCAATGCCATTAAAGCACCAGGCTACCTACCCCATCTTACAATGAAGCAAAAAAGGGTGAAAAAAATTTCCTTACAACTAATTATGCTACTTAAAAGACTCAACATAAGTGGGACTAGATTTGAGTAAATAAAAGCAAGCCTTAAATACTTCCAGTATAATTTCATACTGAAGGCTTTTTAACAGATTAGGTATTTTTCTTTGGGGAAAAAAAGAAATTAACTGATGTCAAATAGTGTCAATCAGCTCTACTACAGTAGTCAGGTATGGTGTTAACTTTCCTGATGGTGAAAAATACCTGTTACAAAACAAACAGGAAGTGCACATGAATGTGAATTTTGTGTATGATCCACTGATTAGAGGGACTGGACTAAATGCTAAAGAAATAACTTCTAATTCCAGTTTAGCTTTTATCTCCTGACCTGAAACAATCACTTGACCTTGAGCAAATCTCACACCCTCTTCACATTTCATTATTTATTCTACTGGCAAATGGGGATAAGAGTGTATTGTTCACCAGTTGAAAGACAAGTCTTGCAAGCCCTCAATTCCATCTTCCTGGGCAAGTAAGCAACCTCAAAAATCTGCTAGATCAGATCCTTAGCTACTTTAGATCCTCACTGTGTTCTGAACCCTTCCTGCAAACTGCATCTAAAATGGAAATTAAGGTCAAAGCAGAGGAAAGTGAAACTAGGTGATGAAGGAGTTTATGAACAGGCAATGAGACACAATAGAGATTAGATAAGAACCAATATAATTGTCAATGGGCCCCTCTGGGAACTTCAGGATCAAATTTTCTTCTTCCTTAACACTCAAAAAATATTTTGCATTCTTGATTTACCTTTTCCTTATTGAAGCTGAGTTTGTTTTCTATTTGAGTCAAGCAGTGCTGTTCCCTATCATCTAAATTCTTGGGGTTTTTGTGTCACATATAAATCTAATCAATAAGAGTACAGATATTTAAAACTAGAAGAGCATGCTTAGAATAGACTGAAGTGCCTTTGTAGTGTTTGTAATTGACATGCAGTGCCTGGAGGTAAAACTAAAATAAGGAAGATATGTCTAAGAAGGGGGTTCTTGTCTGAAAATACCATGCAAAATTGCATGCAAAATTGTATTGGCTGCTGAAGCCCTGACATTGGTTTCAGTTTCTCTGTATGTTGTCAGGTCACTATAGGAGCATGACAGTATTTGCCAAAACATTCCCGAAGGCAGACCATCCTATAAAATAAATAATTCAAATGTTTCCACAGATTTAAAGGCAATATATCAAACTACCTGCCAGTTAAACTTGACTTGATTATTAGATGAACTCTTCAGTGCAATTTCCCTAATACTTCTTTGTGTCAGAATCTACTCTATCGTGTCTCCTCACTGGAAAAGATGAGAAGAGCAACGTTTCAAATTTTATCCTCTCTACTGAATTTTCTTTCAGATACTGAGGGCTGGACTTCTGCAATTTAAAATGAGATGTCTTATCCTTTTTGCCAAAATAAGTTTTAATTCTACATGTATCTATTAAAAGACTTAACATGTTGCTATGCCACTTACAGACTCAAAACAATGGACTAATATTCTGCTCAGTGTTCTAACCTGTCAGCTAAGCCTAGTTTATTCTGTAGAAAATGCTGCTGGTGTGTGTGCCATCACTCAGGTAAAAATACAGGTGCTTTTGCTAGTCTGATTTATTCTGCCCTACTTGACAGTAAGCAAACTAAACTGCAAACAGCAAAGCTTTTTTACAGTAAAATTTTTCACAGTGAAAATTTTACAGCAAAAGCATCTACATTAATTTGTTTTCTAGTACAGACTTGTAACAAGACAAGCAAACACAAAATCCCTTACTGACATAATGGTACAAGCAAAAAATCTAGTATATAGGGAGAAAGCAAATCTGTCTTTTTAAAGCTACTGAAAAAAGGCAAGAGCAAGACATTCTTACTCCATTTGTAAAGGATCCACACTGGGATAATGTCAACCACTCTGATCTATTTAATTTTTAAAGTGGTAAAATAACATTAGTTTAATTTATTATATGAAATTTGTGGTCATACCTGAAAAGTTGCAACTATGCCCATTCCAGTACAGCCCATCAATCCAATACATAATGAAAACATGTTGCATGAAGGCCTAACAAAGTGTGATGACTCATTTTGCTTCTCTATTAATAAATATCTGATGTACATTGTAATTACACCTGAAAAACAAAAAACATGTATTTTGTTCAAATATCATGTATTGCTTGCACTTTAACAGCTTTCTCTGTAACATATTTGCATACAGAATCAAATTACAATCATAATACAATAAATAATACTACCTTTTAACACTTACTGGGTTGAAGACGAAAGGTAGGGAATTTCAGATGTATTACTTTCAAGATATAACTATCTTAACATTATTTTAGTCTTAACATCACACATTCATGCTACATAGAAATAAGTGCACAACATTTCAGGAAAAAAAAACTTATTTAAATCCCATTCTTCTGTGCATTTTAGGCACAGGGGCACTGACATTCCACATTAGCTGTTACAGAGAGATGAACTGTAAGATAGAACTGGGAGACTTTATTCTGCTCTGATATACAGTCGCCCCAGAACCACACCTCCTTATAATGGATGCTGAGTAAATTTCTGTAGAGTGTAAACAGAAAAAATACAACCAAGTTGTGTATCAAAAAAATATCTTCAAAGCTTCTGTGCCAAATCTGGCTGCTCTTTAGTACAATAGAGCCCCAAACCCACTACACATATGTTTTATTGCAGCCTGCATGACCCCAATATGCAGTTCATTCCTGACAAACACCTATTCTGAATTAGAAGATCGTGGTTCATCATAGAATATAGTTTCAGTCTACCTACAGTTGGAAAAATAAACTGGGTAACTTTGTCCAGGCACTATGAGGTTACATGAAACACATCAACATGGTGTGACTGTATAAGGCTCTTAGAAAAGGTAAAATATGTGATTTCTACTTTGCATGAAGGCCACGATGGACTACATGTGTACAGAGGTATACAGTTCTTGATCTTCCATCACTAGAAGTGAATAGAAAATGCCAAACTTTCTGATTCAAGGCCAGTAGGTGTTTAGTGGAGGAGTAGGCGCCTGGCAGAGGAAAACAGGTGTTGCTTCAACACTGGTTTTCCCTTTGCTGCAGCAACCTAGAACCTATTGTTGCCCTATGTCAAATAGGCAGTTTTTGAAACATAACTATGCTTTCTTCCACTTTTTATTTCCAGCTGCATTGACTGCATTGCACTGGTGAGTTTCTCTAAAGAGATAGAAATGCCTCTAAGCCTGTACTTACTGACCCTAAGGGCCTGGCCTTCTAGATATTACTTTGTTATGGCTTAAGTGGGCCAGACTTACTTTTTTGGTATCCATAGGAGGACCTAGAGAGATGGTCTTTAGGACCCTGAAGGATCTGGGAGAGGCAGAACAGAGAGGGGTCAGTATTCCCTCCCATTTCCTGCCATACTCTATAAAAGCCAGGAAGACTGGAAGCCCAGCTCCTTTTTTTCTTCTCCCTTCTTCCTTTCTGCTGCTGCACTAAGAGGTCTTGGAGAGAGGCTCCCACTTTTCCATCAGCTCACCACGTTCTTTTCAGAATCCAAACCCATTGGGTGCTGGGAAGAGCTGTGCACCCCTCTCTGGAGTTGGCTCTGCTGCAAGGGACCTTCAGACACCTATCTCTGTGATCATCAAGACTGGGTTTTGTATATATTTGTATATACTTGAATATATTGTTCCTCATCCCATATGTTACTACCTTTTTATGGTTCCAGTAAACGTGTTCCAGTTTTAAGTCTCTCTTCCTTATTCCCCTTTTATCTTCCCTTGAGAGGGTGGAGGTGGGTAATGGAGACCAGTTCTGTCCTTTGTTTTTTGGTTTGCCCTAACCACTAAACCAAGACATCCTTCCATGTATCTGATACTACCATTTGACTGTGGAGTATTTTTCTGCAAAATACTGTATGGACTGCAACATAAGCAGACGGCTTTTGCTAGTTTTAATTTCTTTGCTATGTTCAAACCAAGTACCTCATACGTACCCAAAAGTGCTGAAATATTAATCATAAAACCAAAGATACCACTCTCTGGAGGTTTAGTTCCAGTGTCACTAAAGCAGGGAGAGAGAGAAGAAATTAAAAATTGAGATATGCGAAACATAAATGAGACATACACGTGAAACCCCAAGAGACATGTAACTTATGTGAACCACTGATATGTGCAAAAAACATTTAAATATAAAAATTGGAATGTCACCTGCTGCACACTTGAGCTCCATTTGAAGTACTGAATCTTTCTTTTTAGAAATAAATAATATTTTTAGAGCACATTATTTGAACTGTTGTCCTGATTTTGCTGGGACAGAATTATAAAATATTTTTTTCTGTTCAGAGAAACTGTAGTTGTGAGATGCTGCAGAGTCCAATTCTGTGAGAACAAAAGAGACAAGATGTGTGTTTTTCTTTTATACCCAGTTCTGGTTTGTAGGTTTCCTTAGAAACCAAGGTTGACCATAGCTCTGAACCATGCAGGTGCAGTGGGCTGGGAGGGGCAAAGCCCAGGGCAGCTGACCCAAGCTGGCCAGTCAAAGAATTCCATGCCATAAACATCACCCTCACTATAAATTGGGAAGTTCGTGAGGATGTTTTGGGGGCTTCTTCCATGGCTGTATTCCTGACAGTGTCCCTTCTGTCTTGTCTGTTGTCCTGTACCTGAGGCCTCCTCCTCCTCGCCTTGCTGTGACTGTCGCGTTCTGGCTGGAGCCATCGCGCAGCATTCAGCATTCCCTGCTGGGAGCACACAGCTTGTGACTGCTGTCTGGAGCTGAGTATAACTTTGTGTCTTACCTTAGTATTGGGGCTGATATTAGTTCATTATTATTATCCTATTAAATCTGTTTTAATTTCAACAGAATTGAATCCCCTTTCCTTTTCCTGAATCCCTGTCCCAGGTGGGGTCGGGTGACAGGACAACTAACCAACCCGTCACAACTGTATTCCTTCCTTTTCTATAAGCAAAATGCAGAGATGCGACAGAGCCATACTTTGATTGTGAATGACATAAATGGTTACATAAACAACATTTTAGAAATGACATTTCTTTCATCTGCTAAACTAACAACTGTGATAGAGCAAAGCATATCTGATTTCATTCAGTATCCTAAGATGTGAGAGAATTTGGCCTAATTTCCTGATTTGTTTGAAAGGACTTTACCCCAGGAGAGCAATTGTGTTCCAATGCCTGGGAGCATTCTTAGGCACTGTTTAATTTACTAATGTAGATACAGCTTAAGAGTACTCTAGGTCCAAGGTGTTGTAAGTTTCTTCTGCTGAAGCAATTCACCCTCACAGGGGATAATTAGAAGTTCAATGGGCCAGGCAGACAGACCATGAGTGTGAGAATGTCTACATAATTTATACATATTCATACATGCAGATATATATATGAAAAACATCACATATACAAAATATATGTTTTATAGAAAATGGAATAACTTTATCATAGAATCCTCTTCTCTCTTTTCCTTACATATGTACACACACTCACACAAACACCCACACCAGAGAATGCCCTTTCCTCACAGGGAGGACATACTTCTAGGAGTATGTGGGTTCGAGGCCCCTCAAACAGGACTCTTTTATACAAGGTGAGTGCTCTGTTGAAATAAGAATACAACGATGTCATCACCTCTTTACACTATTTTTTCTTGTCTAGCATACAGCCAGTCAAGGATATCTATTTGATCAGCTTCTGTTGGTCAAGCCAATGGAAGACATGTCGCTCGTAAACCTTTACATAATTTGGGTATTACTACTATCAGTGGCAAGAGGTATGTTTGTGTGTGCAACCAGAGGCACCCAAAGAAATCCACTGCCAGAAATGTAAACTAAGGATCTTACCTAATGCTGAAGTTCAGTGGAAACAGCATATATTCTGCAAAATATTCTGAGAAATATCTGAGAAATGTTCTTTTAGGTCTATGATGAGACAAATAGGTACTAACTAAATATTTTTAAAATGTGATTCAGGAAGATTAATATTCTTCATTCCAACTGAGAGGCTGGACCAGTTTCATAGAATCATTAAGGCTGGAAAAGACCTCTAAGATCATCAGATCCAGCTGTCAACCCAACACCACCATGCCCACTAAACCATGTCCTGAAGTGCCAAGTCTATACATATTTTAACACCATCAGGGATGGCGACTCCACCACTTCTCTGGGCAGCCTGTTCCAATGTTCAACCACTGTTTCAGTAAATTAATTTTTCCTAATATCCAACCTAAACCTCCCCTGGTGCAACTTGAGGCCTTTTCTTCTCATCCTATTGCTGGGAGACGAGACCAACACCAACCTCAGGCTGTTGAAGAGAGTTAAACTTCCAATGCAAAGCTTTGGAACCTACCACCTAGTGCAACCAAAATGACAGGTGCTCATCATAAATGGGATGTTTCACTTTACATAAGTAATAATTCTTAAAGAAAAATTTTGTCAGTTCTGTTAACTTCAAGCCAGAAGAGTATGACCACATCAAAATACTTATATTTTTACAAATTATATTCTCTCACAATCTCATTTTATATAACAGAAGCATTTGTGCAATCAGTTGCTGAGACAACTTATCAAGAACAGCAGGAAGCTTATGGTGAAGGGTGAACACCTTTGTATGAAAAGCTGATGCAAAAAATACAGAAAAGTCTTATATTTCTTTTGACTGGATTGGTCCCAGATTCTCAGACAACAAAAGCTTGGACCAAGCTTTGAGACAAGTTTTTACAACTTTGCAGGCATTAAGAACCCTTATTCATCTGTATTTTCTTGCCACAATGCTTTCTGAGGACTTGCTCCAGCTTGTACTCTGTGTTAGTCTTGTTTCTTTTTGATAGTGGAATTGATGAAAACAGTAGAGTAGCTCTCTTTTTTTTTTACACTTCTGAAAATCATTTCAATCTATTATTCATTTAGCCCATTTTTTAATCCTGAATTTCACATCTTTTCCTCATCTTTCTGTAGTGTTTTCATAAATATGACAAAGGACTCCATTTAAAAAGTGGGCCACTTGAGAAAATCTTGAAGGACTTTTGCAAATCAGAAACTGCTCTATGCTAAGTAGAGGACTGTGATCACTTCAAAGCTTTTGGAGGACTTTAGGTGAGAAAAGAATGGAATCGGCACATGCAAAGAAAGCCATCTGAAGTTCTTGGAACACTTCACATCATAAGAGCAAACCAAATAACTTGAAATTGCACTGAACTCCATTCACTTTTTAATTAAAGCTTTTCTCAAGCTAAAGCTTTATAGGTGAATTTTGCTGTTGTTGATTTTTAAGCTTAATAATCTTAGTTGTAGGCTTTTGAGAAATTTCATACCAAGAACATTGTATCATATCTACAATGCACTTACAAAGTACTGCACTTGATTTTTAAGGATACAATCTTTTTAATGCTATGTTTCCACTAAAAAATCCCTGAAGCTAAATGAAAACATGGGTACATTTTTGTTTTACTTCTTCTCTGTTGCTTTGTGAAACAGAACAAAAGAGTATTCTGCAAAAGAATGAAAAAGAGTAATAAAAACGGCACATATGAAACAAAAACTCGTGCTCATTTATTTGCGATGGTGCATAGGTGAGCAAAACTGACATGGAAAAGAAAAGGAATCTAGTATGAAAATGTCAGCATTTGTGTCATTGTCTCATGTAGTAGAATTGTACAACCTCTCAACCAATTTTATGAAGAGTGGAAAAACAAGTAGGTAGAGGAACCTGGGAATAAATATATTCGGGCCAAAAGATCAATCATCATCAAACTTTCTTCATAGCCTTCACAAACTGTTTCTCTCCAAACTGGAGTTGCAAATTATTAAAGTAGGAAAATTATATTCTGCCTACAGGGATCCTGATTGATTCAGAAGTACTAACTGGCAGCAAATACCTCAAGTAAAATTCCCTTTACTCTTTCACTGAGAATTCAAACCAACAAACAGCTACCATAGCACACCCAAATTAGTTTGGATTTCGAGCAGTATGAGCAAGAGAGCTAATTTGGGCACAATCTAATAATCTTTTAGGCTTCTGCTGCCAGAAAACACAATCTCATATTCATCTTTATCTACCCAGAAATGTATTTATATGGTTTACTTGATGAGACACCAGCATAGGCTCAACAACAAATTTAGATGTAGGTCTTTCTTTCATTGTGATAGCTGTTACATGATAAATAAATAAAACTAACAGAGTTACCTCAAGGCATTCACAGGGTACTCGAGAAATTTAAAAAAGAATTACAGAAATGCTGAACTAAACTTTTTCAACATTTTTTTCTATCGTGTAACTGGAATTTCCCCACACAAGCTCTGTTTAATTTTTATAGTTAATTTTAAGATATTGCACAACCGAAATGTTGCAACATTCTTCCTCTTTCTTTTTTATCAGACTGAAGTTTCACTAAATCACGTTCTTAATCCCATGATTCAGTTTCTTAGGCTAAAGAAATTACTTACAAAATAAGAATATGAACTCTGGTATGACTATTGGCCCGACTACTTAGAATGAATCATCACGTAACTCCCAAGTGCACCTTCTACAATGACCATATGATTTGACTATATGCTTTTAGAATGATTACAGATTTTTCACCAGTAGTCAATGTATATCCTTAGTCCAAATGCTGTGTTAAAAGGACATAAAAATAACATCTGTCTTTTAAAGGACTTTACTAGCAAATGTAGAGGGCCTGAAATGTGTTTTGGGGATTTTTTTAATCACTGACAGAACCTCATATATCAAGTTTGTTTTGTTTTGTTGTTTTTTTTACGGTTGTGGACATTTAATGTGATTCCTTAGTTAAAGGATAACAGTGATTTTTTTCCAGTGAGATGTTCAGTTAGATTGATTCAGCTGTGACAGTTGAGACACATTCATCAAAGTTACAGAGCTGTGATTTGTAGGTTTTGTCTACCTCTCTAAAAGCAATGACACTTACAATTGAGATATTTGTGCTTTTAAAATCTTGACTGCAAACACAATCATACATGAGAAAAATGTCCTGTTCTCTCATGTCTGTTTTTTCAAGGACACGGCATAAGGTGCAACATAAGAATAATCAGTCAAGTTTTTTACTACAGGACCTCAAAACTCTTCTGAGAACAAACCATGTACTGAGCATGGGCACAGCTACATCAAATAGTTTTTTTTTTTCTTGGTTAATAGGGGTTAAATTGCATTGGATACAAATGCTTTTGTGTCAGTAAAACTCTAAGTAATCAGCGGAGAACACAAGTTTAACCACAATTGTTAGGAAAGTAGGGTATTTATGTATGTACAAGAGAACAAGGCTTTCCAAGAACTGAGTCCATATTTGGGTGCATAATCTTAACTTTTTTTGCTAACGTAAGCATGAAGCCCAACTTTCTTTGGCTCAGTTTGAACGAAGCTCAACTTTCTTGTGGGTTGGGGTGCTATTTGCATCATCTCACTTGCTTATTACCATAATTTTCTATTAAGTGTATGTGTGTATGAATCAGGTTAGTATCCTTCTGAAATTAAGCATGTCCACAAAGTCCTTCCAGGTACTAGGTCTAGATGTATCTTTAAACAGGTAATTGAAAATCTTTTTTAGTTCCTCTGTATATCAGAGACCATTCTTGGATTTCTGGGTTATCTTTAATCTTTTACCAGGGAGATAATAGTAATTTCACCGTTCAGATTGAAATACTAACATAATCAATAGATAACCAATTATGTATACAGAACTGTGCTTAAATGGCTAAGGTTATAGAAAACAGATGCCAGTCATCTCTCGGGGGGGCCTTTTAGACCCATTGCTCCTAACCTGAAACTCTAAAAATGCATGTTTGTGGGTGTCTGTGTCCTACAAAGCCTACTGTAGGGCTTCAAGTCCTCTCACCATTCGCTGCACTTTGGCCCAGTTCTGGAGTTACACAAACAGAACTACGTTTCTACCACTTGTTTCAGGTCCTTTCTACCACGTTTGTCAGCTTTCGAGACCCGTGGCTCTCCGGCCTGGGTGCTAAGGTGTGGTGGGTGACAGGAGCACAGAGCCGGTCCCCGCTCTACCTGCCCGCCCCGCCACCGCTCCTCCTGCTGGGAACCCCAAATCCGTGCCACGACCCCGGCCCCAGCCGCGGGGGAAAGGACCCGCGGAGCTGGATCTTAGGGAGCCCCATAGCACCAGGGTAAGCCTTCTCCTCGCAGCACGGGGCCGCCCCACAGCCCGGCGTGTTTCCCCATCCCCATCCCCCGCGCCCCGCCGGCACCTCAGGCGCTCCCACCACCGCCCTCGCCTCACCTGATGTAGGGGACCAGGGGCTCGACGTGCCCCGCCAGCACGGCGATCGCATAGGAGATGATGAAGGCGGCCGAGGACCAGATGACAAGCAAAGCGGGGACGAAAGCCACGCCGGGCATGCAGCACAGCATCGCCGGCGGCTGCCCTGCCCGGAGCATCAGCGGCTGGAGCAGCAGCACCCGGCCGGGCTCCGTGGCCGCGCCCTGAACTCACGGGCCGTGACCGAGGAGTTGAGGGACGCGCACACACTCACACACACACTCACACACACACACACACACACAGGCACGCACGCCGGCCGGTTCCCGTCGTCCGCCCCACACGTGGCTTTCTCCGCCAGGCAGCGGCGCTGACGGCCCGAAGAGCCGCGGGGATCCCCGGGCGCCCGCAGTCTCCCCTTCGCTTTCGGTTCTCCTCGGCGCTCCACCCGGGGCAGCCCCGCGCCCACCCGCTGCGCCGCGGCGAATGGCCCGGGCGGTGGGGAGCCAGGAGGCCGGCCCAGGTGGTCCCGTTCGTCTTTCCCCTGTGGTGGCACCTCGAAGGGCTTTCGGAGGGTTTCTTGCCGACTACAGACAGCCTCTCCGCAGCTGCGGCCCCGGGCGGGCTCAGTGGCTGCCGGCTGCCCTGGCCGCACACGCCCTGGTCGGGGCAGGGAGGCGGGCTGTGCTCGGCGGACCCTGCTGGGGGTGCTGCCAGCTTCCGTCTTCACAGTTAGCTTGGAAAGGAAAAGGGCTAAAAACGCGGTCCAGTGCTGGCGTTTAAGGAAGGCTGTGGGCTTCGCAGCTTGTGCTCGCTGCGAGGCCGGCGTGAAGCCCGGAGATGTGTGCAGGGCGGAGAGGCTGGAGAGCTGGGGGGCACGGCAGGGAAGGGATACGGTGGTTCAGACACGGTGGGGTCCGCTCACCTCAGTGTGGAGTCCTGTGTGGTACAAAGCCCATCCACCTTGGACTTCCATTTCAAGCACATAATGCACCCTTGATTTGCAAATCTTCATAGGGATTCGCTCTTTCACTCTTCAGGGACTGGAAGGCTGCTAAAGACCTCTCCAGAGCATTCTCTTCTCCAGGCTGAACAACACCAACTCTCTCAGCCTTCCTTCATTGGGAGGTGCTCCAGTGCTTGGGTCATCTTCATGGCTCCCCTCTAGACTCACTCCAACAACTCCATGTCCTTCTTGTGTTGGTGGTTCGAGAACTAGACACAGCACTCCAGGTGGGGTCTCACAAGAGCTGAGTAGAGAGGCAGAATCACCTCCCTTGACCTGCTGGCCATGTTTCTTTCACTGCAGCCCAGGATACCACTGGCTTTCTTGGCTGCAAGCGCACATTGACAGCTCATGTTGAGCTTCTCATCATCCAACACCCCCAAGTCCTTCTCCTCAGGGCTGCTCTCAATCCATTCGCCAGCCAACCTGCAATTGTGCTTGGGATTGCCCTGACCCAGGTGCAGGACCTTGCACTTGGCCTTACTGAATTTCATGAGATTGGCATGGGCCCACCTCTCAAGTCTGTCAAGGTCCCACTGGAGGGCCTCTCTTCTCTCCAGCGTGTCAACCACACCACACAGCTTGGTGTCGTCAGCAAACTTGCTGAGGATGCACTCAAGTCCCCTGTCCATGTTGCTGACAAAGATATTAAACAACACTGGTCCCAGTACCAACCCTTGAGGAATGTCACTCATCAATTATCTCCATTTGGACATTGAGACATTGACGGCTATTCTTTGAGTGCGACCAGCTGGCCAATTCCTTATCCACTGAGCGGTCCATCCATCAAATTCATATACTTCCAGTTTAGAGACCAGGATGCCATGCAGGATAGTGTTGCACCCTTTTCACAAGTCCAGGCAGATGACATCAGTTGCTCTCCCCTTGTCTACCAACACTGTAACCCCATCATAAAAAGCCATCAAATAGGTCAGACACGATTTGCCACCCTTGGTGAAGGCATGTTAGTAGTTACCAACCACCTCCACATTTTCCAAGTGCCTTAGCAGAGCCTTTAGGAGGATCTACTCCATGACCTTGCTGAGCAAGATACTTTTGTCTCCTTGAAAATATATTGTGAGTCTTGTCTTGGTGCCTTCAGTAACATTCCCTGTAGTGGAAGCATAGTAAGTTAGAAGGTGAGTACTTTGCATGCCTTTGAAGATAGTAGGAAGTGAGATAGAAATTCAATGCGAGGACTTGGGACAGTGTACTTCGGTGTAAGTACAGAAAAGTAATCACGCAAATTCTTCTAGTGCTAAGACTGGAGGTACTCTAGACCCTATGGTTTTGGCAGTAGCATGTTGCTCACTTTCTTAACGTGTAACTTGAATCTAACTTCATGTTTTATACTTGAGCACTTAAAAAAAAAAAAAAAAAAAAGCCCGTCCCTTTTCATATGGGCTAATACTTTTGTACTACCCTGAATGAGAGGTACTTTAAGTACAGGGAAAACAAGGGTTTGAAAAAAACCCCAAACCTCACAAATTCAAGCTTAATCTTCCCAGAGGTAATCTATCTTCTAGTACTTTTGAGTAGCAGAAATTTCTGGCTGAAAAAAAGCATTTATTTATTTTTAAGTTAGAGATGCAAAAATAATTGAGCAAAAGCTCTCTTAATATATACCATTTTAAAACTTTTTGTTTAATTAGCCCTTAATATTAAGTTTGTTTGTTTGTTTTTCCTCTTGAAATATACAATTAAAAGAAATATTATAGAATCATAGAATTGTTAGGGTTGGAAGGAACTTTAAAGATCATCTAGTTCCAACCTCCTGCCATGGGCAGGGATACCTCCTGCTAGATCAGGTTGCTCAGAGCCCCATTCTGCCTGGCCTTGAGTCATACAGGCACTATATCTAGTCTCTTTGGTAAATAAATGGACTGCACAAACGTATTGCTGCTTACTGTATTTATAGAAATAAAAATAGAATTTGACATTTATATGTGTTAATAATGTAGGGTTCTGGTTTGCTTCCTTGCAGAAAAGAGGACAGGATTCGCTTTATTTTAGTGCATCAACATTTAAATAACATAGTTGGAAAAATGTTTCCTCCACTGTTCTGCAAAATGTCGTTATACTAACTTGAGTTTTGTAAGTAGTAAATAACTCATTCTTAAGTGAGAGTTGAGTATTTAAATTCTTCACATGACTTTTTGCAGTGCCTGGACATTATTTGGAATGCAAGTAAAAGACACGTCTTTGGCTCAAGCAGGTGGTAACTTACTGTTTGGCAATCACTAGCACTTTGTTGCTATGTAAACAATTATTACAGCTCATGTGATGTTTCTTTATACTTTTTATGGCAAGAGGTAGCCAGTAACAACATATAATTTGAACAATGATCTTTGTTTTTGTCAGCAGCATTAGCACATTGTTATTCAAAAGATCATTAGGAACTGCAAGGAGTATCAAATACAGGTTATTTTGCTTACTGGACTTGAGGACATCAGTGTGATATTTCAAAGAAGGTCTACATATTTTGATTTATTGTGCTTTGAATAAATTATATTAAAACACTGGCACTATAAAATATAAAATAACTAGTGTAGCTTCACTGGATTATTGTAGATGATAAATTAGATATGAGCTGGCAATGTGCTCTTGCAGCCCAGAAAGTCAGTCCTTCTGTCCCTTCTTACATATGGGGGTTACACTGGCTGATTTCTGATATGCTGGTACCTCTCCAGTCAGCCAGGAAATGATGGAAAACGGCTTGATGAGCACCCCTGCCAGCTCTTTCAGCACTCTCAGGTGCATCCCATCTGGGCCCATAGATTTGTGCACATCTACGTGGTGTAGCAGGCCACTGACCTCCTGGGTTGTGGGGGAATTGTTCTGCTCCTGGTCCCTGTTGCCTAGCTTAGGGAGTTGGATTCCCTCAACAAACTTGTCCTGTTACTAAAGACTGAAGTGAAGAAGTCATTAAACCCCTCAGCTTTTTCTTCATAATTCATCACCATGTTTCCTCCTGCATCTAAGAGGGGATGGAGGGTCTCCCTTGTCTTTCTTTTGTTGTTAATATATTTACAGAAGCTTTTCTTTTTGTCCTTTACCATGGAGGCCAGATTAATTTCCAGCTGGGCTATGGACCTTCTAATTCCCTCTCTGCATAGCCCCACAGCATTTTTGTTGTCATCATGAGTGGCCTCTCCCTTCCCCCAAATGCCACAGATTTTCTTTTTCTCCCTGAGCACCAGCCAAAGCTCCCTGTTCAGCCAGGCTGGTCTTCTGTGCTGCCCACTTGCCTTACAGCACATGGGGATGGCCTGCTCCCATGTCTTCAAGACTTCCTCCTTGAAGAGTGTCCAACCTTCCTGGACTCCTATACCCTTCAGAACACATTCCCAAGGGATTCAGTCAATCAGGGTGTTGAACAAGGTGAAGTTTGCCCTTCAGAAGTCTAAGGTGGCAGTTTTGCTGCCCCCCTTCTGGCCATTCTAAGAATAGGGAACTTTTAACAATTTGTGGTTGCTGTGCCCAACTGTTGACCTCCAACCATCAGATCTCCTACCAGCCCTTCCCTGTTCACAAAGAGCAGGTCTAGCAGGGACCTTGCCTGGTTGGTTCACTCACCAGCTGTGTCAGGAAGTTATCTTCGACACATTTCAGGAACCTCTGGGACTGTTCCCTCTCTGCTGTGTTTCAGCAGACATCAGGGAAGTTGAGGTCCCCCACAAGAACAACGGCAAATGACTGTGAGATTTACCCAGGTATTTACAGAACAGTTCATTCATCTCATGCCCTCACTGGGAAGTCTATAGCACACTCTCACAGCAATATGAGCCTTGTTGGCCTCACCCCTAATCCTGATCCAAATACACTCTACCTTGTCATCACTATACTCAAGTTCCAGACATTCGTAACAGTTCCTAATACATAGAGCCACCCCACTGCCTCTCCTTCCTTGTCTGTCTCTTCTGAAGAGCTGGTAGCCATCAACTGTAGCACTCCAGTTGTGTGAGGTATCCCACCACATTTCTGTGATAGCCACCATGTCATAGTTTTCCTTCTGCATCATGGCCTCCATCTCCCCTTGTTGGTTGCCCATGCTGTGTGTGTTAGTATAGATGCACTTCAGACCAGTTAATGATCTCAACACCTTTTTGTGGGCACAGGCCTGACCCTTCTCAGGTATTTCCATGACTTTTAAAGCATCAGTAACCCTTGCCTTTTTGCTTCTCATTATATCTCTATCCCCTATCTCAAATGAGAAGGCAGAGTGAGAGGCTTCTCTAGCACACCATGCTACAAACCCCGGCATGCATCCCCTGGCTTTATTTACAGCAGGCTCAGTTTTATCCCCTTCCCCATCCAAAACTAGTTTCAAGCTCTGTCAATGAGCCCCACTAATTCCTGCCCCAGGATCCTTTCCCCACTCTGGGACAGGTATATTCTGTTTGTTGTCAGGCCTGGTGTCTTGTATAGTAACCCATGATCAGAGAACCCAAAGCCCTACTGATGACACCAGTCCCAGAGCCATGAACTAAGCTGTTGGCTCTTCCAGTCAATTCCCTCATCCATCACTGCCATTAAGAGGGATGGAGGAGAACACAGCTTGTTTCCCCAGAGCTCTGAAATTTCTCTTGATTGCTTTTGATGTTCTCATTGCCACTTTCATCACTACCCACCCAAAAAACCAAAAGTGGGTAGTAATCTGAAGGCCTAACCAGGGTGGGAAGTTTCCTTACAACATCCTTCATCTGATCCCCAGGGAGGCAGCAGACTTCCCTCCCCTTGGAGTGGGTCCAATCTGCATATTTTTCCCTCTGCACCCCTCACGAGGGAGTCACCTACAAAAATAACCCTTCTATTTTTCTTTCTACACAAAGTTACAATGATTGATCTAGGTCCCTTGACCTGCTGGCCGTGCTCTTCTTAATGCACCCCAGGATGGCACTGGCCCTCTTGGCTGTGAGGGCACATATAATGTGCTCACCTCATGGTGAGCCTGTTTTCCACCATGATTCCAGGTCTGTTTCCCCAGAGCTACTTTCCAGCAGGTCAACCCCTAACCTCTACTAGTGTATCAGGTTGCTCTTCCCCAGATGGAGTACTCCACGCTTGGCCTTGTTGAACTTCATTAGGTTTCTCCCTGCCCAGCTCTCCAGCCTGTCCAGGTCATGCTGGATGGCAGCACAGCACTCTGGTGTGTCAGCCAATCCACCTAGTTTTGTATCATCAGCAAATTTGCTGAGGGTACATTCTATCTCTTCTTCCAGGTCATCAATGAATATATTGAACAGGACTGGACCCAGTACTGACCCCTGGGGTACACCACTAGTCACAGGCCTCCGGGAGGACTCAGCCTCTGGGCTCTGTCCTTCAGCAGGTTCTTGATCCATCTCATTATCCAATTGTCCAGTCCACACTTCTCAAGCTTGGTTGTAAGGGTGCCATGGGAGAGAGTGTCAAAAGACTTGCTGAGGTTGTGGTGGACCGTGTCAACAGCCCTCCCCTCATCTATCAAATTCTAGAGAAAATGGAGTGTTTGGACAAGAAATAGACATCAGAGTGATCTTTACTAGAAAGATTTAGATTGTGGTAGTCTGGCAAGTCAAAGCAGGTAGATGGAAGTTCAGAATATGTCCCATCATATGTCTTTATATTGCTTGTAACAGCAACACAAATTGTAAAAAATTGTGTTTACAAGGAAGCTGCTCAAAATTAAAATTATGGAGAAACAGCATAGCTTGATTTGTGCAGATTTTGAAGGAGATCTAAATAAAATAAGAAAGTGCTGGCTTCAGTGTGTAATTTCAAACTTGCTTGTTATGAAGTGATCTGGAATATGAAAGACCTGCTTAGAAGATTCCCCCTCCGAAAATATGTTGGTCTTTGATATATCTGCATGGCTTTCAGACAGATCCTGTGCAGAATAGTTATGATACCTCTTACTTCCCTGATTTGGTAAAGAACTTGCTGGAAGATGGAAGAACAAGCAAGGTGAGAATATGACAGTAATGAAAGTTCAGAAGTGAGTAAAAAAGAGGTTAAGCAGTTCAGTTACTTCTTGAAAGATTGTATTTTGCTATGCAAAAGCACTAGGATCAAAGCAGCCTTAATCCATAAATGGAATGCTTAAGTTTGTTGGGTTTTTTTATTAACACCTGCCATTCCTTTAGCAAACCCTACAGCAAAGCCAAGTCTTACATCACACGTAGTTTTTAAAGATAAGTAAAGGGTTCCTCCCCGGCTTGCTTTGGCTGCCATATATAGGCATTCAAAAACTAAATAAAATTTAAAATATGGTTTTATTCTAGCCTGTTATTTCCCTGCTCTCCTAGTACCTTTGCCCTTTCTTTAAACTTGGAAGTATTACTAGTGTAGAACAAAAAAACCTAAAAATCTGCAAGATTACATTTAGAATAAAAAAATACAAGATCTGCAGACTTTGCTCTCAGAGATTACTTTTTGGATTTATTTATATGTAACCAGACTGAGATATCCAGGGAGTTCCACTATAACGACATAGCCTTTGGAATTCACAGGCTTATGACTGCTCATAAGCAGAACTAGACCTTCCTAAGGAATAAAGTAAGAGAGAAAAGTTTTTCTGCTTATCAAGAGAAAAGCAGTTTATGGTGAAGTAAGGAGAGGAGGGTGTGACAGCTGTACAGCAGCTGAAGAGTGCTTTGGTAATGGCATGGTACTGCTGAAAAGAAAAAAAAAAATAAAAAAAATGGTATTGGCTGGAAAGAAGGAAGCAGTTGCCAGCCTCAGGTTCTGCCAGAAAGGCATTTACAGGACGAGTCAAACATACTACCTGTAACTTCTCCAGATTACTGTGAAAGGTTCGAGCTGGTTTGTGGTATCTTTTCCCTTTGTGCAGAGCCACAAAGATGATGAAGGGAGTGGAACATCTCCCTTATGAGGAAAGGCTGAGGGAGCTGGGTCTCTTTAGCTTGGAGAAAAGGAGATTGAGGGGTGACCTCATCAATGTTTACAAATATGTAAAGGGTGAGTGTCGGGAGGATGGAGCCAGGCTTTTTTCAGTGATGACCAGTGATAGGACAAGGGGCAATGGATGCAAACTGGAGCATAGGAGGTTCCATGTGAATATCAGGAAGAACTTCTTTGCTGTGAGTGACAGAGCACTGGAACAGGCTGCCCAGAGAGGTTGTGGAGTCTCCTTCACTGGAGACATTCAAAACCCACCTGGGCAAGTTCCTGTGTGATGTCCTCTGGGTGATCCTGCTCTGGCAGGGGGGTTGGACTGGATGAACTTCCGAGGTCCCTTCCAACCCCTAGGATTCTGTAATTCCTTTTTGGTCACAGGCCAAATGTCTGTAACCTTCTCTCAGTAACAAAAGCATGTGTAAACTATTCTCACTTCTGGCATGAAGTTCAGAATGGCAATAATAACAATTTACAGCATCTGTGAAGTAATGGCATTATGTTAACATTTCTGGCAAGTAATGTGATTTATTTGTAAAGTAGTAGTTAGCTGTCACTGTTGAAAAGATTTTTCTCAGATTTACTTAGTAAAATATAATTTTACAAAACCTAAATATTTTGTCCAATCTTGTCTTTTAAGTTTTAACAGTGTTTTCCATCCTTTATTGGTCTTTGCCAATGTTCTTCATAGTTCTTCTGTATCAAAGATTTGTGCTCTGTAACAACTCTGATAAGACCACAAATCATATGGAATAAAGACAGAAGGATCATTCTTGCTCAGTAAAAGTGCAGTGAGTATCATGAAGCATAGCAAATGCTCAGCTTTGTGCCCTGGCCTTGAGCCCCTGTGGAGCAGAGCATCACTGCTTCTTATTTTGGTGAAGAACTTTGGATCAAGGACAAGCTGGTGCAACTCCAGGAGTCCCTGAGAAAAGATTGTGAGCTATACCTGGGTCTTGTTTGTACCAGCCTTTCCACACTCATGAACAGCAGTGGCAGCTGGAGACATCAGGTTTTCCTGTAGTTCAAGTTGTGTGTTGTTGCAAACCATTATCTGGGTTTAATGGGTGGTGGGAAGTGGTGCCATTGGCAGCGGTGGCCAGAGGCTGAATATCAAAGTCCCCCTGGGCGGGGGCCTCCATCTCACAGGACCACCTGCCACTGTCCTGCTGGAGCAAACCCCCTTGGTCCTTCTCCCTGGGTGGGCCTTAGGGGATTCAGGTTGTTCCTGGGAGAGCTCATGGAGGAAGAATTCGAAGTCTAGTTTTTCTCAGGGTAACAGAGTAGTTCACTGTAGGTGTAGGGTACATGAAATAAAGGACTTGTGATGACTTCTTATCATCTTCTAAAATAAAATAAACAGGAAGAACAACAGTTAATAAGGCTTTCCAAAAAGATCTTGTAGCAATTGTTTCCACTCCACTCTTTTTGTAGTCTCTTAAGCACTTTTAGGCATAGAAAGTACATTTCCAAGTAACAAAGCCAGGTTCGTCCTAAACAGGTCCTTTATCTATTTCATTCTTCTATCTGATATTGTGATCCATATCAGGTGATTGAGAGATAACTAACCACAATTAAATGCTCTTTTAATGTTCTGAGGCTCCATCTTACTACTGTAATATAAAGAGTATGTGTCATTTGATACAGCCAAAAAATCTTATTAACCCCTGCTCGTCACTAAAGGAACATCCATTGTTTCTGCTAAGTGTGCCTGCTCATTCTAACCATCAAATCCATCCAGACTCTTCTCTGTGCTATTACAGCTTGGTAGGATTAACACAAACCCCATAAATTCCAGCACTGTTATGTAATAATGACATCAATGTACTAAAAGACCTGTGTTTTTAGTGTTAAAATATAAAATAACACTTTTTACTCTGTAGAATAATCAAACATTTCAGAGAACCAGATTTTACTCCAATAAATAAAATTCTATTCTATTCTATTCTATTCTATTCTATTCTATTCTATTCTATTCTATTCTATTCTATGGTGATAGCTGAATATCAAGGACAAGGAAGTCTACCTATATGTTTTCCAAAAGCATGATGAAAATTAATGCTTTAAAAATAAGATTATAGAATATACAATTTTTAACACACATTATATATATTAAATCATGGCTTGAGGAGACTTTCCAGGCTCTTTCATCAGCTTTATTAGGGTCTTTGGAAACAGATATAAATCTATGATTTGGTTTGAAGGCCGCAGTCTATTTAAATTGTCATTGACTGTCATTGCTAGGAGCATATCCCAGTAGGGGCAAACCACATCCTGAGGTGGTGCATCAAGCACAGCATAACCAGCTGGTAAAAGGAGACCATTATCCCACACCCGGATCACATATTATTTTAGAGATAAAGTCAGTGGGATCGAGTCTAATTAAAGGCTAAGATCTCTATAAATAGTGAGCAAAAATGAGTTTAGTTTTGAAGGGTTTAATACTGCCCAATGACTGTCTCTTACTGCATGTTCTGAATTACTGATTTTGATCCAATTATTGTATGTGATAGGTAGTGGTATTACCAAATTCACTGCACTGTATTGATCTACTCATTCCAATATGCCAGAGGCTACTGCTTTAAATAGGATTTCAGAATCATAGATATTAACTTTCAGATATACATTTTTGGGGGTTGGGAGACAAGAAAAGTCCTAGAAGGCCCTATTTCCTCCCATTTTCTTTCCACAAGAAGTGCTGATGCAGCCCTTCAAAGCTCTGACAAGCACACCAGCCTGTTTGGGTTGCTGTTCAGGGCCTAGCCCTCTACAAAGTCCTCTGTTGGCTCCTAACAATGTAAATTCTTAGAGGAGCTGGTCCTTGAGAGTATGTTAATCCAGTAAATGATCATGAAAGTATAGTAGAGAAACCTTGGGCAGGGATGAAATGGGCCAGAGCTGTAGAGCAGGGCTGTAGGTCCCTGTTTGTGGGTCAGCAAGTGTGTTCAGCTTCCAAAATGTCATGCTGCAACTCAGTTAGTTTTAACAGCTGCTACAGATCATGCTAGTTGTGAAGAACTGTCAACACAGCTTTCACTGTGACTAACAATTCACATGCTTCTTACCAGGACATCATGTAACCTGCCCTGGTCCACACTGGCAAGTCCTCACTATTACTCCTCTTCTGCTAAACAGGACAAAGCTATCCTAGATACTTAAAAGTGTCATTTTTGCATGATATAGAGATGTAATTCAATGGTAGGTATTGACGACCAAAGAAATATTAGGAGGATTTCTGGATTTACGCTAATAAAACTGCTTTTATCAATTCTTTTCTTTAATGTTACTGGAAGGAGACTGTTTAGATCAGATGCACAGAGGTAACTATGTAGCATGCATTTAGGCAGGTGTATAGATTGATACTAAAACTGATAGCAATTTAGATACTTTTATAGGAGTTTTTGAGGACTTGGACCCTTCTGAGCATGTGCATTACAAGAGTGATGGCTGTTTTCCCAGGGTAGACATGAAGTAGAGTAGGAGCAACTCCTTCCTTCTTCAAGCCTTTGAACATTATGGAATCTCCAGTACCATTTAAAAGTAGTTACTACTTTCCTTTTGAAAGTAGCTTCTACCCCCTCTTAGAAAGGAGATCTAACTATAATCAGAAAAATATCTCAAATTCAGAGAGCTTTCTGAGATCTAAGGGATGGAAAATGTTGGTGAAGGCAACTTGCAGAAAATCAGGATCAATATAAAGTGTTTATAATTATTTGACTGCTTATTTACATTACCTCATATTCCACAGAAGGCACGTGTTTGCTTTATGTGCTGCTACGTGCATCTTCAAGTTAATACAAATACAAGTACAGTTGATTATTCCAAGAGCCCAATGGTTTAAATGGATAGTGATCTGTGAAGCCCCCTAAGTACGTATTTTATAATAATGGCGGTGTCTAATTTTTAGATATCCTGACATCTAGTGGAATTTATTGCTCCAAGCAGAATATCTGGGTTCATCTGCCTGTACAGTGACTGTGGAAAATGAAGACATTTAAGTATCCCATTCCTGGATACAATTGCAAGATCTTCACCTGGACAGCTGCCTAAGAAATGCATTAGATAAAATGTGAAAAAAAGAATTTGGCCTGAGCCTTGCCCCTTTCAGAGACAGGCTCACACAGCTGGCTGCAAAGTGATGCAGGGTCCCTGATCTGGTTTCTGGTTTTGAGCTTGGAAAGATTTTCTACTGACAGATGTAGAAAGATCAAACCAACCTGGATTCTTATTGTCTCAGCGGGGATTTGAATTTGCATCTACTATGTGTACCCTGTAACTTGAAATTAGCAAGTTGAGGGGGCAGCCTTGTTTTAATCCATTTTCCATCATGCCTTTTTGTGTTGCATGGAATAATTAAGCCTTTGATGGACTGGAGGTGGCAACAGTATATGAACCTACGGCAAAATGGGAATATAAGGGAACATCTGGAGTATGGACTTCTGTCTTCTGTCAGTCTGGCTAAATTGTCTCTCAAGGCTTTATAGGTATTCATGTTATTCCTGTTTTAAATATATTCCAGGATCTGCTTTTCACCTTTTGTTTTGGTTTGATTTGGTTTGTTTTAACATGGTTTAAGTATTGCATTTAGTTTAACTTCTGATCTTCACATTCTGTGATGTGAACAAGCCAAAATCTTCTAGAGTCCTCTCAGAAGGCAGGATCTGATTTTTTCTTTCTGTGCATCTGTTTCAAACCAAATATATATTCCTTGAATGTAACTCTTCTACAAGCAAGGACAGATAAAAACCCATTGTGATTTGTACAGTAGCTTATTACTTCTCTATATCTACTGGAATACTTTGGCTGATACCTTATAAAATAATATAAAGATTATGTGAATTTTATTGGCTTTATCACATTGGTATTATATGGAAGTATTTATTAGTCTGTGTAAATACATAATCCCACCCTTCGCATTCATTATTAATCCAGGCCTTGAAGTAATTGTTTTCACTGACTGATCTTCTGTTTTACTTTGATGTTATGTCTCTCAGCACATCTTCAGCACATTTTAGTTCATTTCTTCATTTGCACTGTATTGTTGACCATAATGTTGTTGTTTTTGTTTTCACAGTCTGCATACATGCTAGGTATGAAAACCTCAGTCTGCTGGCTCAGAATACCAGCCCATCATTAGTACCACGGCCATAGTGCTGGAGGTGGTTGTAAAGAGATGCTGTCATTCAGTAATAAAAGCTCAATAATAATAGCTCAGTGGAGGTAAAGGTGAGGGAAGTACCAGCAAATATCTCAAGACTATATTCCTTCAGGGTAGTACTTGGCACATAGGTGGGAACATGTGGAGGAAGAAGATGGCAGGTGTTAGGAGGAAATGCTGGCTGAGCGTATCAGGTGATAAAAACCTAGCTAGAGGCTTCTGCTTACTATCATGAAGGGCCAAATAAGTGTGATCACACTGATAACACACGATAAGGCCCATGAAGATAGGAAAAACACTGTGACACAACACCCAAAAGGTAAACAGGAGCTCAGTGGATTGGAAGAGCTGTGCCGAAGAGCCATGCACTTTTGGACACTTCTAAAAGAAGTACAGCCAGGTGCAGTCCTCTCACACCACAACTGTGTAAATATACTAGGACAAACTTCTGGACATGGTCAGGCATTATTACGTTACACAGGGAAATATAAGAACATGAGGATGATGTTTGTTATTTAGGAAAGTCACTACAGTGGGTTGTAAGAAATACCTAGAAGAAGACCTTTTGATGCAGGGATAAAGGACTACCAAGCTAGGAGTTAGTGGCCTTGGCCTCATGAGGGCCTATGACACCACATTATTTTGCTCTGGTAACCAGAAGTGCCTTGGCCTGATGAAACTTTTGACAGCGGCAATACAGCCAGTGCCCTCTGTAGATGGCTGACTTTCATGACAGAAACCAGACTGATGCAGATAAAGGATTTACAGAATCTGCTGTCAACTAGTGACCTCTGACTAGTTTTTTGTTATCATGCTTTTGCCTCAGGAACTATTATTGAAGAACTCCATGAATTACCTTCTAGCCTGGTGGTTCCCCTTTCATGAACCTATCCCCACACTTCATTTCTGTGCCAAAATATGCATAGAATACTTAAATTACATCTCAGCATGTAGCTGTACTGTATCTCTGCGGTAACCAAGAGTCCTCCTGATCCCTTTTAGCTAGGGAAAACAAGTTTGCTTTGTAGGACATCTGGAAGCACGACACGATGCACGACACTGCAGCTCTGCTGCCAGACCTGAAGAGGTGTTTATGTGAGCAGAAAAATTGTCTTCCTAGTCAGCAATTTCAACATCACCTATGACATTACATATAAAAATGTTCACATTTTATTCTACAGCCAGTAGGTAACAAAGGAAGAGCCACAAGTACAATCATGACAACGTAATCAAGCTGGTGTGATTTTTCATTCCCGGGTGTGAATCCTCACGTGCATTGATTCACTTTCTCTATGTCTGGGGCAGTGCAGTCAGCAAAGCACTGCAGGTTCATGGGACATGGTGTCTTTTGTGGTCCACCTGCTGCAAACACAGTATTGGATCCAGATTCCTTCACTGGTATGATTTCTTAATAAAATGCAGGGACAGGCTGCCACCTCTGGCAGGTCTGTACTGTTGATGTGCTTCAAAGCTTTGTGCCTTGCATGCTCAACATACGAGCCAAAGAAGTAAAAAACCATATAGTCTGACTCCTAATTGCTTTCTGGTGTTGAGACCTTTGGGAAGGCAGAGGAAAACTGTGGAGTACTGTGTCCGGTTCTGGAGTCCCCATGTTAAGTAAGACACAGAGCTGTTGGGTGAGTCCAGAGGAGGGCCATGAAGATGATCAGACGGCTGGATCACCTCTCCTGTGAAGACAAGAGAGAGTCGGGGTTGTTCAGCCTGCAGAAGAGAAGGCTTTGGAGGGACCTTATAGCCTTCAGTTACATGAGGGGGCTACAGAAAAGCTGGAGAGGGACTTTTTGCAGCAGCATGTAGCGTTGGGACAGGGGGGAATGGCTTCAAACTGGAAGCGGGCAGATTTAGGTTTGACACCAGGAAGAAATTATTCACTGGGAGGGTGGTGAGACACCGGCCCAGGTTGCCCAGGGAGGCTGTGGATGCCCCCTCCCTGGCAGCGTTCAAGGGCAGGTTGGATGGGACTTCGAGCAACCCGGTCTAGCGGGAGGCGTCCCTGCCCACGCAGGGGGCTTGGAACTAGATGATCATTCAGGTCCCTTCCAACCGGAACCATTCCGTGAGCACCTGGAAGCAGCGGGAGGCGGCAGAGCCCGGGGCCCGCTCGCTGCCCGCAGACCCGCGAGGGTGGGAGCGCTGCTCCCCGCCCCCCCCCGGGGCCGCCGCCCGGCGGGAGATGCTCCCGGCGCCGCCCTTCCCGCCCGCTGCCGCCAGGCGGCGCCGCGGCGCTGCCGGAAGCGGGGCGGTGCTGGGGGCGGCGCTGGGGGCGGCGCTGGGGCGGGGGGGCCGCGGCCCGCCCCGGCGCAGGGCAGCGCGGGGAGGCGGGCCGGGCCGGGCCGGGCCGCGCAGGGCCGCCCCGGGCCAGGCGGCGGTAGCGGCGGCCGCCGGCGGGCCATGCTGCTAAAGCTCCTGCAGCGCCAGACCTATACCTGCCTGTCGCACAGGTATGGGCCCTGCCTCTGCCTCGGGGGCCTCGTCCTCATGATCGTCTCCGCCCTGCAGTTCGGGGAGGTCAGTACGGCGCCGCGCCGGCGCGGCCTGCCTGCCCCCCCCCCCCGCCCCTCCGTTCCCCCGGGCAGCCCCGGCCGGGACGAGCCTCGCAGCCCTCGGCGCGGCGCGGCGGCCGCTCCTTGCGGGGGCGCGGGCGCGTCTGGGGCTTTTCTGCCTTGCGGGCGGCGGGCGGTTGCCGTGCCCGGGGGGCGGTTGCCGTGCCCGGGGGCGGCCGGTGCCTGCGGCGTGGGCGTGTGGGCGCGTCCGCCCTTGGCAGGCGCCTTGGCAGGCGGGGGAGAACGCGTGCTTGGCGGGGGCCGCGCTCCCTTGCGGTGGGGTGCCGCCCCCCGCGGCGGGGTGCGGCCCGCGGCGGGGCCGTGTCCCGCGCCCCGGGGCCGCCGCGGGGGCAGCTCCCGCCAGCCCCCCGAGCCCCTCTGCGCGCGCCGGGGGCGGCGGCGGGGCTTGGTGACCCCCTGGGGTGAGGGACGGGGTGTGGGGGGGCGGGGGGGGGGGGTTCCTGCCCAGCTGTGCGGGCCCTGCTGAAGGAGCGCTGGGCGGAACCTGGAGCTTGTGCGATTTCGGGTGACTTGTTAGTGCTGTGTTTATTTGGGGTTTGGGTTGGTTGTTTTGGTTTTTTAAGTGGTGTTGTTGTTGTTGTTTTGTAAATGTGACTCTTCTAAAGCCTGTGTTGGATGTATCCCTCAAATGGCAGCCGGGAGTGACAGAATCTTCCTCCCTCCGGAGCTGAACGAGTTAAATGTCGCCTCTCTCCAAGCTGCCTGCAGCTCACCGGGGTCTGGATTGCACTGCTCGCTGCTTATTGCTCAGTCTTTTGTAGCTGGTACAGGATAGCTTCTACTTGTTCTATGTATGTTTTCATACAGATATGTATTTTAAAGCTTCGTTACACATGACCCCTTTTTTGGAGTCATCAGTGAAAGAACTGGAAGGGCATAAAACTAGCTGCTCCAATGTAGTGTTTGAGAACATAGTAAGTATTCAGGGAACTAAAGTGTTTTAGTCAGTGTGATGACAGCTTTAAATGCAAACAAACTGGAATTTCCTGATGCCTGAATTGTTCTCTTTTTTTTGCTTCTTTTTTCCTTCCCTGTTTTGTTTGGATGGATTCTTTCAGGTACAGAAAAAAAATGAAGAGGCATAAAGAGTGTTATTTGAAGCTCTTGAGCATAGCACAATCAGAACTTTATTTTGTGTATCTGTACATCTTCTTTGCATGAATTACTTCATCCCTTCTGTCTTGTAGGGTTCACAAGTTCCTGAAACACTTTTAAGCCATTAGCAAATTAATTACTTGTGTTGTACTCTTAGTCAACTTTTTTTTTTACATTATTATCAACTTAGATTGATGTGTACCTCTTGGTGCTGTGAAACTTCAAGTATACTTCTGCCTTTCTTCAGAATGGGGGCTTAAACTCAACTTTAGGATTCCTTAGATCTTTGAAGATGTTTTAAAACACTTCAGTCGTTGTCCGGGTTATGGCTGAATTCAGTGGAAATCAGTCAAAATCATTGCTCAGAACTACTTTCCTACTAACTCTTATCCTTAGAGCCCTTTTAGAGCTGTTCAGAAAGCCTAGATGCTATTTAGACTGTCAGCAAAGAGCTAGCAATATTCATGTAGAAGTAAACTTTCAAAATTATATGTTAAGAAAGAGGAAAAGTGACCAGAAATGTTTAAAAAAACCCAAACAAAGCACCAGTGAGACCCCACCCTTTATGGAATAAACATACAGAAAAAGTTTGTGTTTTTTTTTTTATTATTTGGTTGGAGTTTTTTTGTTAGTTTATTTTCTTTTTACAGTGTTGGTAAATGAGCATGGTAAGAGATGTTTGCGTGGATTTTCCCCTTTTATGACTGAAAGTGGTGTGTTTTGGTGAACTGGTAGCTTAAGGATTTAGGAGTGACTAGGCTTGCAGAGTGGACACTGTTAGATCTCTTCTGACAACTATGTTGGGAACGGGAAGGACTTTTTCAGTGTAGAATTTGCAAGTCAGCAACTAATAAAAATATGTAAGACTGTTTTGAAAATTAAACCAGAAATCTTTCTAGCAGTTATCAGGTTAACCATTTTTAACAATCTGCAGGGAACTGTCAAGCAATAAAAAAGCAGCCTGAGGCAATGCTTATCTGACCTCGGTATCTGAGCAGCATTTGGTCCTACTTTTCCTCCATGCCCAGAGACAGCTTTTTTTGTTTTAGTACACAAAAGTTAGATCTGATTGCTTAAATTCATGCTAATATCAGTATTAATGCTGGCATAAAAGTGAATGGCTATGGCAAATACTTTGAAGTTGGTAATAATGCCCTCACTACCTCAAGGTGAAAATGCTTAAGAAAAAGCTTGAGCTCAATGAAGTAGCAGTGCATTAAGCATGATTTGGGAGCATTTCTGCAAAATCATATGGGGTAGTCAGGTCTCAGCCAATGCTCTGAAGTAGTCATAAGATGAGCTTTGGGTTTTAGGATGGTTTGTAAACCCTTCTTAGCCGTCTGTAGGTTGCTCAGCTTTGTCAAGTGTTTTATAACTGGAACATGCCAGAACTGCTGATATCACCTGTCCGATACAGTATCTCCTAATAGAGGGTGTCTCTTCTTCTTAATATTGTTCCCTTAGTGGTTTTCTAATATCAGTATGTAAAGTTGAAGCAAAGCAGCTGCCAGGCATTATTGCAACACAGTAAGATGGGAGGAAACACTTACAGGCAAAAGATGTATCAGGTGGGAAGAGCTCAATTTTTTTTTTTTCCTAAAGGTGTTTCTTAAGAGAGCTGTCCTTGGTCTTTCAGTTACAGCTGTACCAAGACAAAAAGTGAATGCTTGACTGGTTAACTTCTTTCTTCTGAAGAAACATACTAATCATAATAAATTACGTTCTTACTCGGGTATTTCTCTGTTTCTTCTAGAAGCAGATCAGTGCGTGTCAGTTCATCATTATCAGTTGTAGCAAATGTTTCTGCGTGGGTATTTATCTGTGTGTACTGTGTTGAAGGAATATATTTAGCAAAAGGAAGTAATGATGTGCATATGAAAAAGTTGAATAGTGTATTTTTAAGACTTTGGTATTTAAGGGAGAAGATATGATGCTCAGCTGGTAAATTAGGTGTCATTTGTATAAGGGGTTTGAACTTGTACAGATGTGATCGTTGTTAGAAAGATCATTTGCAGCTTTGGCAGGAATTGTGTGTGCATGCATTTGTCATCCAGCCACATGGTTTGGCTTTCCCCCTCTCTGAAAGGCTTTGATTTGCGAGCATGAAGGAATAGAGATGTGTGTCTTCTTCAAAGCGAGGAAGGTAGTTTTTGTTAAAGTTTTGAGTGCCATCTTTGAGAAAAGGTGTATTTTGTAGTAATTCAGTATTCCCTTAATACAAGAAATAAGCAATAGTGTAATTTTAATCTAGGAGGAGTGCTGTAAATTAAGGACTATGCTCTCTTGGTATTTTTTTTCCTCTCCATTACATATAAATATGTACTTATCCAGGTAAAATAAGCCACTATGTCTTCATTTCTAAAGCAATACAAGGTGCCACTGTAGTTTTTAAGGCTGGACTTGTGCTATAAAAGATACCATAGCAATGTTTAATATTATTTTATCTCAAATTACTTCTGCCTTTTTTGCTATATCAAAACATATTAAGCCTTTTTAGTGTTGAAATGGTTGATTAATATTTTTTTTTCCTATTTAGAATCATGATACCAGGTACTTTAGTAGTAATGGAAATGTAAATACATGTGTTTGTTTTGTGTGTGTGTATATTTACATTTAAGAATGGAAATGGAATATGAAGTTGCAGCTTTCCAAAGGAAGAATTATCTTGTGATTGGTTTCCCATATACCCATATTTCTGAAAATGCCCAGGAATGGGGATGGCTGGCAAATGGCGTTTAAGTGGGGTGCAGCTTGACATTTTAGCTAGAGCAGCCTTGATGGTTCAATGAAGATGAGGAAGACAATCCTGCCTTTAGCTGTGGGTTCCCGCCATTTCTTGTCTCCAACAAACAAGCAGAGAGAGATCAAATGCTCTGGTTTTTGAAGGTTTATCTTTTTGTTGGTTTAGCTCTGTGACTTGACTCTCTGCAGGGCTGGGTGAACTCGTGTCAAACTAAAGAGGGGTAGCAGAAATGCAGGGGGATGGAAGAGAAGCTGCAGCCTGCAGAAATACTTTGCTGTTGGGTTAGTTTGGCTCTACTGTAAGATGTCACCTGTGTTGGTAAAGAGTGGTTGTGTTCTAAGTTTGTGGCTAGGTCAATCTGCATAATTTGATATGCTCTGGCCTGGCTGTTTCCAAAGCGTGGATTTTAGAGGTATGTATACTTCAATATGTCCTGTATAAGAATAGAAAGGAAGACAAGCAAAATTAATGGGGGTGGGTGTGTGATTGTGTAGGGATTTCCTGCTTGTATTGAAATATACTTGTTTTAGGTTTCAGTTTTAGGAAAACATTGCTGGATTTTTTGAATTTTCAAAGGCTAAGAGAAAAGGGGGAGATAGCTTAAATGAATAGTAGCTTAAAAAGTGTGCCAGTAAAACGTGAAATCTTTTCTTGGAGAGAAAAAATACCCAAAATATGTTTAAATAAAGTATGCTCTTAAATTATGAATCTGATTGCTGGTTCAATGTAACAACTGAGCTTTGATTAAGGTCTGGTCAGTTGTACATTAATACAATTGAAATTGATTATGATTAAACATTTCAAAATAGAAATTTAAGTGTCTAATTTTAGAAGGTGCTGGCATCAAGGGATGGTTTGTTTTTTTCACTTGTAGGTTGTCTTGGAGTGGAGTAGAGACCAGTATCATGTTATGTTTGATTCGTACAGAGACAACGTTGCTGGCAAATCATTTCAGAATCGGTAAGTTTTACTTGCACTTGACAGTATTGCACATTTTACTGTTCAATTAATTTTTAAGTATTTAAATCAAATATTCTAGATTAAGTAATACACTGTGAGTAGGAACCTGTTGTATGGGCTCTAAATCTGCAGCAAATTTTAAACTTAGTCATTTTAAATTGTGAGTTATTTCTTAATACCCCAGCTCGGGTGATGTTTGACATTTGGAAGCTCTAGTTAAGTATCAGAGTTTACATTTTAAATGCATTTAATTAATCCAGTCTCTAATGAAACATCAGAATGGTGATAATGTTAACAATAAAGGGAGGACATGACATGTTTTCCGTATTAAGATACAAAAATATAAGTACTGTTCCTGGGCGTTTTTAAAAGTCCAACTTTCAGTGTTTTGAAAAGTTATATTTTATTTACCTTATATTTTCTGTGACTTCTCACGAGGGACATAATTTAGTAGAGAAGTCACGAAGCTAGTAACAAGCGGCTTTTTAAAGCTGAGTGCATGGAAGAAGTCAGTCTCAGCAAGTTGGAAACCAAGTCATATGGGTCTTTTGCTTCAGTTGTGTTAACTGCCACATGACTTCTTGTGGTTTCATCATTCATGCGTGAATACTCGTGTGGTCTGTATCTGTTGCTCAGGAAGTCAGTGGACTGTGAATTGGTAGGTGGAAGAAGCTACTAAGATATCATCTGACTCTTAAGTGTTGATACCCTTAACTGGAAAAAACCCCCCTGAAAGTAGATGCTTAATCTGCCTTGAGGTTTGTTGAATCATGGGACAGTAGAAATGATCATATCAGCTTGTCACACTTTAGCTGGTGCAAGACAACTCTGTAACAGTACATTGCATGTTGTCAGTGAATCTTGTACACTTCATTAGTTTCATCTCTTACCCCCTTTCCCATTTTCCAGGGGATGACAGATGAAAGCAGAGTGATACAGCTCATATGAATAATGAGCTTAATGTTTGTGTTTCTGCAGTACTGAAGTAAAAGCATGGTAATTTGTTCCTGTCAAGTATCACAAAGTCAGATATTTTAGCACTAAGTACAGTGCTTTTATAAAATGGTTGAGTTTGTCCAAAACAAAGTTGCAGATCTTACTGTTGTGATGTAGATATAGTCAGTTCCCATATCTGTGGTGTTTCCTTCATTTTGGTTGTGTAAAGCACTCCTTAGCTAGTGTTGATTTCTGGGAATTGCGAGCAAAACACCCAGTGCCTGAGGAGAAGCTATTGGCTGCCTCAGCAGAAGCTTAAGGTTTTCATGATGGATGCTTAAGTTACTCCAGTTCGTCAAAATGGTTTTAATGCTTCTGTCTTGGGCATGACAGGGAGGTTTGTTTTGATATTTGTGTGCAGATACCAGCTTCCTGTAAAAATTTGTACCAACCAGAAGTCTTTTCAGAAACATGCTTTTAGGCATCTGTTAACTTTTAGAAGTCCCTTGTTAGGAGTTCAATTTGTTTTTATTATCAAATTTCACAAATGCAGCATGGCCTTCTGAAAGTATTGATGGACCTTCAACTGAATTAAGTAGGAGCTTTGTAAGAAAATATCTCTGTTCTTGTTGAACAGTTGTGTTATAAACTTGCATAAAGAAAACCTCAGTATAAAATACAGACACATTTGTGCATGGGGGCAAGCTCCTTACGGTTATAAGCTCAAAAAGCTCTTCCTCCTGAGTAATGTAAAACCAGTGATGTTGCTAACATCATTAGTTCATCTATTGAACACTGTTCTCTGCCAGACCAAGGAAGCCTTCTTGTTTTACCTTAAAGTTAAGCAATTACTTTGGTTTGCTTTTCCCTCCTGTCACATGTTCCTTGGCATCCCAGCTCTTGTTCTTTCTAGGTAGTCACGTCAGCTGCTAAGGTTCCTGCTTACATTGCCTAGACTCTGACACAGCTTGGGACAGTAGAGTAGAAATTCTAGGGCTTTTTACCAAATCACCTCATCCCAACCCACTTTTGAAGACCAACTTAGTTTTGATATGAGAACAAAAAACAGAGGAGGAAAACTAAGTAATGGAGTAGCATGCATGCATGCATATCTTGGACAAAACCAGTATTTTAATACTTTCCACCAGCAAATTCTGTATTTTGGCAAATGCTGAAGTGTAATTTCTCCATTCCAAGACATGGCCAAATAATATTTCAAATTCCAAAATATGAATGGAAACAAAGTGTTGAGGAACAAGTCTCAGACAGACTAATTTCAGTATGGTACAGTAGGTGAGAGCCATCAGTGATTGAGGAGCCATTAATCATTGAGCAGAGTGAGGCTGGAGAGAGAAAAAGATTCACAAATTAGGGAGCCAGGAGTACTCGAGTGGGAATAGCAGTGGAACAGCTGAGTTGCTGTTTGTGGGTAATTACAGAGATGTAACAAGCAGGAGAGCTGGGAGGTTGACAGTGGGGAGCTTAAGGACATAATACACTTGTTCATAAAGAGGCTCAGCAAGGTTGGAAATCACAGTATGTTAGCCTGGGAGACATCCAGAGGCTGCTGTACTCCTTCAGCAACCATGGATGCTGACACAATGAGGCCTTGTCTTCTAGCTGCAATATCAGCTGTGAGCGTGGCTCCAGTGTGTAAACAAATGTCATGGACATGGAAAATTCTTCCCAACAGGTGCATATAAGAGGCAGCTTCTGACAGGTCTCCTGTCCTATCTGGGAGGCTGGTGGCACTGCCTTTGTTTTCAAGCAGGATCCCATAGATGTTTTTAGGTTTGCAAGTAAAAAAGGAGTAAGTGTTTGAAAGAGGAAAACGCAAAGGAGTATCCAAAACAAGCCTCAGCTTTTTAATTGTCTGTGAGTCTCCAAAAAAGTTTCCAAAGTCTGTGTTTGCTGACATGAAAATCAGTAGAGAGTTTCTGTAGAAAGGTGTAACACAGCTCCGATTTAGGCTGCTTGTCTTAAGCTTAATCTGTTTGCCAGACTGGTATTTGTGATGGAGACGAAATGTATAAATCCACATGAAGGAGAGAAATGTAGGTACAGAATTTGAGGGAGAAAGCTTTTGGTCTCTTATGACCTTAAGAAATTCGCAAAAGACTCTGCGTATTAAATATAGTGTTTCAGAAGTTTAATGCAGGAGTGGTCCTTCTGTTCCTTTCTAATTTTAAAGCAAAATGCCACTACATGCTTTTCAAAATATAAACTCTCAGTGCTTTATAAGATGTCGTGAAACCAATCAGAAAGCTTTGGCAAAGACCAAAAAGGTGAAATCTTAAGTGTCATTGATCCTAATTGGGAGCAGCAAATTAGTTTGTGTATGATACCTGTTTTTTATTATTATATTTGGTAACCACTATTTTCTCAAACAATGTATGCTGTAAAAATGCATTAAGAAAATTGATCCAAGCAATTAGACTAGTGAATCTGCAAACAGTTAATTTGCTTTAATAGCCTTTTATTCTTTGTCTCTGTTGCCACTGTTAATAAAGAGTGAGCTTGCTGTTTAATTCAAAGTTAATTCAGAGTTGCCGTATCCGTACCTGACCAAAAAATGCCTTTCCTCCTTCCAGTTTATTAGCATTTGGTTTCATTTCATTGTGACATCATTTCAGTGCTAAAAATTAAGTGTAGCTAATTACCTAGTTACATGTGCTGTTGCACACAAACACACTTGTAGCAGGTTATAACTTGAGGAGAGGTTTCACAGAAGTAAAAATTGTCTCATACCCTATAAAGAGTTGGAGTTAAGGGGCCTTTTTTGACATTTTAGGTTCGTGAAGCCTGGGTAAATAAACTCTGCACTTTGCCCAGAAGACTGAGGGTTGGGCGTCCTTTAAATCAGCTGACTTGGGTTGGGTGCTTCCACCTGAAACACTCTTGCCGTAGCTGTAGATTTTAAGGGGCTGTAAATCTAATAATTTACCTGATTACAATAAATGTAGAAAATGCAGAGGAGCTTCTCTGCCATTGAATTTCTGCTCCTGTGGAGAACTTTTCAGTTCAAAACCTGCTTTGAGTTGCGCCTGTAAATGAGCCAGAAGCTAGTTGTCATCTCCTGAGAAAGGCGAAATAACTGATAGTTTTATTTGGTAAACTGACTTTTTTGCCAGTTGAGAGGGTAACCTCCTGCAGTGTTGCATGACAGAGGTGAGACAGACTTTGAGTGGTGCTGCTGGGAAGGCAGTGCTTCTTCCCAGATGTTCAGACTGTCTCAGAATGACCCACCATTATCCTTTAAGTGTCTTTAGCCCAGTTAGCAACAGTACTTAACTGAAAATGCAATGTTCCTTTTCATTGTACTGTGGCCAGTTAGTGGCTGCCCTTTTACCAAAATTTGTCCTTCTATTATTGAGTCTCAGACAGTAGAAAATGTATCTGAGTGCAAGTTGTCTGCATGGCACACTGTGCAAGGGAAGGTGAAGGAGATACTTCCTTATAAGCTCGGTCTCTTTCGGAGTGGTTTCTGAAGGATGCAGTGGGTGGGGAGGGAACACCTTTCCTTGGAAAACTCATTGTGTGACCCATGGATTTTATCATTTAAGAAGTGCTCAGTGTTTGCTAGGCCAGCTACAGTTTAGGAAGGTATTGAATATCTTGACACTGGAACTTCTGAAAATAATAGTCAGGGCATCCTTCTGCTCTCTGGGACCGAGAAGTTCACCTATGGCAGCAGCCCGGAGTACCCACTGAAGCAAAGCTGTGGGCCTCAGGGAGGAGATTATAATAAATAACTAGGAGAAAGGTACCCAACTCCTTGTCTTTTCTTTTGCCTCAGGTATTCTAGGAAATATGTAACTGTCCAGAAACAGCTCCCAAGATATTAAATTATGTCAACAATGAATTTGACCGCTGTGTAGAGTCTGAATTAATATACTCAAATTGTTTATTTATAAAATGCCCTGTTGTTAATATCTAAGAGGCACTCCTATGATAGAGATCTGGTCTTGCTAAGATCTTACTGTCTTTGTGCAATTAAACAGCAAGTATGATTCAAGTCTTTTTATTTCATACTGTCCTGTCTAATGTAGTTGGTGAATTGAGGATGTGACTGGATACTAGTCCTGATTTGAGAAATATTTAATGTCTTCAAAGGAATTGGGTTATAGGTTATTGTCAGTGAAATTTAGAGCATAAAGTTCAGATTTTGTTTAGTTACTGAACTGTTACAGCCACTGTATGTCCCTTCTGGTTTTATGTCTGTGCCATTTTTTCAAAGGCTCATGTGTAATTAAGAAATTATATAGCTGAAGAGAAGCTTTTTGCTTCATCTTGTTTGCAGCCCAGACACCAAGTTTCTCTGTTGTTAGACAGAAATTGCTATTGTAGGATGCCAGAAACACTTGTAATATTAAAGAGCTCATGTAGCTTTCATTTGAATTATGTAGGCTTTGTTTACCCATGCCGATTGATGTGGTATACACCTGGGTGAATGGCACAGATGTTGAACTGATCAAAGAATTGCAACAGGTCAGAGAACAGATGGAGGAAGAGCAGAAAATAATGAGGTAATAATTGCATGTATTTTTTCCCTTTAACCAACAGCAACAGGGCCCTCTTATTCTGCCATGTTACTCAACTTGAAAATTCAAAGTGCGTTTTTTCACTTCTTCATTTTTTTTTCTCAAAACCTTCTTTCAGTTCTTAATTTAGCTATGAAGTAGTGTCTAATCAGGAAATTGTTTAAGAAACGAAGCATAATAGTTCAAAGTCATTAAGTCAGTTCTGTCTTAAATTTGTAAAATGCCATGCAGAAAATTGTGCTGTTTGTATAGGTAATTTTGTATTGATTTCTATCACTCAATTTATAAATAATAATAAAACTGTATCTTGGCTCTCTTCATTCCCCTCTTTGTCCCCCAGTATTTCTTTTTATGACGGTTGTAATAAAATCTTAAGCATATGTTTCTTAAAGGCTCCTTTTTAAAGTTTCATTTGTAGTCTTCTAAACACTGAAACTGAGAAAGAGGAAAATAATGTAATAATCTTATAAATTTATAACATAATCTTGTAATCTTATAACATCTTTACTAACTAAGGAAAGACTTGTATTGCTTCAAACACAGGCAGCTGCAGATACCTGAGTTTGTGTCTGATAACCATTAATTCTTAGATCACTTGACCACAGAGTTGTATACTGTTTTGGCCAGAAAATATTCTAAAGAGAGTAACAAGTTTGGAGAGTAGTAATAGTTTAATTTGGAATAATCTGAAATCCATAAGTGAGTGGATTGATCTGATTTTTGGCATGTTCTGACTTGCAATTTAGCTACCACTGCCAGCGTGATCACAAGATGAATTCTGTATCTTTATTTTGCTACCTAAACAATGAAAGTATTAGTGGAACTTTAAATCCATTAAGTTTAAATATCTTAAAGAGAGACATGGTATCTGCTCTGAAAAGCTTTAAAATTTATACTAATCTTTCTCCAGCAGTTCACATAACAAATGTTAGTGGTTTTAGCTTTGTCATCACTTGTGCTGCAATTCCTGCAGCATGTGGAAAAACATATTTATTTTTTTTTCCATAACACTGATTTGTTAAGTTGATATCAAGCTTGTGAGTAAGACTCATGTCCATGCCACATTCATTATCTACAGGGGCACCTTGTCCTCTCCCTTGTAGATAACTTTTTTCACATACTTGAAATCATTTAGCACCATTACAAAAAAAGAGCTGTTTTGTGGGATCGAGATAACTGCAGAAGGCAGAAGCAAGGATGCTGTAAAATCTGCTGACAAGTCTATGTTTTGTATTGCATAGAAAAAAGTTACTAAGTTGTAACTTTCTTGTTGATAAGCCTGAACTGAGCTGGTCATCATCCAGGCGCTTTATTCTTCAGCAGTAGAAAGTAGTTTGACAGATGGTGGTTCTCTTAGTGTTGGTGTGTGTAGAAGGGTGTGTACCCTTCTGATATTACTATGATTATTATTTAGCATCAGCACTGCACTACCTTTACATTAATCCTCCTTAGCTTCTAATGTGCACATGGCAAATGCATTATAAACTTTATCAGAATATGGATGTTAGACAAAACTATCAAGTCCACCTAGTTCCAGGTCATTTTATCCTGGTTTTTTTTCAGTGTTTCCGTATCAACATCAGTTTCTTTAATCTTATAATAACCCCTGAAAATCCTGTTAGCAAAAAGAATCCTGCTGCCACAGCTGTCAGCACAACTAAGAATTTTTGAACTACACTGCGTGAGGGTGAGCGGTGAGGGGCACATGGGTCAGCCTTTGCTTGCCTTGGCAGTTTTATAACTGGGTTATTGGAGCTTTCATTGCATGTCCCTGACTCAATTAAGAGTCTGAAATTAGATTAAATTCTATACTGTAAACTCAGTGTTATTTAATGTAGTTATTTTAATTTTGTAACAGGGAAATCCTTGGAAAGAATGCAACAGAACCAACAAAGAAGAGGTGAGTTTTTGTGGATTTGGGCACAAATTGGAATAAATTTATATCCTGCTTGTTAGCTGAAAGCAGATGCTGGCTGGAGAGTTTGTTTGGTTTTCTTTAGCCTGTGCACACTTTGCTTCTGTGTCGCTTCAAGAAAAGTTGACCACATGGTAATATGTACGTTTGAAGAAAAGTAATTTTAATGTGACATTTATGAATGAGCTTTTTAAAATGTGACAATTTCTGAAGTTCCAAAAGCGTATCGTGGTCACTGGTTAGGCAATAGTTACTTTTCTGAGTATGGATTTTTAATACATATGTACCTGGAGTTTTATAATTAAAAAACATGAATATTTTTTAACATTGCTTTCACCTTCCTTTGCATACATGGCACTGTAAATAATTATCTGTGGAGGAGCCAAGCCTCTTGTGCCTCTGCAGCCAGGAAGTGGCAGGGCAGGGTCTGTCCCCATTCTTCGGTTGCCTTGGTTGTTCTGCTGTTTAGAGATCTTTATAAGGTCTCCTCTATGGACAAACCTTGAAAACTTGGAAACTTGGAAAAACAGTTGTGGGAATGAACTGAACTGTAACAGTCAGATATTCACCTTCTGCAGCCAAATAACCTTGCTCTTAGTACTTTTTCTCTGTCCTGGGAGATGGTAGAAAAAAATTACCAGATTTTACAAGAACATCTCTCATTGCCTCTAACATCAATTTTTGTCTTAAATTTCCTACTAGTTTTAAATATATCTTTGGTATTTTGCTGTAGTGAGAAGCAACTGGAGTGTTTGTTGACACACTGCATCAAAGTGCCAATGCTTGTCTTGGATCCTGCACTGCCTACCAACGTGACACTGAAAGACCTGCTGTCCATTCATCCTGCTTTACAAGCTGCTAACAATATGTTCTTTGTAGCAAAACCAAAAAATCCTTCTACCAATGTGACAGTAATTGTTTTTGATAGCCCTAAGGATGGTAAGTACCTATTTGTCAGATTTCAGCCACGTTTCTAGAGGAAAATTTTTAGTAATCTACTGTGAATAAGATTGGTTTTTTTTCCCCTCCAGTACTGACTCTGCCTCTAATATTCTGTTTGACTTGAGCAAGCGTCTGATTCTCTAAATGATGACATTAATTATACTGTTTGCTTACCTGCCAGACAACTGATTACAGATGATTAGTGTTCCATGCTTTAAAACACTATTGAAGAACAGGTTTGATATCTGAGTATCTGTGTTTCATTCTTAATGTTAAGAGACTGAGGTTTGGATTGAGGAAGATCAGTTTCAGACATCTTCTTTTAATTGCTGTGAAGTCTAATTTGAATGTTGTGCACTAAGTTTTGCCCTTGCTTAAAGGATTGCATACCTTAAAACATAAGTATCCGTGTGTTCAGCATACATAAGTAGGATCTTGGAGCAGGTATGAACTCCTCACTTTGTTTAATATGGTTAATATGTAATGCCCTTCCACTAGCCCAAGCTCTGTTTTTTATTTTACCACCAGTAATTATTTACCAGTTATAAAGACAACTCTTCACACAATAAGTATCCAAATCTTTTTAATTTGCAAAAGTATATCTTAGTTACCAGATTATACAAAAGAAGTGAGTTTCAGTTTTTGATTTGCAATGCATTTTATTTGTTCTAGTTGAAGCTGCCCATTCTGGAATGTTAAAAGACAACAGCAAACAGATAGTATGGAGGGGTTACTTGGTATGTATTTTTTAAATCTGTTGATTAGCTTTTTTGTATTATAAACTTTTTGTACTTTTTTAGAAAGTGCTTCTGTGTTATTCTCTTTCCATAACTCATAACTAACAAGAAGTGAAAGCTTTTAAAATAACCCTGATTTCTATTTTGAAGTTTGGATAACGTGACAAAATTTACACTATTAAATCTGTCACCTGATGAAGAATTGACAAATAAATGTGAGTTACTATGAGTTTTAAAATGTCTCGAATAACCCATTTGCTTGTTTTTAGACTACAGACAAAGAAGTTCCAGGTCTAGTATTAATGCAAGACTTGGCCTTTCTTAGTGGATTTCCAGCTACATTCAAAGAAACAAATCAGCTACGAACAAAACTACCGGAGAGCCTGTCTTCTAAAGTAAAACTGGTAAGGGTCTGGAGGAAACAATAACTTAGTTGTATTGTTTATTTGTTCATATGGGGGATCTCACCCACCTTGGAGACTGAGGATGTTTCCAATAATAATGTTTTCCTGTGTGACTCTGTTTTCCTGAGTTGTGAAGAGTAGTAAATACTCAAATAGTTATTTAGGCATTAGATCTGCTAGTCTGCAGCTGATTAAAAAGTACCTGCCTTATCAGTGTCTCTCAGCCACTTGCTATAGGCTGCTGTTTTGCTGATGTATACTACAGCACTGGCTTGTTTGATGTGACAGAACTTTATGTAGCTTCTTAGTTTTCTTCTTCCCTTTTTGCTTTTAGAAGATTTCTCTTACTAGTAACAACACTGGATTGTTTCACAATTGAATGCTTTATTTCACTCTGCCAAGTACTCTTTATGGTCCTGAGAAAGTTGTGCATCAACTTACTCACCTGCAGGGCAGCAGTAGATCCATTTAACATTTTGTGCCTTTCATTCTCCTCTGCCATTTGGACTCTTCTTCTAGTTGCAGCCAGGTTTAACAGATAGGTAAAAAGTAAAAATCTTTGGCTTATGTATTGGAGAGAGATGTGTTTGGTGGTGTAAAGAGGGCTGAGGCCAGGAGGCTTGTGGAGGACAAGGAGTTAGCACTGATAAAGGTATGTCAGTCTGCAGGGAATCTGTCTTTGGTAGTCTAACGCTCACCTATATGATTTGTTAATTCACTTCATGGCTTTTTCTTGGTGCTTGAATGAACATGACTTCATTTTCTTGGTGGGTTTTTTTGGTTGTTTTTTTTGGGTTTTTTTTGACAGGATGAGTTAACAAATCATATGTTCTGCTATTGCAGAAACTATATTGTGTAACCAATTCCACAGGCTGGTCACACTCCAGCTTAATGCAAGCTGACTTTCTTCTTTCTTGTCTTGACTTGTGTTAAAAGGCTATCTTAAAATCTCAATAATGGTAGAAGCCTTCCAAAGTAAAATACATCTGTACCTCTCTTCCTACACCTGCTTAAACAGCTTAATAGAGAGAGCTCTGAGACACTTATTTAAACTTAAATAGCTGTTTTCTTTTGCCTTTGTTTACATCCCTCGTGTATGCTGAGTGGCTATCTTTTCTGCTAATTTAATCAGGCAGTGCTCATCCCACAGCATTGCCTCTCCATTCCTGTCATCCTTCTGACAGCCCTTCCCTGCTACTTCCATTGTGGATTTGTCTGCCTTCAACATGATTGACTTGGGGTTCTGTATGACGTTTTAAACAAGGCATCACCAGAACTCTTTACACAGTGAAAAATACGTAGTACATAGCTAAAGCCAGTGGACCATCAGAGACTTGCTATATGCTAGCTTACACTCATTGCAAACAGTGCTGCCACTGTTTCTACATAACCTCACTTGCATCCTTCCACTGCTGTGTATGGGTGCAGCTCATAAAAAATGTCTCTTGCTATCATTAATGTGTTGCTAGTTTTGAATGAGTGATGGCAGGTATGCTCTGGTGTGGTCAAGGCACCTTTCTGTTTCTTTCTAAGTGACACATTAGTTAAAGAGCAGTGGCTATACGTATGGTCCATCTGCCACTCTCTGCTTGTTTTAAATGCTATGGGTATTTTTTTTTAATTCCTTTAAATAAGTGGTGCTTACTGTAGAGAAATGAAATTGTTATCTAACAGGAAGTGGTACTTCAGTTTTGCTATCTGATGCTAGGTTCGTAATTTCAAGTTTACATGAGGAACACTGTTGGTTGAATGCTTCCTGACTCAGCCATCTCAAGGATCTTAACTGAGTGCAGGTTCATCCATTTGGGTTTGGAGGCTTTTCTAGTTCCTCAGACAGCTTAAATAAGTGCCTGGTAGTTTTAACATATTTGACGTAATGGAGCTGAAGAACTCAGAGTACCTTTGACTTCAATTACCAGCTCTTCTCTTTTGTTAAACTTGCCCTTTAGCATTAAAGAAATTTGGTAACACGATGTTCCTTAATTATTTTTTTCTCTTTCAATTTAAAATCAATTAGCTTATGTTTTTCTGACCTAGGGTTTTTCTCTAGGAGCAGCTCTTGTGTAACATTCTAATTAATTACCAGATTGGTATCTGAAGAAATATTGCTTCTAACATTTCAGAGATGTTTTGATGTAAAAGAGATCTGTCTGCTTCTACTTCTGGGAATATATTGGAGCACCATCCTGGGCAATATTCGTTCTCTAGTTGAATGTTGTAGATGAAAGCTCTCATAGTAACATATCTGAGGAATGGTCCCCCCTCAACCAACATTTGAAATTTCATTCTCTTAGCAGATGTTGCTTTATGCTCTTTTTCCAGAATGATTTTGACTTAAATCAGTTCTTTAATCCATAGTACCCTACTTTTTTTTCTTTCTTTTTTTCCCCCACAAGTTCTTGTGCCTTGTGTCATTACCACGTGGTGGTCCTTTGTCAGAGTAATTTTTTGTCTTTCTTCAACTGTCCAGCATTTTCCTGTCCTTGATGCTCAACCACATTCTCTTCTTCCCTCTGGTGGCTGGTATCATGGTTTCTTCTAGTATTTTTGCTGCTAAAATGTATTTATTTTATTATAAGAATACTTATTGTGGGTTTTTTATGTTGTTGTTTTGTTGTGGTTTTTTTTTCCTTATTCCCCAGCTCTCCCTAAGCATATTCTAGCTTTATTAGTCATGGTTATTTCTCTAATTGCATTGTCTAACTGTTCTTCAAGTCACTGTTCATGCTTTTTCTCCTTAATGCTGCTGTGTGGATTTTTGCTTCCAGCACTGAGAACTTGATAAACTGTGGGATTTCTGCTGTAAGTCTGTCAAGACACAGACCTTAGACTAGCCTCTGTCTCTTGTGCTATAATAGAGACCTTCCATCTATATACCTTTGAAGAATGAAACACCCAAATTTCTCCTAATTACTTTAGAGCCATCTGCTGTTTTTTGTTATCTTGTGATTTTAAGACTTGTGGAGTGATTCTGCCTGAGCCTTAATTTTTTTATTGCAGTCATCTTTTTTCTATTTCATCAGATGATCCCTTTCATAATCTCTTCTTCTGTTCCACTTCCAACAAAAACCATGATGGATGCATTGTTTCTGTGCTTCAGTTTGGCTTCTCATATTCAAGCACCTGGCTAATCTGTTGTCTGTATCCAAGCTGATCACTTGGTTAACTGTAGCAAAACTTAAAAATGCCATAGTTTCTCTGTGGTTTTGGATTACTGTCCGGATCAACATAAAGGCTGCATCTCTGGGATGTCTTAGATACATCTCCCATATCCTTGTCCGTTTTTACAGAAGTAACATTCCATGGCTGTTATCTTTGTACAGAATTTTTCCTTACCCATTCTTGGTTGTGTGTTTCTTCTTGTCTGTTGTCATCCAGTTTATGACAGTTCTTTCTGTTGGTGCTGCTTCTTGTGTTCTTATCTTTGTGTAAACATTACTATTGTAATCAGGTCATTATTTGTCCCTAAAAGCTCCTCTTCTGCAGTTTGGTTAGGCACATCTCTTTATAAACACATTTTTTTCTCAGGTATTCACAGCATTCTGCAGTATCTTCATCCAGCCATTGCTGTCTGTGTTTCTTTTCCTGGTGGTGGTTGCTTTAGAACAATTAAATTTGGATTATTGTACCCTGTGTGGTCATAGCTGCAGATTCTTTCCCAACCAGTTTTCTGCTCTTGATAGCAGCAATTTCTTCATGTTCTACATACAATAGAATACATGTATATATATGTAAGATATGCTTTATTTACAAAGATAAAAATTTTTAGATACAAAATGTGGATGAGGTCATTTCTATAGCAGCATTTCCTGAGGTCCTAGCTCAGAATCATTTTTTCATTCAGTGGATGTTGTAGGTAGGCAGATACAGTAAACATAGCCAAGTGTGGATTTCTCCTTATTAAAGAGAGATATGCTAATGTCTCTACAGTTAATGCTACAGTTAAGTAGAAGAAAGCTTGGTTGTTTTCATTCTCCACTGAAATTTGCAGCAATTCTGGAGCCTAAGGACTGTGAAGTGGTGTGAGATGCCTGGTAGAGAGGGAGAAAGTTGCACCTAAATTTAGGCTTGACTTGTGTCTCATAGCCACCTCCTGATACTTAATGAGTTTCTGCATGCTCCGAGTGTTTGTTTCTTAGTGCAATGCTGGAAGCAAAGAAATAATAATTGAAAAAACTCAAAAGTTAAGCTGCTATTAGAGAGGAAGAAAGGGGAGAAAGGGAGGAGTGCAGCTGTTGATGCATTTGTGCCCAGTGTTTCCAGTGCTGCTTTAATTGGATTGCCTTAGTTTGTTTGATTGAAATCACTTCTGAATCCAAAGAGGACCAAAATTTCCTCGACATCTGGGCCAGCTGTTGTGTGTTCTAAAATCCTCTGAGAAAAGCAGCTGGGTTCAACTGGTGGGGATTATATGGATACAAATTGGAGCATAGGAGGTTTAAGATGAATATCAGAAAAAAAATTTTTACTGTGAGAGTGACAGAGCACTGGAACAGGCTGCCCAGAGAGGTTGTGGAGTCTTCTTCACTGAAGACATTCAACACCCGCCTGGACGCCTTCCTGTGTGATGTACTCTAGGTGACCCTGCTCTGGCAGGGGAGGTTGGACTAGATGATCTTTCGAGGTCCCTTCCAACCCCTAGGATTCTATGATTCTGTGATTCTATGATTAAATTGTGCAGATTTAGCACATAATTATTTACTTTCCAAAGTGAATTATGCATGTTGTGGTCTACTGAATTTTTGTACTTCTGGCCTTCACTGTAAGGTAAAGATATGGTATTTTATTTCCAATTGAAAGGTAAGCAGCAATGTATCTACTGAGCACATCTGTTGTTCTAAGTTATGTGTGTTATGATAGATGCGTTTGAAAATTACATGTGGCTGCTTTTTATTTTCTATGCTTTCCTAACGGTGCATTAGCAAGCCACTAGATGGAGGTGTTACTCCGGTTGTGCAGTTGCCTGCTGCTAAATGCATGTCTTTAAAGACTGGAAAATGGTTACATTGTAACCTATGCACGACAACTGACTTTTTTCCTTTCACTTTTCCTTCTCCCCCCTCTACTAACATTTCTAAAGAAAATTATTGTTGTTAAGCCTACAATAGCCACTTGTGACTTAAAAACTAGGTAGTAATGTAAAGATTGACAAGAGAAGGATTAAAAAGGCAGGAGGGTATCATTTGCTTAATTTTGGTTTTTGAGGCTATAATGCTAAAACTTTATAACTGAAAGAGTAGACAGTAGTTAAAATTTGTGGAGAAAGATTGCTTTCCTTCAGTATCTTAATTGCTTCAGTGAAAACTGAGAGCCTGCAGTTCTCCTTCCTTTGCAAAACATTGTGTCCTCTTTGATCTGCATGCGCACACATATAGACATATATGCACAAGTTACATTGGAAACTAAGAGCTGTAATTTGTCTAGAAATGACCTTGTCATACTAATGGAAGAAAATCCACATAGGAACCTCTAGGTGCAGTGATGCTGGACATTTGCTGTCCTTGTGTTAGAAGCCAGGGCTCACCTGATCATGTTGACTCTGTGCATCTATTTGCTTTTTTTTTCTGTTATATTTTCATGATACCTTTGGATCTGCTGACCTGTTTTGTCAGGGTGAAGATGATCTCTAGAAGATAACATTTTAAGGGAATGGGCAGTTGCATGTGTCCCCACTGAGAGGAAGATAATAATATCAGAAAATCTTCCAGGGCAGAATGCATCTCTGAATTCAGAGCAAGAAAATGCTTTGGGCAGGTCTTAACATTTATTAGAATCTAGTTAGTTATGTCACCAGATAACTTCATTGACATCTAACTTTATTGATAGCTCTGCTTTTGAAAAGACTTTTTTCTTAAAAAAAAAAGTATTGGTGAAAAACAATTGGTGTAATAAAAGCACTCTGTTCAATTCAGGGGTTGTTTTAACTTCAGTGCTGAGCAGTGGAGCACATTTTTCTACTACTCTTTGTTAGTGCTTGGACTATTACATATTTAAAACCTAGAGCACATACACTGTGCTAGGAGGAGAAAAAGGGGCGGTGCTTGTAATAAACCTGCTTGGGAATCTGTAGCACAGGTACCTATTTTGTTGAGTTGGGTGGAAACAAGTTAAAGAGAAACCAAGTATTTATTAAGTGCTTTCAAAGTTCTAGAATGGTAGTATTTTTGGTTTGTTACACGTATGTTTTATATGAGAGATTCTAAGGGACTGTGTGACACTGTTGTATTCCTAAATAAAGCACATACCCACTGATGGCAGCTTTGCAATCTGTAGCATTTTGATACCGATATTTTTGGAGGTTGCTGGCTGCAGTCCATAACTATACCTCAGCCATTTAGCTACTGAAGCCATCCTTTCCACCCATAGGTTCAGATGATTCCCTGGAAGGTCTGAGATTTATCAGATTTTTCTAATGGCAGGCCTCATAAGTCAAATTGAAAGATCTCAAATAGCATATGAGTCAAAGCATCAACAGCTTTAAAATGTCACAAGTGGGACAGCTGGTCTTGCTGAGGGAAAGGGTGCTAACTCTAGGACAAGTGTTGTTTTAACATGAACAGAAAAGATAAGATTTAGTAAAAAAATAAAGAAAAAAAATCGCTTCAGGGTATTATGAAATAAACTCTGATGGTTTTGCTGGTTTTGAACATGGCAGTATTGGAATTTTCTTAATTGCTTTTACAGATCATAGGCAACTGAAAATCTGATAGATGTGTTTTAATTGTCTTATGTGGCACAAAGGAACAAAAATTAAGCATAGCATGTAATAAATATTGATGAGTAACTGCATTTATTTTCAGTCTTGACTGTTGAATGCATGCTCTTACAGAATTAAAGTGCAGTTCTGCTTTTAGCTTATTTGTGTCTGCTTATGCTACTTCATACAGTAAACACAGCATTTTAATAGGTTATGCTGTATTTCTAGTGAAATGTTTTGGTGCCCTGCAATGTGTAAGTTATACTGGCTGCTAGAGAGCGCATGTAGCACAAGCCCCTTCTTATCCTGTGCATTATGAAATCCGATACATGGATTTACTAGTGGCAAGAGATAAAAACAGCAAACGGATCAAACAGCCCTCAACTAAGAAATGACCTTAAGAACATATTGGCAACCATCATTAAGGACTTGGAGACCCACATGGATTAGTTCTGGAGCCCTTTGTATCTCAGATTTCTGAGCTGTAGGTTGAACTGTAAACCATTCTGAAAATGTCACACTTCTGACAGCAACGATGAATTGGTGGCTTTAATTTTCTAAAGAAAAGCATTGCTTGATTAAGAATTGGTTGCTTTAATTTTCTAGAGAAAGCATTGCTTGATTAAGGCAGGGAAAAATGTGATTCTTTCACTCATATAATGAAGTTGTAATAAAATGTGCATTTTGTTACTGGGCAGGAAGAAATGGATGGGGACTTAACGATTCGCTTACTGTAGAAATACTAATATGGACAGCTTTACTGTTGTTGGATCATTGTGTAGGGAGAAATTTTCTTTGGAAAGAGAAAATAAAGCATCTAGAAATGTTCCATATCATCAAATATTTTTATTTTCTGGCTTTATGACCCCTTTTTGGATTCTTACAAAATTGTAGTTCTCTAAAAACAGTGTTTACCAGTTCTGATCGGTAATTCTAGTAAAAAAAAAATAGATGGCAAAGGGAGAGTGCTGCTGTGGGTGCATGTCGTAAATTGTTATCTCTGCTTGTACAGTTGCAGCTCTATTCAGAAGCCAGTGTGGCTCTCTTGCAACTGAATAACCCCAAGGGCTTCCAAGAACTAAGTAAGCAAGCAAAGAAGAACATGACTATAGATGGGAAAGAATTGACGCTTAGTCCTGCTTATTTACTATGGGACCTCAGCTCTGTCAGTCAGGTAGGTAAATTCTGTTACAGCATGTAAAAGTGGTTTTATTTTAAAACTGCAAATAGAGGCAAAGTAGGTAATGACAAGGAACACGGGATTTCTTCCAGAAGCTTGCAAGTGTTAAGAATCCAGTGTTTATTATGTTGAAAGAAAACATAACAGGAGCACTGTCAACTTCTGAAATCACAGAGATGATGGCTGAAACAGACATTTAATTGAAATTTTCGTATTTTCCTCTATGTGAAGAAAAATTTGCCCTCTTCATGTGTTCTAATAAAAGTGTGTGCAGTCAAGTAATGAAAGGCATTACTGATCCTGACTGGAAGATGAGCCCACTTCCTGTATGGGAAAGACAGAGAACTTGATTCAAAAACATGATTATCTCCTTTCCAGCATGTTTCTTAGACTTTTTTTTTGTTTTGCAGCATGGTATATGTTGGACAAAATGCTAATTTCTTCTCTTCCAAAAGTTTTGGAAACCTGAAATTATAGATGTCTGTAAGGAAAGGAAGTTTACTTCTAATGCTTTTAATAAAAGCACAGCTATTTGGTTTAGCAAAAGGAAATAAAATAACAAGATGTCTGCTTCAAGATAAGATCTTCTAAAATCTTGGGGTTTTTTTCCTGATAGCATTTAATTTTACAGTAAATGTCAAGTGGCACAAATTAAGTCAATGTGCCCTCTACAATAAAGCTTGCAGTCTCTCTTTGCATCCTGTGAATCTGAATCTGGGGAGCTATTCCCTGTTAATACAAACAATAAACTCAAAATGTATACTTCCCCATGTTGAAATTATGCATTATTTTGTAAATGGTTACTTATCCAGTGGATATAGGCTTTGCTGAAGTGCTTTAGGTGGTTATGTTTTTGACGAGGCGTAAGCTGTGTTATTGTACATATTAGAAAAGGCGACTTACAGTGTGTAGAATCTGCACTGAAAATGGTAATTGTTAAATGTTCACATTTTTCTTGATTTTCCTGTTTCAGTTGGGCATACTTCCTTTAGAAATGTTCTTTTTAAGTAGCCTTAATTTAGAAGACGTCATTAAGTTCTAATAAATGGTAAAAAACCCATATGTTACAATGTTGTGTATCCTAATCTTGTTACTTACCTGAAGAGCTTCTAATTAAAATCTTCTCACAAAGCATACAGAAATGTTTAGCTATTTGATAGTTTAATATTAGGCTTAGCTTTGTTAATTTTTTCCTGCTTATGTTCTTTAAAAAGAAAGAATAGGAGATAATTGAAGAGCTGCTACATCATGACACTTACAGTGTATCTATATTAGGTGTCACTTGTATACGGCTTATGATGTAATGTACTTGGAAGGCCCCAGCCTCTTAAACCTGGATTACTGATTTAAAATGCAACTTGGCTTTTGATCAAGATTAGAAAATAATTGAGACTAGTAATCCAGGAAAACAGGAGGCTGTTTTTTTTTTTTTTTCTGGGGTTCTTTCTTCAGGAGCAAGGTTCACCCAAGACTGTTATCTTGCAGTGTGGTCAGCAGACATCGTAATGATACCAGTTGGTCAGCCATTGATGTCAGAAGATTGTATTGTTCACCTTGATAATTCAGAAGAATATGATCCTTTAGAAGAATAATGGTACTTGATCAATGTACTTTTTATTTTTGAATGTTGCCAAGTCCTCAAATCTTGTACACCCGTATGCTCAAGCTTACTTTTGTTACCTAGCTGGATCAGAACATGAATGTTCTATATAAAATCTAAGAGGATTTTTTTCTTTTTATAGTCCAAACAGGATGAAGATATATCTGCCAGCCGTTTTGAAGATAATGAAGAGCTGAGATACTCATTACGGTCAATAGAGAGGCACGCCCCTTGGGTACGACACATTTTCATTGTCACTAATGGACAGATTCCTTCCTGGCTTAACCTGGATAATCCTCGGATAACTATAGTAACACATCAGGTAAAAGCTAAACGAACAACCCCATCAAAAATCTGAAACAAACAAAAATTCTACCGTGGACGTGCCATTATGTGTTTGTTTTGAAATGTAGTTGCCCCCTTTTAACTAAAGGCTGCATTATTTGGAAGATGGAAGTGACCGTCTCTCTTCCCTATCTCATCCATTTACTATACCCCAGTATGTCTGTATTTTGGCTAAGCAGATAACTGAATATATATCAAGCCTTCATTTAGTCCACTTTTCCAAATACTGAGGCATCAGCTAACATATACCCATGTCTAATTTCCTTAGAAAGTATATTCATAAAAAGCATGGGGAGAAGAAAGTGTAATCTGAATACAGGAACAGTCTCTCAAGACCAGTAATAACATAATAAGCTTGTGTTGAGACAGGATGGATTACAAATACTGGAATTAAGCAGATGGCTGCAAAAGACGTAGCTATGCGTTCTAAAAAGCTTACTTTAAAAGAGAATCCTTAAAACTTCCTGAATAAGTGAAACAAAAATACTCTAGAAGCTTCTTACTACAGATTCTGGAGCAATTTTACAATCTGGACACACAACAGGAGCCCTGAGCAACCTAAGTGGTAACAAGATACTAACACTCACCTCTGTTGCTGTCTTCTTGTAAGTTCCTTGAAAGATGGAAGAGTCCTGACTTTCTGAATGCTGAACAGGTTCAGCTTGCTTGAAACTGCATCCTGTATTGCATGAGAAGTATAAATCTGTGTATGCTGGGCCTGATCACATAATGAGTGAAAGAGGAGTTTTCTTTGCATCGAACAAGATGCAGTTTCTTAGTTAAGCAGCAGACTTGGAAATGGTTTTGTTTTGGGAAAATGATATAGCAAAGTTTGGGATGTGGTTTTTTTTTTTAATAAAATATTTTAACCTTTTTGGCTTTCAAATCTTTTCTTGCCAAGACTTTTTTTAATGGATAAGTGTCAAGTGTATCAGATGTGCCTGACCTTTTATGTTTTGTTTGGGGTTTTTTTATTTATTTTTGCCTTCTGAAACTGGTTTGATTTGTTGGGGCTTTTTTGTTTTAGGAAATATTTCAGAACCTGAGTCACTTGCCTACCTTCAGTTCACCAGCTATTGAAAGTCATATTCATCGTATCAGTGGCCTCTCTCAGAAGTTTATCTATCTCAATGATGATGTTATGTTTGGGAAGGATGTTTGGCCTGATGACTTTTACAGTCACTCTAAAGGTCAAAAGGTAAGCCATTATGAAAGGATTTTTTTTTCACCACAAGTAGATGTTAAACTTCTGTGCTAATATAATAAAAAGAAACTCTACTTTGAAAGGGAGAGCAAGTATAGGATTTGACTTCACTCCCCACTCTCCCTTTTACCTCTAAGGGTTCATTTTTCTTAACTAGACAATTGTTAGCAGAGGTGCAGGGTGGGTAGGCCTTTGTCTTCTATTGTATGTGTGCTGTGTTGATGTTTGGCTTGCAGAATTACTTTAATTTGTATTCACTCACAAGTTTCTGGCAGTATAATGGTTCTGTCAGGCAACATGCTTTAGTTTATCAGTGTTGTTCTCTAATCTACTTTCTGTTGAAGCACTAATAAGACTGATGTGTTGTTTGGCAGCTCTCAGTCTTCTTCCCTTATGACTGTTTTCTGTTTTGTGGGAAATGTTCAAAACAAAACAGAACAAGTTCTTCCACAGGAACACTGAGGTCTGACAACATTAAAAATGGTCTGATATTTAAGTTTACAATTAATTACCTCTATTCTAGTCACCCATAATATCTTTGCTGAACCTATATATAATCATATATAATTATTGTTGCATGTTCATGAACATGAAAGTAATGTAGTCTTTCAATAGATTTATCAACAACTGGGTTTAAGCAAGGAAAACAGTCTGAGGAAACATTAGCAATAGTTAGACATAAAGACTTTGGTTTCCAGCAGAGTTTCCATCCAGAAGTTTGATCTGTAAGAGGGATGTAGAGGAAAAAACCTATTATTTATATTTATTATTAAAGCAGTAAGTATACAAGACATTAGGGACCACTGAATAAGACTTCATGCAGGGAGATGTGCGCACTTGAATACATATGCTGAAGAGTTGTACAAAATTACTTTAAGCTACCCTAAAAGTACTGTTGCAATACTTCAGGATGTTAGAAGGCTTTTAGTTGTTTTCAATCTTTAGAGACATAGGCAAATAATTGCAAAATCCCTTTGTTAGTGTGTTTCTATTGTTTTTCAGTTATTGTTCTCAGTTACGATGATACTCGGCTTCGTTGTTTGCAGTAACCTGATCAGTGTTTCAGTAGGAAATGTGCTGCTACAATCTTGAAACAATAAAGCCTAAAAGAAAATGTGTCTTTTTTAATGCCTCCCCAGTTGAAAATACACATACCTACACACTTTTTTTAAAATCTTGGCAGTTCTTAGAATTATTTAAGTTGTAGAGTATCAGATGTTTCATGGATTATGTTAAACATGTGCTGCTTATCTCATGACTGGTTAGTAATAAAGGAACATTTTGAGTCGGGAGAACAAGTGAACTGCAGAGCTATTTCAGAGTTTAAGTTCTTCCCTTCTTATCTGATAAAAGATAAAATACTAATTTTCATTAGAATATGGTTTGCAGAAGTCAATTAGGGAAGTCCTGCTTTCTGTTTTTGGCTGTTTCTGCCTTGCTTTGTGGTCTTGAGAATTCCTGAGTTTGTTAACTTCACAGGTGATAGTGTTCAAATGCTGTTTGTAAAGCATTGTGAATGCTTAAGGCACTATATTAAGTCTCTGTATTCCAAGAAACAAGCTCAGTTGACTTCTATTTGAGTCCTTGTCTCAGATGGTAATGTTGTTTCAGGTTTACTTGACCTGGCCTGTGCCAAATTGTGCTGAGGGATGTCCTGGCTCATGGATTAAAGATGGTTACTGTGATAAAGCCTGTAATAACTCAGCATGTGATTGGGATGGAGGTGATTGCATTGGTAAGAGAGCAATGTTAAATTTAGAAAAAGTGAACTTTTTGTTTTTTCTTGTAAGAGTAATTCTGTAACTTGTCATTCTCCTGTAACTATAAAATTTGCCTCTCTTATGGCTTACAGATAAAAACCTTATTTCCTGAAAACTGCAAATTTGTATTGAAAATGACAGCAAATAGTAGAGCACAGGAATCTCTTTATTTAGGTATCAAAATATGACTAGCTGAAAGGAAGATTTTTGAAATGTGAATTTTTTCAATTGTTATTATATTATCATTTTTATATAATTTATCATTTGGACTCACACTCTAAATAATACAGGACTGTGAAGCAACACTGTTAGTTCATACATCCAATTTTCAGGACGGTAGGGTGGGAAAATTAAGTGGTGCTTCTTAACTGAGGACACTGTAAAATCAAGACTGCAGCCATGAGAAGAAGTAAATCAGTTTTTTGCCTGCCTTTTTGAAGTTAAGACAAAATATGTTGGGAGTTTGCTGCAATCTAAAGTTGGTTCCTGAACTTCTGCAGTCAGATTGTGCATGCTATAGATTTTATGCTGACTAACAGAGATCTGGTTAGCATTTGCTTAATTGTATTTTCACTGATAATAAGATTGTCAACTCAGTTTAGCTTTTACACCATGGCTTAAAATGTGCCTTGCCTCAGAAATAAGGATTTCAAGTGACTGGGGTTTTTTGTTTTTTCTTTTTCTCTCTCCCTGAAGGTAACAGTGGGGGTAGTCGCTATGTTGCTGGTGGAGGTGCAGTTGGAGGTATCGGGAATGGACCACCATGGCAGTTTGGTGCAGGAATAAGTGGTGTTTCATACTGTAACCAAGGCTGTGCTAATTCCTGGCTAGCAGACAAATTTTGTGATCAGGCCTGCAATGTCCTTTCCTGTGGATTTGATGCTGGTGACTGTGGCCAGGGTATGTAAAATACACTGCTGATAAAATTTCTGCAGGGATTCTCTTGAATTGCGGGACCTTTTCAGTCCATCATTACTCTCAGATGGGAGTAAGTTGCCCTGCGTAGCTGTGGAAAAGAACTGCTAGCAACTGAAGAAAGAAGCCAGGTGGCTCTTGTGTTCATTAATCCAAACTTGATTCAGTATTATACGCGGCTTTATTTAATAAAACTGTTATTGATCAAGCATGGATGGGGTACTTGATACTTCACAGAGCAGCTAGGATGAAACTCCTTGCACCAAGAGGCTTACATTTTACATGGAGAAATTACATTTCAGCTATGCAAAATCTTTACCTAATTAAGGACAGCTGAGTTGATGATGTCCATAATGGTTAAGAAAAGTAAAGAATGTCTCTGATACTGACAGCATGAGTTCAAGCCTGACTCTGGGCTCTTGCCAAAGGCTACTTTCAGTCACCTGTGAAGATATCTGAAGTTTATTTTGGTATGAGAGTGTTGACAGATAATCTGTCATCTGCTGTAGGAGGGAGAAGTTCAGTTTGGCCTATCTGATTTTGGATGTCTCAAAACCAGATGCAGTGTAGTAGTGAAATCCAACTGTTGTAACATTGATTTGCTTAACTGTTTTATGGGCATGTTACATGCAACTTGATAGATGATTTTAAGTGACATATGCTAATGAGCCACTTAAGCTTTTCAGGTAGAGACTAAAAGAGTGATAAATTATACTGGCTTTTAGAATTACCACTGGAATGTCTGACAGCTTTATGTATCTGAGCGTGTTCTAGTCATTGATTATCAGACATAGGTGAGCAAGTAACTGGAACCTATTGTAAGTGTTCTTTCACAAAGCTGTCTCCCTGCTAATGTAGTGAATGTAGCTGGGCATGTTACAGTTTAAAAAGACTGAAAGAGAAGTGTCACACTGCAAATTGACAGAAATCTGTTTCGTTTCTTGGTTTTTTCCCAGATCACTTTGAAGAGATGTACAAAGTGACGCTTCACCTTAATCAGACCTACTATGTTATTCCCAAAGGTGAATGTCTGCCCTACTTCAGCTTCAGTGAAATAGCCAAGAAAGGATTGGAGGGTTCATACAGTGATAATCCAATTATCCGACATGCTTCTGTTGCTAACAAATGGAAGACTATCCACCTCATAATGCATAGTGGCATGAATGCAACTGTAATCTATTTTAACCTTACATTTCTAAATAAAAATGATGAAGAGTTTAAAATGCAGGTAGCTGTTGAAGTTGATACTAGAGAGGAACCAAAACTGAACACAAGTTCCATGCAAAAATCCAACTCTGATTTTAAATCTGTAACTTCAGTACCAGAAGCTGAAATGATATTTGAGGATATTCCTGAAGAAAAACGCTTTCCAAGAGTCAGGAAGCGTCAAAATGGCACAAAAGAGAGTGTACATGAAGAGGTGATAATACCAGCAGTAAATGTGTCTCTCCTTCCTGAAGATGTTCAGTTAGCACTGCAGAACCTGGACCTAAAACTACTAAATGGTGATATCACTCAGAAAGGATTTAACCTATCCAAGGCTGCTCTCCTGAGACCTTTCCAGTTCTTAACTACTGTAAAGAGTGGTACAGGCCTGGAAAAGAATGGTGTGCATAATCATTCAGAAGATCAGAAGAACCATACCAGCTTGCAGAAGCCTTATAAAGATGTAAATGACAGCAAAATAAAAAGAGTAAAAGCAAATGAAGAAGTTCCCTCAAGGCTCACAGGAACAAAGGGGACTGTTGTGACAATGAACACAAATAAAGCTATTTACAAACTAAAGCCTAGGTCCACATTTCCCTCTCTGAGCATGGGAAATAAAAATGAAAGTCGAGAAAAAGTACTAAATGCACTTTTATTAAGAGAAACCCAGAAATCAAAACATACTGGGAATTTAGATACTGGAGAAGATGCACGGGGAGTGGAAAGAGGGAAAGAGGGTGTCCAGGTGGATACAAATGTAAGGGCAGGGCTAATGGGAAGAAAATTACAGTCTTATGCTGGAAGTTACCAAGGCTTTTTGCCATGGGAGAAAAAGAAGTATTTCCAGGACCTTCTTGATGTGAGTATTTTAACATCATTGCTTATTAGAATAGTTGCATCTTTAATTTAGGGGAATTCTTTAATATGATCTATAAATTAAGAATCTTGCCTTTGAGGCAAATACTGAGATTTTTCAAAAGCTTCTTTGGGTTTTTCATATAGCATCTAATTTGATTATGATTTGGGCCTCTCTTGGCTTATTGGTGAAAGCTGACTAGCCATTTCTATTCCTTTCTACTGCTTTTTTAGTCAGATTCACTTTGTATTCTTTGTACGTTGGCACAGTGCTGTTTTTCAGACATATGTAGCACTACAACAGCTTACATTTTTTAAAATTGCATTTATGCAGTTATGGGTCCCCATGTATTTTTAAAAAATGTAAAAAATATTTATAATGGTAACTACTTGGGCTTTAAAAGTTAAATTGAAAATCTGCCAAGAAAACTGAATATTTAGACTATGTCAAGAAAACATGTAGGAAGCTTCCTCTGCCTCCAGCCAAAGCATTTTGGCAGAAGTTTGAAAACATCTAGAAGAGAAGATAGAGGCTGTGCTTCTGTTAATAGCAGCTGCTTTGCATGAGGCAAATGGCAGAGGGGCTATGTTTTTAAAAGACTACTTCTGTCTTTGCATCAGAGATTGGATTTTGCATGAGGAATCTTTATATTTGTAGCATTTCAGTTTATCAAATGTGGATAAGTCATCAGAAAAAAAAAAAGTAATATTACAAATAAATGTTGTAGCAAACAGGGACTTTGTGTCTGTGAGGTGTCAGAACACAAATATTACGGAAGATTTCTATCAAATATTTTTCCTTAAAGCATGAACATTTTAAGGAAATGGGTTGCCTTTTATCTTTTCCTCTTAAAGAGAGAACTAAGGAATAGGAAGAAAAAAAACCCAAACATAATTCTTACAATTTTCAAATATTAAAAAGTGTTCACACCTGGTTGAAATAGCATTTTTCCTATGTGTTTAGTGTTTTGGGTTGTGTGTTTTTTTGGTAATGAAACCTTGATTTATGTCTAGGAAGAAGAATCATTGCTCAAACAAATGTCATACTTTACTGATGGTAAACATTTTGGAAGGCAGCTGAAAGATACTTTTGCTGATTCCCTTCGATATGTAAATAAGCTTTTAAACAGCAAATTTGGATTTACCTCTCGGAAAGTCCCTGCTCATATGCCTCATATGATTGACCGCACTGTTATGCAAGAGCTGCAGGATATGTGAGTAGGTCTTTGGAATAATACAAAACTAATCAATTCTAAGTTTCTGTTGATGCTTTCCAATATCTGTTTCCAGGGTGTTGATAGCTACTCATTAAAGCCATATTTTGAAACAGAGTTCATTACATGATAGTCGTGCTATAAAATAGGAGACTTTTGAGGACCTTTCTGAAATTCTAGAGGAGAACTTGTTTTTAAGTAAGGAATGGTTTACTTTAAGAAACTTTGTACTAAGTTAGTTTACATTCTTACATAGGTTTCCTGAGGAGTTTGACAAGACATCATTTCACAAGGTGCGGCACTCAGAAGATATGCAGTTTGCTTTTTCATATTTCTACTATCTTATGAGTGCAGTCCAGCCACTGAACATTTCTCAGATCTTCGATGAAGTTGATACGGACCAGTCAGGCATTTTGTCTGACCGAGAGATTCGCACGTTGGCCACAAGAATCCATGAGCTACCATTAAGTTTGCAGGTACTCTTTCTTACCAATAACTTTTAGAAGAACTTCAGGTTTAAAGTCCAAACCTGTTAACATTAGTTAAATCATTATTTATTCTTTGCTTATAGCATCGTTAAGATCTGGCAATTCCTTAATTTTACTTAGAGGATGTAACATTGTGTTCCGCTTTATTATTGTTATTATTAACAATTACGTTCTAGCAACATCAGAAAACTGGATAACTGGTGTCCAGGTTCAAGAAAGCAGTTAGTGTGAGTTTATCAGAAAAGATACTCCCTGCTAAAAGCCACTGTGAAGAGTGGGATCCTGCTGTGCTTACTTTTGTTCTTGCACATGGTCAAGGACAGTCCTTGCCCTGAGGAAATTGTGGCCTCAAGAAAGAAGTGAGAAAAAGGGTAGCAAAGAAGACATACTAGTAAATGCTATGATCATATATAAAGATTGTTGTTTCTGTGTTTCTAGGAACCTGATAAACATAGAAACATGGTCTTTGTAGGGCTTACACTCTTAGAGACAGTTAATATAGAACAAAGTGTACTATCTCTGCTTTACAGAGAGGAATCAGCACAAACCAACAGAATAATTTGTTCTTGAAATAGCACATTAAATCATAGGCTTAGCTGGAACACAGCCCTGCTTTGGTGTGGCCTCTACTTTAGTCAGAAAAACTTCTGTCCTTTCAGTTCATGTTTGCTTCATTTGGGATTTGATATGCCATTGCTGGTTTGGGAATACTGTGCTGCCCTCACCTAATCAGCAAAGGTGTGTGTTCCATTTTAAAATGAAAATTACATTTTAAGTCATGCTTTACCTGATCTCAGTTCAACTATGCCCTGAGCATTTATTTATTTCAGACATACGGGGAGACCCACTGGCAACTCAGCAGTTACCAAAATTGCATCTGCTGAATATTAAGTCGTCTTTTTTCCACAGTAGTGTGAAAGTTTGTTATGTAGATAATATTAAATGTCTTTGCACCCTGGAGTTTTAGAACTATGTCAGTGAAAAAACAGGATTATCTTTTTTCTTTTTTTTCTTCTTCTCGTTCTGTTAGGATTTGACGGGTCTAGAACAAATGCTAATAAATTGCTCTAAATCTCTTCCTGCCAACGTCACTCAGATCCATGTTATCCCACCAACTCAGGAAGCATATTACGATCCTAATCTGGTAAGAAACATGGGTCTTAAAAGATGCTTAGTTTCTTCCCTGAGCCTGTATTTACTGTGCTTGAAAATTTCTACTTGTGTGTACATGAACTGTTACAAAATGAAAATTTTACAAGCTACTTCCTAACTTTAAAAACCATTACTTTCCTACAAAAACAGAGAAAAGCTAAGCTTTAGAGTGTTTTTAAATGTGATTTTGGAAGTTGTCCCTTTTAAGAAAAGTCATTGTTATGAACCAAAAAGACAGTAAGCCAAAAGCCTCTCTGACTAGAACGTTCTGGTAAGTCTTTGTCTAATTTATAACCCATGTATTTAGAAATGAAACAAAACAAATTTCAAAACTCCACCAAACCATCAGATGGACATTTTTAGAGTAATCATTTCTAATTTGAAGGCTTCAGACTAAGTCCTTTAAACTTCCAAAGGTGGGATGACAGAAAACTCATGAAGTTCAGCTAGGAAAAGTGCGAAGTCCTGCACCTGGGGAGGAACAAGCCCATACACATTATTATGCTGGGAGCTATCCAGCAGGAAAGCAAGCTGGCCAAAGAGAACCTGGGGCTCCTGATAGATACCAAGTTGAATGTGAGCCAGCAGCATGCCCTTGCAGCAAAGGCATCTGAGAGTACCCTTGGCTGCATTAGCAGTGTTGCCAGCAGGTCAAGGGAGGTGATCTTTCCACTCTACTAAGCATTGGTGAGGTCACACCTGGGATGCTGTGTCCAGTTCCAGGCTGCTCAGTACAAGAGAGACATTGGCATAATGGACAGAGGCCAGTGAAGGGCCTATGAAGATGATTAAGGGAAAGGAGCATTTCTCTTATGAGGAAAGGCTGAGAGAGCTGGGACTCTTCAGCCTAAAGAGTCTCATGGAGGCCTCCTCAACAAATATAAATATCTGAAGGGAAAGCATAAGGAATATGGAGCCAGGCTCTTCCCAGTGCTGCCCAGTGACAAAACATAAGAGGTAAGCTGAAAGGTTCCCTTTAAATATTGGGACACTCTTTTACTGTAAGGGTGACCAAGCATTGGTGCACGTTGCCCATTTGTGGGCAGTCTTCATCCTTGGAGATATGTAAAAGCCATCTAGATGTAGTCCTGGACAACAAACACGAGTTGGCCCTGCATGAGCAGATGGTTTGGACGAAATGATGTCTTGAGGTCCTTTCCAACCTAAATCATCCTGTGCAAACTGAGGTGTTTGGACTAGATGTTTACTAAGGATCTTAGTCCTTAGTTTCTACTTTAGTGGTTAAACTTGAATTAAAATATTCTGGAATGTAGAAATCTAAAATCTTTAGTTCTGATACTAATACCTAGTTTTCTTTTACAATGATAATTTAATTTCTGCATCAATGTATGCCTTTGAAAAAAATGTGTACATGTACTTTGCTGAATTGATCTCTTGTTTTATAGCTTCAAACTAATACTATATCAAAGCAAAAATAATTTTGAGTACAGATTATGAACTCTAAATTCAGTTTTCAAAATTCTTTGAAATAAAAACTTTGAAGAGTAGTAATTAGGGATGGCTGCCATGAATATGTTTTAAGACAGGGTTAAAAACAAGTCTCAGTGGTTGGGAACAACATGAAATTACGTTAATCTTTTTGGAGAGTTAGTAAAATCCTACTAATCTAAGCAGTAATGCCTAGTGTACTAATGTTGCCAGTCACTTTGAATAGTGACAAACTAGTGTTTGTGTTTAGCAAAGAGGCCTAATTTATGTTTACTTCTGTTGTCTGCAACAGCTAAATTTCTTGGAATGAGTCTACTACCATAGATATATCCTTTGAGAATAAAGATTTTATTTCCCAGAATTGTTTCAGCATAGCTTGTGATAGAAATAAGTCCTAATGTTTATAAGCTGTTGTGCAGAGCTTGCCTGGCCAGTGTTATGTTGGCCTCTACTAGAGGAATATCAAAGTCAGCTGTCAAATGGGCTAAAATTTCTGAATATTTTGTTGAGGATGAAATCTAGAAGTTGCAGTGTTTTTCAAAAAATAATTAATATTTTTCATATAATATTTGTATGCACAGGAAATCCTTGTTATGCATCAGGATCTTTGTTTGTTTTTCCCCTCAACAGTTTATTAAGAAACTGGTACTTTTCATTCCAGGAGACAAAAGCATATGCAGGCATTTCTAGCTGTAATACAGGTTTCCTACAAAATACATCTTTACAACAGTCTCTGTAATTTTCAGTAACCTATAATCTAAGCAATGTTTTCTTCCAGCCTCCAGTAACAAAAAACCTAGTGACAAATTGCAAACCTGTGACTGACAGAATTCGAAAGGCATACAAGGACAAAAACAAGTACAGGTATGTTGTTACACTCCTGTGAAAAGCCATGGTAGATTTCTTAAAGCAGTAAGAGTTATAAATACATAAATAACCAAGGATTTCATGTGTATGTTAACAAATCTTAGCTCAATTTATTTTGAGTGGATCTGAAGAAATATACTGATATCTACTTTTGCATGTCTTATTTTTCAGCATGCTCTGATTTGTTCTTAATATTTTCCTAATTAGTAGGCCAAATAGTTTTGTGCTGTTTTTGTTAACTTGTGCCACATCCTAATTTGTGTTGTACAACAGTAAGCCAGAGTATATCAATTATATAGCTATATAAATTTACTGTATGTAGTGAGTGAGGGCAGTTAAAGTAGCTTAAAAAGGAGGAAAGAGCTGTATCTGGAAGTTGTAAATCTGTTTCATCCTTTCTTCTATTTAAGCTTAAAAAAACAGAAAAGAAAAAGCATTTTAGCTCTAATATCTTGTAGCTTTCCTGCTAGGAGGAGTGACAGGTGAGAAGGAAGGGGAACAACAGAAGGGCTTCCGTCCCCATTTGGAAAGGATGATCATGAATAATTGTATTTGCGTAGATCGGCCTGAGTTGCAGGTTCCCTCAGATCTTTCTTCTCCAAAGCCTGTAATCCAATTGCATGCTGACAAGTCTGTTTGCTGCTGTGGAGCTTACAGCCTTGTCTCCTGTCCATTGCCTTGCAGGGGGTGTTGGGCAGGGGAGGGTGGTGGGGAGTCTCTGAAGCATGGAGTTGTCCTAGGAGTGGCTACAAAGTTAAACTGGAGAATGAAGAACGTTACAGTTGCTGCTTAGGGCAGCTATTGCCTCAAGTAGTGCTATAAGCTTTAAAAATAATTCCCTTCACAGGCGAGTTTACACTAAGACTGAAAAGCTAACACAACAAGCGAGATAGAAAAATGTTGGGGTGGGTGCAAGGATTTGCTGTGCTTAGTGATTTAAATACATTACTGTATATCAGTTTGACATATAAGCTGCTCTTTTGTTCTGTTGAACTTCAATATTGAATAACTGTTTTATTAATTTTGTGAGCTTAATAAATAGAGTATATTCTCAGGTGAGACTTGAAGGAAGCAGGCAGGGTATTTTCTTATCAAGATAAGAAAAGTGAAATATATAAGTTTGGTGACTAAGGCTGTTGAAAGAACATTTGACCCTCTTTTAAACTCAAGATATCCTTCAGAAATTATATGCTTAGCATTTCGTATACTTGTTTTGTCTGCAAGTTATGGATTAGGTGGATGAGGAAGGTTTTATATGTGCTTAAGGCTGTATTTTTATATACTCTCTAATTTTATTTCAAGATTTTTCTGGGATTACTGATTGAATAATAAGAATGTGTTTTCTCATGTCTGAAGTGCAATTAGAAATTACAATTGTAAAGTATGTGTTTAAAAAAAGCCTAAGTTTTATGTCTGCTTTTGGAGTAATAGCTACTCTTACCAAAAGCTTGTAGTTTACATAATTTGCAGTAGAATTCGATTCTTCTGTTTATGAGTGGCAACTAATAAATATACAGGAAAGTGATTCTGTACAAGAACATTAGCTGAAAAATGCAAATACACTGATAGGAATAAGATTATAAATGCTAATAAAGGTTTGACGATCATATTGTAAGAAAGTTACTAAAATGTTAATATTTATAGAACCTGAATTTAGGTTGTTCTGTTAAAGTATAATTTATTTATTTATTTAACAATAAGGTTTGAAATCATGGGAGAAGAGGAAATTGCCTTCAAAATGATTCGCACAAATGTTTCTCATGTAGTTGGTCAGCTGGATGACATACGAAAAAACCCCAGGTATCCTGTATCTTGACTTGTATGAAGTTTTGAGGTGGTTTTAACTTTCTGCTTCAACTATTTAAACTGTGTGTTGAAAAAAATATTTTATTGCAGTGTATTTCTATACTGTGTGCTGGAAGGTAGGCCTCTGTTTCTCCACTCTACAGTGGTGAAAGATTTAGATACTTAAAATTGAGAGTGTTGAATTAGGCTGTTGAAATGGGAAAATAAATATCCTGGAATATGTTTCACAGCAACCCCCTTGCAAAGCAAAGGATGCTGTATTTGAGCCTCAAGTCTGAATCTGTTTTGCAGAAGTATTTAACTGTGGTTCTGAGCCCACTGCTAGTACTGGGGGTCAACAAGATATGCTGAGATAGTTTAATAGCCAGCTGTCTTAAAAGGGAGACAATACCTGCACCCGTCTCCTTCCTTCCTTCCTCTTGGTTGCACACTCTTATCCTGCATCTTGCTTCTGTCTTCAGAAAACTACAGAGTCCTTTAGAACTTCATGGAAGTCAGAGAGTCTTTGGAAACTTAGAGTTTTCTGCCAGTTTAATCAGTTTGGCTTCAAGGAGGGGTCTGATAAGTGTCAAAAAACAGAGCAAGGAGGAAAACAGGACCAGGTACCTTGGGCAAGGGGAAGTGAAACCTCTTGCAGGTCACAGCAAGCTGTTGGCTAATCTCAGCTGCCTGTAAAGCAGACTCCACATATGCAAACCCTTTTTGGTGTTTTGTTTTTCTCTGAAGGAGCAGTAGTGTATTATAGTCCCAGATTGTTGGCAGGTTCTTGAAGTAAAGTTGAGTCAACTGATTGGGCTGTGTTCCTGCAAAGTGTAGTGCAGTGCTGTAGTCAGCAAAAGAGAGCTGGCATGGCTATGTAGGCACACTGTGTCCTTCTCTTTGCCATGTTTTCCCTGCATATAAAGCATCAGAATAATTACAGTCTCTAAAAACAGGTATTCTGTGCCTCTCTTGGGACAAACTAAAAGTATTGTTCACTTGCTGATCTGCCTAAAATGTTTGGTTTGCATCCTTAAGGAAAGTGTGCCTTAGTTGTCTAGACATTAATTCTGAAATATCCAGAGGAATTTCAGATTTGGTTTATTTTAGATGGATTAAAACAGTCTTTCCATTTGAAACAGGTTGATATCCTCTTCACTCCCACTTACTGTGCTTTGGTTTGCTATGTGTGGCAACCTCCCAGTCTGTAAACTGCATCTGATGAAGCTGAACACTGATACACACTCCAGGAGTGCAGCTACTGCATTCCCAGGGCTAGTGAGCTGCCAGTCCAATGGACAAGGTCAGGGACAGTCCAGAGAGAACTCTCAAAACACTTATAGTGTAGGCATATGATTGCCATAACCAGCTGCTTTGCATAGTATTTCTTGATAGTATAGACATAGCCTCCTCATCTTGGAAGAGGAGAGCCGTGTTTTGTTCTTCTCAGATGTAGCAATTTGAATGACTCTTGATCCTCTGCACGTAATTGTCTAGAGCAAGGTTATCAATTGTGCCAGATTCAGTACAGACTGAGGAAAAGTGGTAATGCCCTGTGCAGGCCGCTTCATGTCCTCTAGGGCTCTGATTATTTCCAGCTTCATGTAGGAAGTCTGAACTTTGCTCTTTGAAAGAACACACCATACTGTAGAGAATACAGCTGACCAGAACTACTATTTAGAAAGGTTAACAATTACAAGGCATATGTCACCAGATATGATTTCTCCCTCTGGGGAAAATGTAAGAGTCTGGTATCTCACAATACAAATAAAGCACATAACCTTGCCCATATGTGGGAAAGGGAATTTTTGTTGTCAAGCATCAGGTCAGAGTGGCCAAGGGTACATAGCAGTCTAGCACACTAGCTGCTGCTTCAGTTTCAGTAATTTGCTGTGTCTTAGATAGTTGTGTGTTTCTTATCCAAGAAATAACTTGCTGCAAGAGGTATTATTTGGAGCATACTTATTTGGTCACAGTGAATTCCATCTAAATTCTAATCAGGTTGTTGTTGTATTTTGGTTGGTTGTACAGGTTCAGCTTTGGGTCTGTGATTCAAGTAATTTTCTGCCCAGGTTATATGTTATTCCTCAGTAACTCAAAGCCTGGGGACCAAGCTTTGCCTTCTCTTGTATGATCTTTTATAATTTTTATGATGACTTTGTCTGAAGAGTGCAGCACACACAGTAAAATATTAATAATTTAGTGTGTTTACCTACTGCAGTGGAGCTCATTTTATTATTTGAAATACTTTATTCATGTTAATTTGTTTAAAACTATAAAACTATCACCCAAATCATAGTGCTGGCCACCTAACCTGCTGCCTGTATCCAGGGGTGGGCTCTGACTCGTGCCCATTAGGTGGCAGCATTACATAAACAGATGACAGAGAAATGTGACTTCTCATTTTTAATCATCAGCAGTTTTGACTCGCTGTCAGCCTTGGTGCTCAGAATTAAAATCACATTAATTTAAAATAATGCAACAATAAGGAAACTGTTTACCTGCAGGCAAAAGCAGTTACCTCTGCTATAAAGGATGCAGAAACCCAGACCATGGTGCCACAGAGGCATGTGGCTGTCCAGGTCTCTGGCTGCAGGGAATGCCACAGCCTATCTCCAGCACTTGGTGATTGCTCTAGCAACATATGTATGAGTTGTGACCAAGTAGTGGACCTGCTCTGCGTGGTGGCTGAGCTAAGGGATGAAGTCGAGATGCTAAGAAGCATCAGAGACTCTGAGGATGAAATAGATTGGTAGAGTCTCACTCTTAACATCCCCGAGGCAGGTACATCAAGAGACGCAGGAAGAAAAAAAGAGTCCTCAGCCCTCCTGCTACCAGTCTAACAATAGCAAGCAAGAAGATGAGGGAAGGTAGAAGCGGATTCCTGCTCAGGGCTGTAGGCATCCCCCTTCCCTTCATACATCCTCCCCTCAGATAAGTCTACACAACAGGTATGAGGCTCTGGAAGTTGAGGTGCAGACTAATGACGTCACAGATGACAGACCATCTGGGACAGAGGAGAGGCCCAACATGAGTTGGCCTACTCTTATAACAACATCTTCTGTTAAGAAAAAGTGAAGAGTTGTTGTCACTGGTGATTCCCTCCTCAGAAGAATGGAGGGCCCTATTTGTTGACCAGGGAGGTATCGACATAGGGAGGTATGCTGCCTCCCTGGGGCCCAGGTAAGAGATTTTACAAAAAAGGTCTCTAACCTGGTATGCCCCTCTGACTACTACCCACTACTGATCTTTCAGGTGGGTAGTGAGGAAATTGTTACAAGTCCAAGGGGAATCAAGAATGACTTCAGGGCATTGGAGAGAATAGTCAGGGACTCAGGTGCCCAAGTTATCTTTTCTTCCATATTGGCAGGAGCAGGATATTATGAAGGAAGTAACTGGAAAATTATGAAGGAAGTAACTGGAAAATCTCACAGGTTAATACCTGGCTCTAGGGCTGGTGTCACCGACAGAATTGTGGATTCTTTAACCAGGGATCAGCGTATACATCACCGAGCCTGCTGGCAAAAGATGGTGTGCACCTATCTCAGCACAGGAAGAGGATATTCTCCCAGAAGTTAGCAGCCCTCACTGACAGGGCTTTAAACTAGGTTTGAAGGGGGAAGGGAAAACATACCTGGGGTTTGCACAATGGGGGTTGAAGGTCTGGAAGTCATAAAGGATGCAGGAGTGCCTCAGCCCCAGCTGAAGTGCCTCTACACCAATGCACGCAGCATGGGCAACAAACAGGAGGAGTTGGAAGCTATCGTGCTACAGGCAAGCTATGATACAGTGGCAATTAAAGAAACTTGGGGGGATGAATCCTATGATTGGAGTGTGGCTATCGAAGGCTATAAGCTGTTCAGAAGGGCTAAGACAGGAAGAAGGGGTGAGGTATTGCCCTCTATGTGAAGAGTTGGATAGTGTGAAGAGTTGTCCCTAAAAAGTAGCCATGAGCAAGTTGAAAGTTTATGGGGGGGAATCAGGGATTGAAACACCAAAGGGAGCCTGGTGGTTGGAGTCTATTACAGGCCACCTGATCAAGTGAAGCCTCTTGATGAAGCCTTCTTACTTCAGCTTGAAGAAATATCGCGATCACAGGCTCTCATCCTGCTGGGGGATTTTAACCATCCCGACATCTGTTGGAAAAGTAGCAGGGCAAGTTGTAGGCAATCCAGGAGACTCCTGGAATGCCTTGATGACAACTTCTTAAGTCAGGAAATTGACAGTCCTACACAGGTGGATGCATTATTGGACCTGGTTGTGAAAAATGTCGGTGGACTCTTTAGGGATATCAAAGTTGAAGGCAGCCTGGGCTGCAGTGACCATGCACTACTGCAGTTCACTGTCCTAAGGGTAAGAGGCAGATGGAAAGCTTAGTCAGGTCTCTGAATTTTAAGAAAGAAAACTTCCAGCTCTTCAAGGAGTTAGTATGTAGGACCCCATGGGAAATGGCCCTCAGGGATAAGGGAGCAGAAGAGAGCTGGCAGATCTTTAAAGATGCTTTCTATAGGGCACAAGAGGTCTCAATCCCCTGGTATAGGAAATCAGGCAAGGAAGGTAAGAGATCAGCGTGGCTGAGTCAAGACCTGCTGGTCAAACTAAAAGGCAAGATGGACATACAGAGGCAGTGGAAGAGGGGACAGGTATCCTGGGTAGAGTATAGGGACACTGCCCGGTTACGCAGGGATGAGGTCAGGAAGGCCAAGGCACAGCTGGAACTCAACTTGGCAAGAGATGTTAAGAAAAACAAGAAGGGCTTCTACAGGTAAATAAACCAGAAAAGGAAGGTTAAAGAAAGTGTACCCCCGTGATGAACCACAGTGGTGAAATGGTGACAACAGATGAGAAGAAGGCTGAGGTTCTCAACAACTTTTTTGCCTCAGTTTTCACTGGCAACCCCTCTCCTCACAACTCTCGTGTTGATGGCCCACAAGATGCAGACCAGAGAGACAGCGCACCCCCCCCCACTGTAAGTGAAGATCAGGTTCCTCAGATGGTCACAAACCTTAAGATACAAGTCCATGGAACCTGATGAGATACATCCCAGAGTCCTGAAGGAACTGGCGGATGTAGTTGCCAAACCACTGTCCATGGTATTTGAAAAGTCATGGCAGTCAGGTGAAGTCCCTGGTGATTGGAAGAAAGGACATGTTATGCCCATATTTTAAAAGGGTAGAAAGGAGGACCCTGAGAATTACCGACCTATCAGCCTCACCTCTGTGCTTGGGAAGATCATGGAACAGATCCTCCTAGAAGACATGATAAGGCACGTGGAGGATAAGGAGGTGATCCAGGACAGCCAGCATGGCTTTACCAGGGGCAAATCCTGCCTGACCAATCTAGTGGCTTTCTACAACAACGTGACTACATCAGTTGACCAGGGAAAAGCAGTGGATGTCATCTGTCTGGACTTCTGCAAGGTCTTTGACACGGTCCCCCACAACATCCTTCTCACTAAATTGGAGAGATATGGGTTTGATGGGTGGACTGTTCAGTGGATGAGGAACTGGCTAGATGGTTGAGTCCAGAGGGTAGTGGTCAACGGCTCTGAGTCCAGATGGAAAACAGAGCAGCCCTGTAGAAAAGGCCCTGGGGGTACTAGTGGATCAAAAGCTGGACGTGAGCCACCAGTGTTGCAGCCCAGAAGGCCAACTCCATCCCGGGTTGTATCAAAAGAAGTGTGGCCAGCAGAATGAGAGAGGTGATTCTGTCCCTCTACTCTGCCCTGGTAATACCTCACCTAGAATCCTGTGTCCATCTCTGGTGCCCCCAGCAGAAGAAATATGTGGACCTGTTGGAACGTGTCCAGAGAAGAGGCACAAAAGTGATCTGAGGGCTGGAGCACTTCGCTTCTGAGGACAGGCTGAGGGAGTTGGGGTCTTTCAGTCTGAAAAAGAGAAGGCTCTGGGGGGACCACACAGTGGCCTTCCAGTACCTGAAGGGGGCCTAAAGGAAAGCTGGGGAGGGTCTTTTTACAGGGGCTTGCAGTGAGAGGACAAGGGTAATGGTTTTAAGCTGAAAGATTTAGGTTAGAGATCAGGTGTAAATTCTTCAGTGTAAGGGTGGTGAGACACGAACAGGCTGCCCAGAGATGTTGTGGAGACTCCATCCCTGGAGGTGTTCAAGGGCAGGCTGGTTGGGGCTCTGAGCAGCCTGTTCGAGTGGGAGGTGTCCCTGCCCATGCAAAGGAGTTGGAACTCGATGATCTTTAAGGTCCCTTCCACTCAAAAAATACTGTGATTCTAAAACCTGTATCAAATGTATAAATTTGAATTTAAAGGATACTATTTCAGTTTTATTTAAAAGGATTCTGTTTGTGTTCTTGGTTTGCCAGTACCTTTGACATAGTATTAGTGGAAATATCCTAATAAAGACTTCTTGTTTTCTAGAAAATTTGTTTGCCTAAATGACAATATTGATCACAATCATAAGGATGCTCAAACAGTGAAAGCGGTGCTTAGGGACTTTTATGAATCAATGTTTCCCATACCTTCCCAGTTTGAACTGCCAAGAGAATATCGGAATCGTTTCCTTCACATGCATGAACTCCAAGAATGGTATGTTACACAGGTTCTCTTCAAGTGATTGTAGCTTGATAGCAGATATTTATAAAATGTATTGGTACAATTAATTTTCCCCCTAGTATTGTCATGAAGGAGTTAACAGTGAAATATTGTGAAGACTAATATTTGAGGTTTGCAGGATTCATGTTTTTCTGTTGCTCCTAAAGTTAACATTTCATTGATGGGCCTGAACTTCAAAGAAAATTTTTTAAATAAAGTAGTTAATGACTTGTGGCTTTCTTTAAATGTAAAAAACCCCATTGTTTGGAATATCTGTTGCACAGGAGCAATATAAACTCTGTGACCTTTCCCACAGAGTGGGTTTTTTTTTAGTCTGTCAGCAATAATGAGTTGAATAGTCATCAGCAAACATACATGTGTCTCATTTTTACTTAATATGTGAAATTTTCATATCTGTGTACTTCTTGCCATTTTTAAAATAATACTTTATTTTCAGAAATCGGAGAAGTTTATTTGAGAATACAAGCAGAGGGTTGTTAGTTATAGCAGTAACAATGAGACAAGAGTAATAGTATAGTAATTTTGTTGCTGGTCCTCAAATGATGAGAAATAGCTGTTAGTAAGGGAAGAGAAAATACTAGAGGAACTGTAGAAAGAATTGGAAGGCATTGTAGATGACAAAAAAAAAGAGTGATTGTATTGCTAGAAGCCCTGCTGTATGAGCGGCAGAGGGAGTGAAGGTCAGACCCCTTTGAGCAGATAGCTGTAGTAATTTGGGCCAGAGGAGCAGATAAAATGTTGGATCCTTTTTTGAGGCTATCCACCAGGAGCTTGTCAAAAGAACACTTTATTCTGACCTATTTCTATCTGATTTCTATCAGTGTGGGTTAAAGCATGCTGAAGTGCTGGTGGAAATCCCTGTTTACCTTCAGTTGAGTTTTCCACCTTTTATCTTGAATGGTATTTAATCTTGGTTTAAGAGCCAGTGTAACAACCCTACAATGGCTCTAGGAGGGTACCAGAGCAGTTTGAAGATTACATTGAAAGTAAAGGAAGTTAAGAAATGTGCAGAACTTGGGCCATATACATTAAATAAGCATTTTGGTTCTTACACACAAGTTAACAGGCATGCATTGTCAAAATGTTGTAGAGAATTTTAGCACAGCTCAGTTTGGAAGGGACCTCAAAAGATTACCTGGTCTTGCCTTTTGTTGCAAAGGGAGCCTAGATGCTCTAGCCATCTAGTATCCTGTCCACTCATGTCTTGAAAACCTCCAGTGATGAAGATTTCACCATGTGTCTGGGGAGGCTGTTCTAGTGAATGACTGTTCTCACTGTAAAAAATTTCTTTCTTATATCCAGATGCAACCTTTCCCAGTCTGGCTTGGACCTCTTACCCCTTGTCCTCGCCATGCTTCTCCATTGGTTTTGTTAGCCACCCTTTAAGAACTTGAAAAAAACTTTCTTTGCCTCTTTCATGGAAAGTCTTTAAAGTTTATATATTTACAATATATGATGCTGTTTTTCTTTCTTTGCGCAGGAGGGCATATAGAGACAAGCTCAAATTCTGGACCTATTGTGTTCTAGTAACACTTATTGTATTTACAGTCATCTCATTTTTTGCTGAACAGGTAATGTTAATATCTTCTTATAAATTCAATAATGTTTAATAGATTGCTGTATGTTCAGAATGACAAACTGGATTTTTCAAATAGGTTTTAAGCATAGCTAGGATTTCTCCTTCATAAAGGCAGTAGAGATGATACATGACTGATGATGAGGTTGCTTCAATGTTTAAGTCATGTTGAGATTCCTTGAAAAGAGTTATATGGGGGGAAAGGAGAGTGGTGTTCCCTTTTCAGGCACTTTGTGACTGTCAGGTTCTTAGAAGTGTGCTAAATTTGGATGTTCAAAATCAGTAATTGTTTTTGAAAGTCTTGGTCTATTAACACACATATTGGTAAAAGTGCAAAGTAAGTTAACAGGAAGAAAATTCACGCAATAACAATGCTCATGTTCTGAAGAAAATCTCAAGGTAAGTAATTGCAAAGGCTCCTATTGGATTAAAAAGTTTTAACTTGAAGGAAAAAAACTTCAATTGCTGCGAGCATAAAATGGCTTTCTTGAACGTGATTAATCCTGCTAAACTTAGAGGGAGTCAATGGAACAAATCATATGGGTAATTCTTTGCAGGTTGGGGCCTTAAGTAACACTTTCCGTGGTCTGATGAAGAGGGTGTAATTCTTGAAAGGTTGGCTTTTGATTATTACTTTTTTTCCCACCTGTAACTTTTGCATGAATCTTTTCCTTCACTTTCAGCCTTTTTTATATATTTGAAAACTTGCCCTCCGTTAGTAACTTAGTTTTGGAAGGTGGTATTCAACTCAGCAGTACAGCTAGGTATATACATACTGTTTAAAGATTCCAGCTTTGTGTTGATCTTCTAGAAACTCAGTGTGTCCTGGTGTTACATTAATTTAAATACCTAAATTAACTTCAAAATTATCAGAATATAGGCATACTGTATTCTTAACTTTTTCCTTGTATTCTGGTTATTGAGAAATGCAGCGAAAATATATACAACTACTAGACAAAGTTGAGTAAATAACTTTCTTTCCTATGCAGTGAAAATTAAAAGATGGTATTGACTTAATTACCATGGCTGGTACAGATTTTATAGATTCGAGGATGAAAGCCTGACCAGCTGTGTACCTCTGGCCCAGTAGAGAACTAAATATTTGTGTTTTTTCCTCTCTTCAGCTAATTGCACTTAAACGGAAGATTTTTCCAAGGAGAAGGATCCAAAAGAAAGTTGGTAATGAACAAATCAAAGTGTAGAAGAGCTTTATTTTGGAGATCAGTCTACCTCAAGATGTGAAAAGCGTTTAAAATCTTTCTCATAAGTGTCTTTATGGTTTTAAATTTAACTACGTTGATATGAAGAAAAAAAATCATGCATCTACAGTTAGAATCTCTGCATTACTCTTCATGATATGGAAGCTGCTGGAGCTGTGACAATGTAAAACAACATAAAAAATTACTTCAGAAGACCTGTACATAGGCAGTTTTCAGCAGATCTTACAACTGTTAGTTCATGGCCATGTTATCCTTTTTTATAAAAAGGGTTAATTAAAGAAATGTAGCTGCATTTATTGCAGTAGATTTTGCCAACTAGATAAAATCTTGGAATGCTAAGTTCTTTGGGATCAGCCTAACAAGTCCTTGATCTTGCATTCCAAAACATTTTGCAGATTTTTGTTGCTGCTCTTTTTAGCCCTACGGGAAACCCAAGAATTATGTAACTTGTCATTGAGATTTAACATATGTTTATTGATGTTGACATTCTTTAAAGCACAGTGACAATTCAGCCCCCAATTTGTAGTATTTAATTAGGATTTGGAAGAAATGTATACTAATAAAAAATACACAGTAACAGAACAACTGGTGATTATTTGAAAGATACTTTTAAACTTATCTGGTGTATAATATTCCAAAAAATACGGTGGTGTTATTTCTTGACTTGATTACAGAGAGAGGGTTGTAATCAAAGGAAAATGATTAAGGTATAGTATTTTACAAGTATTGTAAATATAAAAGCAAAAGTGCCTCTCTATATGAATGAGTAACAGATTGTTTTAATGTAGCAATATATGGCAGCAGTGTTTCACTTCAGAAAACAATATTTGTACTGACATATGAAGCTTTGGTGTTTTTCAGCTTACCTGGGCTTGGCCCTGTGTTTTGCCGATACATCTGAAGAGTACAGTTTTATGTGGGAAATGATACTGAATGTTTTCAAGCAGAAATTTTTGGTGGTGTATCTTCATTTAATTGCATCAGCAGTATTCAAAAAAGCATTAATTTTTTGTAATCGGATGACGTACTAAACGTATGTGCATATGTATTGTAAGATACTTGGTTTGCTTTCAAATAAACTATAATGTGATAACACTTTTGTCATCTTCTTCTGTTTTAAAGTAAACCAAAACTCACCCACTTGGATAAATTAGCCATTAATGCTTATGAATCCTTATGTCAAATATTCTTATTTTTCCCTTCAACTTCCAGCAGGAATAATTAATATTAATTTGACACATGAATGGATTCTCAAAGCAGAATCAAACTTTTGAGCATTGTAAAAATGTAAGCAGTTTTAATTGTTGTATCTCTTGCTAGCAGCAACTTGTGCTGAAGCATCCTTGGCTGCTTGTTCTGTCAGCCAAAGTGGGGTGCAGGCAGAGCCTCTCTCTGCTCATCCGTGTTTCAAAACAAGACGCAAAATATTGTTTCTCTGGCAGAAAAATGGGAAACTGCTTATTTTGAGCAACCTGGTCTAGTGGGAGGTATCCCTGCCCATGCTTGAAACTAGATAATCTTGAAGGTCCCTCGCTTTCAACCCAAACTGTAGAAGTCTATGATTCTGTGATTCTGCTAAAACAAATAACATAAGTAGTTTATATCTACAGTACTTCAGACTAGAAGAAAATGAGAGATTTCAAGAAATGGAAGAAAGCTTTGATAGCTTCTTCAAACTGTTACTAGGTAGAGTCAAATCTGGCCAGTAGCTGTTTTAGGTTGGTGTTTTTTGATATTCTTCTTTCAACTAATATTTAACATTCTAATCAAAATAGCTGGAAAAACTCAGTTGAAATTTTAAGGCAGTTTTTCTGGTGAAGTTAGGTATAAACTGCTTCCATAAGTAGCTTGGCTGTCACTGCAGTTCATTTTTGTTTAAGCAGTTTTTGAAGTTGCTTTGAAGCTCATGGCATTTTTTTTTTAACTTCAGAGTAACAGACAAAAGATGTACCATAAACTTCCTGAGAATTATCCATTGAAAATCACTGCTAAAATCTGTGTGCCCTATACCTGGAAAAAAAGCAAGCAAGCAGAGCAGGCTAAGATGAACCAGTATTATGGTGGCAGCTAAGCACCCAGCCACTCATTCTTCCCTGCCAGAGGAATGAGGGAGGGAATTAGAAGAGTAAAAATTTCTCAAAAAGTAGAAGGTTAATGAGAAGATGGACAATTCAAATACTGTTATGTTGTGGGGTTTTGTTGTTTTTTTTTTAATTTAGATTTTGCATTTGGGTTTCATAAGTAAAGAGCAAAATACCTTAACTGGGTGTGGTGGGTTGACCCTGGCTGGATGCAAGGTGCCCACCAAAGCTATGCTACCACTCTCCTCCTCGACTGGACAAGGGAGAGAAAAGTATAACAAAAGCCTTATGGATTAAGGACACAGAGATCACTCACCAGTTACTGTTGTGGGCAAAACAGACTCTTCTTGGGGAAATCAGTTTAACTTATTACCAATCAAATCAGAGTAGAAAAATTAAAAACTAAATCCTAGTACACCTCCTCCCCCCATCCCTTCTTCTTGTTCAGCTTCACTCCTGGTTTTCTCTACCTCTTCTACCCCAAAAAAACCAAGCAAACTACAGAGGAATATGGGGCATGAGGGTTGTAGTCAGTTCATGGCACATTGTCTGCTGCTCCTTCCTTCTTAGGGGCTTGACTTCTCACCATCTTCCCATGCTCCAGCATAGGTCCCTTCCATGGGAGACAGTCCTCCATGAACTTCTCCAATGTGAGTCCTTCCCACAGGCTGCAGTTCTTCATACACTACCCCAACATTTGTCCCTTCCATGGGGTGCAATCCCTCACGAACAAACTGCTCCAGAATCAGTCCCCCATGGGGTCACAAGTCCTGCCAGCAAACCTGTTTCAGTGTGGGCTTCTCTCCATGTATATACAGGTCCTGCCAGGAGCCTGCTGCAGCGCAGCCTTCCCATGGGGATCACAGCAGGCATCCACCTGCTCCAGCACTGAGTCCTCCACAGGCTGCAGGTGGATACCTGTTCCACTGTGGACCTCCACAGGCTGCAGGTGGATACCTGTTCCACTGTGGACCTCCACAGGCTGCAGGGGGACAGCCTGACTCACCATGGTCTTCATCACAGGCTGCAAGGGAATCTGCTTCAGTGCCCAGAGCCCCTTCTCACCTCCTTCTTCTCTGACTTGCGTATCTGCAGAGTTGTTTCTCATATTCTTATTCCTTTCTCCTGCTGCAGGTGGTTGTGCAGGTTTTTTTCCACCTCCTTAAACATGTTACTCCAGAGGTGCTACCCCTGCTGCTGATGGGCTGGGCCTTGGCCACCATCTTGAAGCCAGCTGGGCACTGGCTATATGGGACATGGGGGAAGTTTCTAGCAGCTTCTAACAGAAGACACCCCTGTAGCCTCCCTGTTGTCCCAAACCTGGGTTCTTCACCAGGTGTGCAAGAACCAATTCACACGTAGTCAAGGTGTTTGTCATTCCAGTTCTGTGCAGAAAGGGGTGATAGGCAATAGTTCACAAATAGTTCTCCTTCCCATAACACAGGATTTCTTCTATAGACCAAAGCATCCAAAATCACTTTAAGTATAATGCTACCAAATGCACCCATGCTCTGAGGGCAGGGGGCTTTAATGAGTAGGGAGCCCTCCTAGCCTAAAGGAGGGTATTTTAGCATGCTTATGAGGTAAGTTGACAAGTAGTAAGTGATTTCTAGTATCAGTTCTACTTACTGTAATTAGTGGCTAAGGCGAAAGACATTTGCAGTTAGTAACTTCTATTCAACTCCTCTTCATGCCAAGATACGCCCAGTAAACATCCCAGGCTGACCTGTCCTTTTCAACATGACCCCCCCACCCCTTCCAAAACCTTGCCATGCAAACCCAATAGACTGGGTGAGGACAGAAAGCCCAGTGACAACAGCAAAAAAAAAATCTGAAGAAAAACATGCAGGTTGTAAAACGAATCTGACTGGAGAACTAATGCCTGCCTGTTCGCACTGACTTCGGGAAAAATCTCCCTTGCCAGCATACTCTCGCCTACACAGACCATAACAACATGCTTTGCGGACTTTTTATCAGCTGAATGAGAAATTAAAGCCTTTTTTAAAGCCTTTTTTTTTTTTTTTTTTTTTTTTTAATAATAAGAAAGGCGGGGGAACGGTGAAGTTTGAAGGAGTTCAACGCTGAACCGGCCTGGAGCGCAGGCCCCGTTGCCATGGCGACCGGCGCGGCGGATGTTGCTGCGCACGCGCCGCCCCCGCGTTGTGCGGCCCGGCCCGATTCCCGCCTTTTTCCTCCGGAGCGGGCGCGGCGGGGACGGGTCCGCGTCCTTGTCCTCCCTTTCCCTCTTTGGGCTGGGAGAGGCGCCGCGGGGGGAGCTTGGGGGCGGTGTGAGGGCCGCTCTGGTGCGGCGGAGGACGTGAGGGGCTTGGGAGGGAGCCGCGCGCCCTGCGGCCCGCGGGAGGGTTCCCGCCGTGTGAGGTGGCCGTGGCCTCGGTGGGCGCTGCGCGGGGGGGAGGAGGGATCATCGCAGCGGCGAAAGGTGGTTGGAGGGAAAGTTAAGGAACAGGGTTGGGAGGCCGCTCTGGCTTCCCCTGGAAGCCTGTTGTGGCTGTGGTGTGGTGGGCGGCCAAGGCTCCCTTGCTGCTGTGAGGTAGGCATGTGTGGGCCTCCAGGGTAAAAAGCCACACATAGGAGATTCACACAAATAGTGGTGTATTTCACATTTTGGGGGGGGGGGCAGAGTGAAAAAGGGAGGTGAGTTTCTCTTACAAAATCGCTGCTGAATGCACAGCTGTGGATTGAGGATCCTGGAATCAGCTAAAGTGGGTAGTGAAGGTTTTATGGGGTCATGGGAGGGTAAGATAACAAAAATTTAAGCAAGGACTGGGTAGCTTTCTGTTTTTTGTTGTATATGTTGTTTCTATTGTTGATAAAGTGCTACGGAAAAAAATACTTTGTCAGTCGTGTTTAATAATTAAAACTACAGGATTTATAAAAATTAGTTTTACTGAGGTAAAGACGTGAACACTGATGTGCCTTTTTTAGAAGGCTGATAGAGAAACTGCATTAGTTGCGTTACATAACGCAGAGACGTAATTGCTAAAAATAAAGATAAGTGAGGAACTTGGTCAGGATTTTTTTAAATGGCAAGTGTGTGTGTATTTGTCTAGTGTGGGATGGCTTGTGGCATCAGATTGTTCTTTGTGGTTTCTCATCTCTCTATTTTGTAAACTATAATATTGTCATAGCTTTTTTGTGAATGCAGTAGAGAAAAAAATACATAATAAGCATAATGGAAGGTGACCAGGCAGGCACCTTAAAGTGCATGATTTACTTACCTGTTTTTCAGGAGAAGCAAGTATATTTCTGCTAGCCCTGGTATTTTTTTTTTGACCCTGTTCTTAAAAACATCACTGATGGGTAATCCTGTGGATTACCTCAAAGCTAAACCAGTTTGACTGTTTGAATATCCTCACAGGTAGATACTGTTGCAGGGCTGTCCATAATAGGTCAATAAAAGCATGAAAACATACTTAACTTTCAAGTATTGTGGGGTAATTTACATAACAAGTATCACAACATACCCTTTCAGTAGGAAGAAAATCTAATCATGGCACCATCAGGAAGGAAGCATGGAGGAAAAGCTGGTAAACAAGCACAGGAAGATCCACCCATACCAGCTTATGATTTTCAGGAGGAAAGAAAAGAGCTGAGTGGATCAGAGGAAGATATTAGAGAAGGTGCATATATGATTATTTTTCTTTTAAACATGAAGATTATAACATTTCTGACTGAATAGAGATTAAGATAACTTCCTTGTTAGCAAGGGTCTGAGGTTTTGTGCAACCTGGTCTAGTGTGGGGTGTCCCTGCCCATGCAGGGGGTTTGGAACCTGATGATCTCTAAGGTCCCTTCCAACCTTAACCATTCTGTGATTCTAAGCATGGTTCATAATGTTCATGACAGCTAGCTTCCTATTTGATTGTTAAGAGAACACAATAGAATAGCTCTGTATAGTGCACTGTTGTGTCTTAGAATTGCAGCTGGAATCTTTATAGAGTAGGATTTTGTTGCATGATTTTGTTACTTTAATGCCATATTCTTCTATCACCTGGCTGCATATACCATGGTGAGATAAGGATAGAACAGAAGAAGAGCTCTGCTTGTATGGAGTGCTGAATTGGGTAGGGCAGTTGGGAGTCTTAATGCTGGCAGTTAAGGATTAATCTGAACCAAGGAGATAAAAAAAGGGGAAGAAGCAGAGAAAGCTGAGGAAAAGAGAAGGCAACCAAGGCATTCTGGTTTAATTTTGAGGCAGTGTCATAGGAAAGTAGATCTTCCTTAAAAAATGCAGTTCTGATTCATCACAATAGGCTTTTTGTGAAGTTTGATATAACAACATTTCTGGATTTTTTCCTTTCAGCCATTATCTCTGGGTTTCTTTCTTACAATTTCTCACCCTCTTCATTTGTTCCAACTAAATTCCACCCCCATGCCCTTGTCAATAGAAATGCCACAGCCAAGGATTTTTATTTTTTTCAAAAATTTAAATACCTGTTGAGTTTTGCTTTTTCTAGAGGTCAGAGTACACAACTGCAGGACTTATTTTACAGTAAAAAGGAATTATTGCAGTTTGGGCCGTTACATTGTGAATTGGGAGTATTTTTTTTATCGCAGTGGACAGAGAAACTAAAACTGGTTCAGACCAGTCTAGAGGAAGTCAAGGCAGCGCCAGCTCAAATCTAGCCTTGCAGAAGAATTAATCACCATTTATCAGCTCCAAGTTCAAAGTTTTAAGAGTTGCATGTTTTATGGATGGGAACTGAGACCCATGAGACATGTTCAGAGAACTGGCATTGCAGAAAAATAGTTACACTTTTAATAATTCAAATGACCCCCCACAAAACATAAGACATTTTTGTAAATATTTTTGAAATTTGTATTAAGGTGAAACACCAGTAATGGAGAAGCATGGAAAGAAAAGACCTTTGGTGAATACTCATGTGATTCCAGATGATGTGGGGTAAGTTTAGGAATTTATTTTTTTTTTTCCAAAATGAACAAGTCTTAAATAGATACTGATTTCAGTTATTCACTATGTTTGTTTTGCTTGGGGTTTTCTTTTGGGTTGATTAAGAAAGCAGGTGACAGGTAATACAGTAGTTGTAGGTTTTAAAAAGCAAATAAAACATTTTAAAATTAGTAATTCTCCAGTTTCTTTGTAGATACTTTTGAACATCCATAAAGAATTTATATATTTGTGTGAGTTCTTAAAAATATTTGTTTCTTTCAAAAGGTTTTTTAAGTTTTATCCTAACTGTTGATAATTCTTTTCCCTCTGATCTTAGTTGCTTGATGATATTAACAGTACTTTAAATGATCAAACTATAGCATGCAAAAGAAATTGTTTTTACAGATAAATCTTATGAAATTCAATATTTCTGGGCAGTGTAAATGTAATTAAAAAGTGTATGTTGAAATAACTTTTAGCAAGATACAGTAGATTTGTGTTGTGGTTTTTGGGTGGCTTTTTTTGGTTGGTTGGTTGGGTTTTTTACTCTGCAAAAGAAAGTGATATCCTGTGGTGGAGAAGATAAAAAAATTTAGATAAATGTTTTCTTTATCCACCATGTTCCTTTTTGGACTTGTCAGCTATTGTAACCACTGCCTTACATACTGGTGTTATAATCTTGTAAAAACAACACTGATATTATTTTTCTTTGATTTTTTTCTTACTGTGCCAGTCATGTTGTGATCAGCTTGTTTGGATTTGATATGCCAAATACCTTTTGTGTTTTCTTTTTGTATCAGGAAAGATCAATTTTGTTTGCTATCCTCCTTCACTCAGGACCCATTGATTCCTAATACTGCCTTTTTACTGGGGAGTAAGTTAATAGATACTAATCAATTTTTTAAAAAACAGCAAATTATTCTAAAAACAAGACCTCTCACAGGAGAGAGTTTTATATCTTGTAGAACAGTAACAGCTCTGTCACTGCCTACAAGTAATAGGCATGTGAAAAAATTAGTTTTAAGCATATACAACAGTCTTTTTCTAAAGTTGGAAAATGGACAAATAAAAATTTTAAACACTGTTTTGCAGGGGTGAAGTACAGAACATGCTAGAAAGATTTGGAGGTAAGTAGGCTTACATTCTAATAAATATAATAAACCATTTATGTTTTAGTTGCAGAATTCGCAGTAATTCCTTACCATGAAGTAACTTTCAAGATTTGCATGAAATGACCAGTCTTGGTAGCATTTGTCAGCATTTCTGAAAAAAGCTAGTTTTCAGTTATATCTAAATAGAACAAAGTGAAAGAAGAGAAGGGAATAATGGCCTATGAAGTGAAATGGAAGTATTAGTGTAGGTGATTACAAAAGGAAGAAGGGAGAGAAGCACGGGTGCTTCTGATGATCAGTTCTGATTAAAAGATGAAGTTTAAGAGGTATTGATATTTTAGAGAAAAGGGACGCTATGAGTTAGCTGTTGCTCTTACTCAAGGCAGGATTGTTTGCTAATGAAGACTCGGAAGTAGGATAGAAGGAAGGAAAATGAATGGATCAGAGAGAGGATGTGTGCTCAAAAATAATGGGTTTGGCATAAGCAGGGACAGATGCCTCAGCAAAAAAGAGAGATTGGACAGATGTTTCCTGAAGTCTACAGAGAAAAGGAAAAGAAATTGCTGTATTAACCTTAAGCTGTGACTTGTTCATTGTATCTCCAAATGTAAATTAAAGAGAAGCATGCTAACATATTAACAATTTTTAAAAAGTACACAACCACATACTACCTTTAATTTATTTCTGAAATTGAAGTAATTTGAATATTACTCTGAAACGTGATTTTTTCCTAGGAAAAAAAAGTGTCAGCATACCTGAATTCCATGAATGTCTGGAAATTTAGAGCTGGCACTGTAGTAATGCACCTAGAGTAATAAGGATTTTGATGGTGTGACTAAAACATCATGTCTGTACTCATAGGTTTGTGCAAGTAGAGAATTCAGAGACTCTTGAGATGTCCAAATAAAATGTTTGAAGAGACATAGTGTGAACTGACTGGATAGTACTGCTAGAGTTTTAAGCATATATGTGTGCTTATTGTATGGATTATGTGTTAGAAGTGTGTATTGGACCATAATAATCAGTAGGGGAACACATGATGACGGTGTGTAAGGAACTATTTTAAATGTACATAATGGAAGTGCTGCAGCTACGCTGAGTTCAAACCATTGGACACTTTCAGTTCACTGTGTGTGTCTGCTCAGAGCCAGTCTGACTGTACCCTCTACCAAAATGAAGGAAGCTAAAGCTGAGTGACATCATGGCACATCCCATTTGGTCTGGCCCCTGAGAGCAGTCGGACTGGAAGCAGGTGCCAGAGTAGCTGGTGGGGCTGGGCAATGAGTAGTTGCATCTCCAGAGGCCAGATGTTGGTCAGGGTTTATGGGGGACTTACGGGAGCAGCATTCACACCAGTGCCAATCACAGGTTGAGGGACACTAAACACAGCAGCCAGGAACCCAGACCACATTAGCTTCTTTGCATTAAAACACACCTCTTTTGCTTCTCCAAAGCATTAGCTCATAAGCATTTTTAATAAAAGGCACGTCTCTACTTAATTTTGAAATATTTCTTGATTTTCAGCTGACATTAACAAGGCTCTATTAGCTAAGAGGAAAAGGTTAGAAATGTATACGAAAGCCTCACTCAAAACCAGTAACCAGAAGATTGAACATGTTTGGAAAACACAGCAGGAGCAAAGGTAACATTTACCCTTGTTCATCAAACCAGTGAAATCAAATTCCCTTTTATGTCACTGCGCAGATAGTTCATCCATCTTCCTCCAGTTAAACAGCAAGTAATATATCTACTAGTTAAACACAAGTTGCATCCAGTTGCATCCCCTTGGATAAAATGACAGTAATAGTTTAGCATAGTGGTTTCTGTTTTGAATGGAGAAACTTAGGATTTTGCATTTTGAGAGCAAGGTATCGTAAAGAACTGGTTTTAGATTTGCTTTTTCTTCATGGAAAATGACCCTTGGTGTTATTTTTGTCTTTTAAATCAATGTTTCTATTTTTTCCACTTCAGTTGGAATTTTCTATTTCTACTTGAAAATTGAAAAACATTCAGTAAAATTTTTACCATTGTGTTTAAGAAAGAAAATAACTTTAATTTTCACATTGTAAATATCTTTTACCTTATGTAACATTCCTCTCACTTCTTAAGGCCTATTTAATTCCTACATCTGATTCTACAGGTAGAGCAAACTGAAAAATGAGACAGCTAAAAACTTAAAGTGAGCAATACTTGTCACTGTCTTGGTCATTTTATATATATGTATTTTAAACTTGCATTCACCTAATTTAAATGTACACAGATAAACTAGAGAATAAAGAACTAACGAATGAGCTAATAGATTTTTCATTATAAACCATGTGTTCTGAGGCCGAGATCTGTAGCTGGGCTAGAAAGAGTAAATCTTAGAAAACCTGATACTGTTAGGAATAAAACTTGTAATTTATTTTTAACCTGAATTTTGTAAATAAGCTCAGTCTCCATATATATATATATAAAATCCGCATTCACTCAGAAAGTGTGTATGTATGTGTGCTCAGTTTTTCAAAACATGCAGTATTCAGTTGGGGCCAAATGTCAAAATAGCCTCTATCTATGCTGGCTCCTTTTATTCTGTCCCATCTGTGTGTTGAACCTTAGCTTTCCTTGTTACTTTTTGTAACATTTGTCATGCTTACAGCTAGTGTCTGTTTACAGGCAGAAGCTCAATCATGAGTTCTCCCAGCAGTTCCTGACTTTATTTCAGCAATGGGATGCAGATGTGCAGAAAGCTGAGGAGCAAGAAGAAAAACTAGCGGTGGGTTTCCAACTTGGCACCTGTTTCACTGTATTTTCACAAGGTGGAAATGTTGTTCTTGAGACACTCAAGAAATCTAAAAACTCTTTATGTAGTTTAAACAAACATACGATTGTTTGCCTCTTGATTTAAAAATTTCATTCAAGCTTGGTGGCTCTCAAACTGTAAATGTTTAAGTTTTGGGATATATTTTAAAGTGAGTAAGGGCGTATTATTGCAAGTTTATAAATGGTGATAAGTGATGCCCCAGGCCAGCATTTGGCTTTAGAAAAGACCAGACCATGTATGGAGAAGAAAGAATGCATCCTGTTACTGTGCATCCATAGTCTTTGTGTTCAGGGAACAAAGGAGTAAAGGAAAGTAGTTGTCTTTTAGCATGCATTGCTTAAAACATGTTTATATATAATACATGTATGAGAATTTGATCATTGAAAGGGGATAGGAATTATCCAGTGGAATGTAGTCACATGATGTTGCTGTATTTGTACTCCCAACACACTTGCAAGTTTTGTTTTTCCCTAAGCAACGTATTTCCCTGGGATACCCTTGAGAGAGCTGTGTTGGATACCAATCCTTATAGGATCTCACAGGGATAATTCTGGTTGGAAGGGACCTCAGGAGGTGAAACAGGGCTTAATCCAGTCTTCAGTCTGTCTTTCATTACTAAGAACAAGGATAACTCTCCAGGCAGAGATCTACAGAACATAACCCAGATTCCCAGTGCAGGCAGAATTTCTGATTACTAGTTACATTAGTTTGCCTTTCAAGTGCTTTTAGTTAGCTAACATGTTTATTTTTTGCTTTAGAATATGTTTCGTCAGCAACAGAAGGTTTTTCAACAGGCAAGAATTGTTCAAAGTCAGAGACTGAAAACCATTAAGCAACTCTATGAGCAATTCTTAAAGGTACAGTACATTTTTTTCTTAGCAGATGGCTGATTCTTACCATGTCACTTTAAACATGTTACCTCTTTTGCTTCTCCAGGGCACTGGCTCATAAGCTTTTTTAATAAAAGGCATTTAAGAAAGCTGTATTAATTCAACTTTTATGAAATAGATTTAAGGTTCATTTAAGGAAAACAACAGCCTAACATGAATATTCCTGTTAGTTTATTTCCCTTGTTACAAATGTGACGTGTTCTCTCTATACTTGCAGACAGATTGCATCTGTTTAATAATGATTTAGTTAAATGTGTTCTCACAGCAATCTGATGGGCTTGCTTGTTCCAAATATTTAACCATAACCCTCAAAGCATATGTTCTAAGCAGAACACAGTTTTGTACCAGTTTAAAGATTATATAGGTCAGTTAAATCACCAGGATTTTGTCTTAATTATTCCCTTAGACTTTTTGTATGTACTGAAAAAAAAAGAAACTTAACCATCTATTAAGAATGTATCTTAGGCTGCAACTTACTGCTGCCAGGGACATTACCCACAAGGAGAACTAGATAATTTTTTTTTCTGTCATTAACCTTTCTAGCTATTGCTGCTTCCTGTAAGGAGAGTGGCCCTTAAAGAAAATCAACTGCAATTCCCTTAAAATTGCCCAGTTAGTAGAACTCCCTTCATCTCTTCCTAAGCCACATTCATTAGAGAGGGTTTTCTTTTCTCTAACCTGGTATTCAAGGTAGACCTTCACTAAAATGTCAGCAGGAAGAGTCTGATTGAAATAATTATTTTATAGTGAAAACAGGACCAACTGGATGGTTATGTAATCAGTCCCATTTAACTTGCCTGTTGTTTTATACATAATTTTTGCATTGACTGGGAGTCCCTACAAACACAGGTTTTTTGGACAGAGCTTACAGCGATTCTGTGTTTTAAACATATGATTCATACTGATAACTGTGATGTGTTTTGATTTGTTGGTTGTTCTTTTTTTTAACAAAGTAGCTAACATACTGGGCAGCAAACAAAAACTGGTGAGTAAAAATACTGAAAATTGTGCATGTGACTTGGGTTAAAAGAAAGTTTTTCCCTGTCAGTTTACACTAAGAACAAAGCACTTTGTTCTCAGAATTTCCTTCTTCCCACTGTTTTTCTAAGTAAGGTATTAAAAATCTAAACTGTGAGAGAAATGAAAGTACCTTAAGCAATAGGTTTTGTAATGAATGCAGAGGCACAGTACCAAATAGTAAGTGCAGGGCTGAGGTTGGAAGGGACTTCTGGAGGTTGTCTGGTCCTGCTAGGAGCTGGTACAGCAGGGCTACCTAGAGACAGTTGCCCAGGACTTGTGTCCAGATGGCTTCTGAGAATCTGCCAAGGATGGAGACTCCACAGCCTCTCTGAGCAGCCAGTTTGAGTGCTCACTCATACTCACAATAAAAAAGTGTTTCCTGATGTTCAGAGGGAACCTCCTGTGTTTTCAGTTTGTGCCAACTGCCTCTGGTCCTGTCACTGGAAGCCTCAAGAGTCTGGCTCTGTCTTCTTTGTGCCCTCCCTTCAGATACTTGTATTCCTTAATGAGACCCCCTGTGAGACTCCTGTTCTTGAGGCTGAAGAGTCCCAGCTCTCAGTCTTTCCTCCTAAGAAAAATGCTCCTGTCCTGTAATCATGGCCCTTTCTTGGGCTCTGTCCATTATTGCCAATGTCTCTCTGGTACTGAGGAGTCTGGAACTGGACACAGCACCCTAGGTATGGCCTCACCAGTGCTGAGCAGAGTGGAAAGATCACCCCCCTTGACCTGCTGGCAGCGCTGCTAATGCAGCCAAGGATACTATCACATGCCTTTGCTGCAAGGGCGCACTGCTGGCTCATGTTCAACTTGGTATCCACCAGGACCCCCAGGTCCTTTTCTGTCAAGCTGCTGAGCGGACCCCAGTAATTCAAGTCTGTCAGTTTATGAAAAACTTTAATTTCTATCTCAGTCATTTCCTAACTGGTTGCTTTTTGAAATTTCATTTAGTTATGATTTGGTTTATTTTTTTTCAAGTCTGGTAGCTTAAAAAAAAAAATTCTGAAATAGAATAACAGGTTAAAATAACTGAAATTCAGAGGATACTGCAGAAGCATTCATGAATAATAAATGTTCCAAAATGTCAAAAATGTCTTCATTGAAGACAAAAAAACTGAACAGGTCAAATAGAATTTTGATTTCTTTCCCTTCAAATAATATCAAAAGGTAAAAAACAAGCCTCAAATAAGCTTAATTAAATACAGAATCTCAGAATTGTCATGGTTGGAAAGGACCACTCAGATCACCGAGTCCAACCATCAATACACACACGCAAAAGAACAAAAGAAAACAAAAAAACAAACACATCCCACCAAAACCCACAAAACCTCTGCCACTAGAGCTTGCCCTGAAGTGCCAAGTCAGTAAAATACAACTACATCCGTACTTAGAGATAGGCATAACTGCATGTCCAAAAGGAAGATAACCAGTGAGGTTTGCTTATTTGGGGAGAAGTGTGCAAAGAGAAAGACCTTTAATGGGTTTTATATTCTTTACTTCAAGTCTCCAAGGTTGTCATTAAACCCCTAACATTCCTGACAGATGTCTGTTTCATCTTTTCTTGTAGAACTCTTTTATTTACTGAAATGTAGAACAACTAGCTGAGACCTCAGAGTGGAGGGGACTGTTTCCTTCACAGGGTCTATATTGTTTAAACATGAATGTAAACTGGAGTACTGTATGTTTTGTCTGTCAAGTTCATTACAAAACTCATCAATTATCAGTGACCACTGCTGCTGTAGAAACTAAACTATAGTCTCAATAATGGTTTTTTTAAGTGAACCCTTTAACATGGAACAGTTCTGAATTAAGATTATCCTTAACTTCAGAGCATGGAAGAGCTGGAGAAGAGCAACGAAAATCTTCTAGCTGGTGCACAAAGTGAACTTCGCAAAGAAATGGCTCTGTTGCAGAAGAAGATTATGATGGACACTGTAAGTATCAGACCTATAAAGAAGTTACTTAAAAGGAAAAATGCACATTCTATTAAAAAGTCATTTGACATTCATTTAATTAGCTCAAAAGTATCATATTTATATGGCATTTTTTCAGTATTATCTCCTTTTCTTGTAACAGCAACAGCAGGAGATGGCAACTGTTCGCAAGTCTCTTCAGTCCATGTTATTCTGATGGCTCAATGGAGAAACAACTTGTACCTAAATAACATGATACAAGTATAGGCATTAGCCATAGAGAAGTATGTTAAGATTTAAATGTTTTAAAGTTCCTATTAAATGCTTTCATGGATTGTTCTTATCTTGTGCCTGATAATGTTATAAGAATGTATATTATTAAATGTATTACTTTCGGGTGGGTATGGACCCCAAACCATTTACTGTCTGTCCAATTTTAATCTTTAACTACTTAATATTCACTTTCAATAGCATTGGACTGTTTAAATTGTTACATTTTATAATGTCAAATTGTAAGAATGAGCTGAATTAACGAAAAATGCATTACCCGGATTTTATATAATTTTAGGCCTTTAGATACATTGTGTAATAGAAACATTTTTTCACAAGCTGCAGACTTAAGATTTTCAGTTTCAACATTTAGTCTGCTGACATACCAGCAGTTATAAAAGTTCACAGAGCATGACACAGCTCATGTAAGTTTGTTTAGTGATGTGTATTATAGTAAATTAAAGCACATTGTTAAGCTAGGCACTGTAATATCTTTGTACTGGTAAGAGATTTATGAACTGCTGTAATTTGTCAAATAAGCAGATTTCTTCAGCTGAATGATGAGCTGAGTATTACAGTTTTATATGACATCTGCTCAAGTAAGCATAATTAAACATTATGCATTTTAGAGTATATTGTTCTTGTAGAACCACTGTTAGAAGTAATCTAATTTATTTAGTACAAGTTATTACAAGCCTTTGAGATGAATATTTTTGCAAGGCCAAATGACTAGCAATTTAGGGAAGCCTATGTTTTAAGGATAAAGCATTTATCTTTCATATATTTCATTACAGTAAATCAGTATAAATTAAACAATCAGCTTATCTTGCACACAGTTTGTTTTTACAGAAAACTATTATCCATTTTTACAAATTAGGTAGTTCTTAATGTATTTAATGCTTAGATTTAATACAACCATAGATAAACCAAAAACCATCTGCACACCCACATGCACAAATGTGATGTTTTCCTAACAGTGTTTTTCAAAACCAGTCCAAACTCAGCTTACTAGCATTTTTAGTTCAGGATCAAATAACTTGATGATGTTCTGGGATGTTCTGCTCCAGTTCTGGGACCGATGGCTAGCTTACAGAAACTTCAGCTTTTAGGTTGCAACTGAATTTGAACAACTGGTATGGAGCTCTCCTGCATCTGCTGCATCTCAGGGAAGGAGCAAACACAGAAGTTGTATTGCTAGAATGATGGATGGGCATATGGGCCTCTGGTGGATAACAGGAAACTATGCTAATTTGTAACTGTGCTGCTGAGGCTGTGCCCTCTAAGGATGATTATATGATGCTATGAAATTCAGTTAACAGTTTTTGCTTCCTCTCTTCAATACTAGCTTATTGGTTAGTATTGTGCTTCATGTTCCTGGTTTATTTCATCAGCATTGCCTCATGTTTCTGATTTCTTGGCCAATTTCTGCATTAATTTACTACCTTTCACATATTTCATTCTAATCCTTAAAACCTCTCACTCTAAAAAAAATTGTCTTTTCAGGAGGTGGTTAATTTGTTCCCAGTATTCATACAAACTGAAACAGTCTTTACTCTCTTCTGTTTGCCCAATGCCTGCCTTCAGGCTAAGTTCATGTGTAGATGCTGTCTTCCCCAGCCTCAACCAGGTGTAGTAGGAGTCATCTGGAATTGGTATCAGTCACTTAGAGAGCTAATCCTTTGACAGTAACTGTTAGTTATCCCTTTAAGCATCTCAGTATATCCTTCTTGGGCAGAAGTGTGGTAGATGGCATTTTATTCCCCCCAAATTTAGCAGACAATACACAGCTTTTGAAGTTCCTTGACACCTTAGGAAGTTTTTCTGAATTAAAAGTGCAGCTGGCAAGCTGCAGTGGCAATATTTTTAAAACAAACCATAGCATTCTTCATTGTACAGTTCAGGAAGGACTTTATATTATAAAGTCACAGCTCAGCTACGTATCAGCAACTGAAAGTGGTAATGGACACTTGAACAGCTTTTTACAAAAATCATATTCAAATAGTATCTCTTCAAAGGAGCTTAAGCTTACAGGGTTTGTGTAAAAGTCATTATTTGCTTGTACAGATAATAAGCTACTTTTAAGCAGATTTTTCTTTAATGACAACCACCCTTTAGCTATAGGCACGATGTTAGCCAGTGGGTCTGTTCTTACAGAAGGGCTGAGAGTGGACCTGACTTTCTGTTTTGGAGAGTTTCACTATACATCACAGTTTTGTTCTGTGCAGTTTCATTTGGATAGAGTACAATGATAGTTACAAGACAAATGAGACAGATTATAGATGAACACAGTGATAGAAAACATACTTCAGAGGGAATTACATATGGGTGTGTTGCATTGTCACAGTCAAACAGTCACAGCCATTTAAGTTTATCAGTGAACTTCATCATTCACTAATGCAGTTCACAGGTACAAGTTGGGGTAGGTAAAGTCTGTGTCCTCTAAGCATACAACTGCGCACAGTCTAACGCTGGAGTACAATGAGGCAAACCTTATAATGACCACAAAACTAGAAACTTGGCCTTGAGAGAAAATACAAGCTACAACTGTATTTAGTAACAGTAGGTTATATACTTAGATACAAGAGAAAGCATGAATCCTAAAGGCACTCATAACAGTATTTTGAAATAGAAGAAAATTTTCCTGAGCTGTACCTCCTTCATGCTACTGATCTAGTGGCTTGTTCTTTATAAATACTAGAACTAAAGTGAACTAGTTTTACCTTGTAGATGCCTCATTTTACCAGCAGTACTGTAATCATTGATATCTCTGACTACCACTGCACTGCTATTCCAAGACAACTTGATAATTGAATGCTAGAACATTAGTCCCTTCGTCTAGGGAAAAGTTAAATTCCTCTTTGAATTCTGGTTGGTAGCCCCTTGGTTTGCAGGCTACATTGACCAGACCAGAAGTACAGAATTAAGGTTACCTACCATGAAATGCTAAAGTTTCAAATGTGGTATTCATTATCTGAAATAACAGCTTGTCCTGGTTTGAGAAATGTATAGAACACAGGAGGGAACACATCCTGGTTCAAAAGTACTCATCACAACAGAATTTGCAAGACTTCATATTTAGTATCTGGGACAGAGTGAGCTTTCTCATGAAACTGTGTTCTTCAAAAGCTTAATTTGTCTTCCCAAAAAAAGAGCTTGCTTCATTCAACATTCCTCCCCTAACTGCTTCTCCTCTTGTCCTTGACCTATTTAATCAGTCATTATGGTTTTGAACCTGTTCAGGAGCTTGATGAGATGAAATTCTGAAGACATGAATATGAAGATGAGCAGCAATCTGTAGGCATACACCAGTGGCATATCTCAGCATATCAAACAAGGATATGAACTTCAAAAGAACAAAACAGAACAGGTTAAAAAAAAAAGAAAACAAACCCTAAGTATTTTTTTAAGTTGTCCCTACTATGAATATTAAGCTATACTTTAATCAATCTATCCAAGTGACTAGTTTAACAAGTATTTTAACATTTAGATAATAGTCTATTTTAGGAAAAAAAACCCTAAACAAAACTAACCCCAAAAAACCAAACAGCATTAAACACCTAAAATATGATAAACAAAGCTTGTTAGTCTGCATTTAGCAGAATAAGTTTAAACAAATCACCTGAACTGAAGCATAATTACAAGAGAGATCTGTAAATGTACTTCCACATCTCTGTTCCAAGGAAAGAAAGCCAGTCAGCTCACAAAATACACATTTACATGGTATCTGGGCACTCCCTTTGCAGTGACAGCTGCAATCTGAGCAAGGCAGGAAAGGCAAAGTGGAGTCACAGGGACAGTTCTCCATTGCTTTAAGCACGCTCCAAATGAAAAGTATAAAACAAAATGCTTACCAGTGCTATCCACAGAACAATATATTCATCAATGAAACTGTTGAAGTACTGGTTCAAAAACAAAAGTCCTGGCCCAATAAATGCAGTGTCCTGCAGACAGATTTCACTTTTTGTCATGTGAGCCACCTATGTTAAAAAAGAAAAAAGACAAACTTGCACCACTACAAGATCAATGTCTTGACCAGAAAACCTCCACCTCAGTTGTGACAGGGCACAACAACCTCACCCAGCTACAGCCTGCTGGTGCTGCTTTGTAGGAAGCAGTCAGCAGGAAGGCCAAGGGCTTCATAAATGCTCTAGGGCCTTGCTGCTCCCTGACAGTTTCTTTCCCAAGGACCAACGAACCTCCTTCCAGGTTATTCAATCAATATATAGCACTTTAATCAGTGAGAACAGCTACTTGAGTTATCAGTTGACTTTTTTTTTACTTCATTATGTAAGAAACATGTACATGACCCTCAATGTTATTTTGTAGTATGACATCTATAGCAGTTCATTTTAGCTATGTGCAGTTCCCCACTCTTTCTTCCAGTGCTGTATTTGAAGGGAAAATTGAAACTGAAAGTTAGTACTGTTCACTTGAAATTCTTTTTACAAGTCTAACTTGAAAATTATGGCTTTACTTGGCCAAAAGCTTACTAGAACCTAGGCTTCTGCTTAGGTGACAAGACTTGTTTATACTGCTTAGTAGAGACAGTGACGTATGCAGAGACACTTGACAGAATGACCAAGAGAACACCTTGACCCTTCCATATTTGGCATTCTTAGACACAACTTAAGCTCACCTTTAACTGAGAGGCAGAAGAGGTTTTTATTGTAAGAGACTGGAGACCTAGTAAAGGACATCTGAAGAGTCCATACCAGGAAGCTGAAAAATGGCAGAAGGAAAGTAGTCTAGGTGCCAAGGTGGCCATAAAATCAGCCTGTCATTCCTTGTTTCCATGCATTGTGGATACTTGGCAAATATGATTAAAGTACTGAGAGGTTCCTGTTGACAAAGTTGTCTCTTAGCATAATATACATCTATGCTGAATAGCAGAATTCACAGAAAAGCCTCTGAGTGCTCTAGTCTAAAGACAAGACAAACCACAAAGGCTTCCACTCTTAAGCCAGCTAAAGATGCATCTCCTGCTAAAGGGATTTGCTGCAGAGAGCATCTCCTGGCTTACATCTGGTGTGATGTGCAACAGCTATGCAGTTGGTGCCCATGGAGCAGCCGTGGCACATCAAAACAAGCTGCACAGACCTTGGCTCATGTCTCCACTGGGCCTCCCACCTGGTCAAGCCTTAAGTTTTTACTGCAGTTTGCTCACTCCAGCATGCCTGCAGGATAAGGTCTCCTGAAACAGCATCAGAAAACTGGGAGAGCTAAACCCTGCAAAATCTTTTCCCCCACTACCTTTACAGATTTGCCTCTGGAGCAGACTGCCCTCAAAGCTACACATAAAGCACCACAGGAAACACGGTTTGCTCAAAGTGTCCATGAGTGAGCTGACATAGATGCAGTGATGACTGCTGGTTAGGAGGACCCAAGGGTCCCCTGGATGAGCAAGGGAGCAGAGGTGTTTAACAGAATAGAACAGCCTTAAGTTCAGTTTTATGGCTCAGTCTTCTTATCAGCATTCCCTCTCCTAAACAAAGTTAGTAGCTCACTGGACAAACTCCTGTTCAGCAAGAATGTCTCTAGAATACCTGTATTCTAGAGTTTGAAAAATGTCATGTGGGTGGAAAAAAAAAAATAAGCTGTCTGGAATACTGTTGTTAGCAAATTTGTAGTATGGCAGGGTTTTTTTTAATCCATTGATGAGGTTTTTAATTAAAAAAGAGGTAATGATAGAGAAGTTTCTCCATTTTAATGATTCAAGGAAATTCCTATTTCAGATAATTAAATCAGAAGTCATAGCACTGTTAGTAAGGCTTGAGGGACCACAGTTATGATGTTAAAGACAAACAGCGTATTTCTAGGAGTAAGTTAAACAAAGCTGAAAGTTCTAACCAACACATTCAGCAATGAGTATGTGGTTGTGTCAGCATCATATTTAATCTCTCTGTAGGAACCTCAGCCCACTTCAGTGTCTTGGTCATAATGAAACTGGTAATACAGTGGCAGAGCAGAATGGGAAAACTTGCACAGCACCCACTGATCCAGCAAGCATTAAGCCAGAAACCAGTTTAGTTTTAGGAGGCTTAGGACTGAAACAAGATTCCTTACCACCAACTTCTGTGAGATTTTTGCATTTACAAATCCAAATGTCAAGACATACAGGCAAGAATGTTTTTCAAACAGCTGTGTTGTAGACTTTTTATAGATCACAATGGCCAGTGTCATAAGTAGTCCAATGTGCAGGCCTGGTGAAAGGACACTTGTTCCCTGAAATACAAATGGTCAGAAAATTTGTCTTGAGCTTCAGACATACAGCAAAGTCCAGATTTAACACATACTGCAAATCCCATTAAAAAAAAAACAAAACAACAGAGTTGTCAAAATTCAGGGAAAGTCCATTAGCATTACATGCCAATGCTATTAGTATATTTCACAGTGATCACTAATCAGTTTTGTAAGAAAATTCATTGCTTGTTCCTGCAATAAAAGAAATCCAGTAACAGGCAGAAAGAAGGCAGATAATTAATAGAATCATAGAATGGTTAAGGTTGGAAGGGACCTTAAAGATCATCAGGTTTCAACCTCCCAGCTACGAGCAGGGACACCTCCCACCAGACCAGGCAGCACAAGCCCCATCCAACCTGGCCTTAACCACCTCCAGCAAGGGGGCTTCCACACCCTCCCTAGGCAACCTGTTCCAGCAACTTACTACCCTCATGGGGAAGAATTTCTTCCTGATGTCTAACTTAAATCTCCCCCTCTTCCAGTTTAAAACCATTACCCCTTGTTCTATCACTGCCCTCTCTGGTGAAAAGCCCCTCTCCCAGCTTTCCTGTAGCCCCTTCAGGAACTGGAATGCCGCTCCCCAGAGCTTTCTCTTCTCCAGGATGAATAGCCCAAACTCTCTCAGCCTGTCTTCATAGGGGGTGCTGTACCCCATTGATCATCTTCATGGCCCTTCTCTGGACTCTCTTCAACAGATCTGCATCTTTCCTGTGCTGAGGGCTTTGCTTTAGCCATCCAACACTCCTATGCTCATCCACTTAAATGCTTAAACAGGTAATACTCTTGTGATCACCTGAAATGCAAAAAATTATGGACATAAAATATTTGAACCTCCTTCAGATTTTTAAAGTAACTTACTGCTATTGTGGATCCATTCTTTCCAACCCCTCCACCAAAGATAACACGGAAGTAATTGAAAAAAGAAAGTGCTATTCCACACAGTATGCCAAAAACTGCCAAGAACTTCAGTTCTAAGCCCAGCAAGGGGACCTTAGCAGGAAAAACAAGAAGAAAGATATTAACAGTTAACAACAGCTTTTTTATAAAGTTATTTTAAAAGTTACTGATACCTACTAAACAATGGTTTTATTTGAACTCTTATTTTCCTGGGAACATGCTCAGGAGGACAGTGTTTGGAATTTGTTTCTTTACTAAGAAGACAACAAATTTATTTTAAAATGTTTAAACTCAACTTTTGAGTACTTAAGTTCTGGTCTGTTTGTCCTTACAACATTCTTAAAATATTTTTACTTCATAAGCAGAAACTTGCACTATTGCATCCCTCAGGCATGGGAGTGGGGGGAGAAGGACAGTTCCTTCTATTTCACTGGGTAACACAACACTGAACCACAGGAAACACAAACACCATCTGCCTGCTTTGTGTTTTGATAGACATTATTTGTATGCTGTATCTTTGCATTTAGAATCGTCTCTGGGTACAAATTTTAATTAAACAGTTACCTTTGAGAATCAATTGCAGTTTCAAGGAAACTTCCAAAGGCAGCACAGGATTTAAAAAAAAAAGAGAAAAAAAAAAAAGAAAAAAAAAAGTAGTAATAAATTGCTGTATTTTTTATTATAGATTCTTTTGAGATACAGCATAATGAACATAGATTTTAATACTTAAGAAAAATCAGTTATAATTGAAGTCTAATGTATCTACTTAATTTTCCAACATGAAAATATGCTGTTTGAAAATAGAACAAAAGCATCTTGCAGGATGGGGAAAGGAAACAAAGTTTAGCTGAACATTTCTTAATTTAGATTAATTTGCACTGGTTATCAATAGCATGGAATAGTTTTAGCTCTTCCATGTGTTATAACCAACCAGGATTATATATTTCTGAGTAAGGACACAAGAAAGGATGAAGATGTCAGTCTTAATATACTTTTGGTCCCATATACTGAAGTGCATCTTTAAAGATCAGAATAAAAGCCAGAGACAGGGAAATGCTTTTGGAGAGCAAAGTAATTTTTTAAATACAGATATTTACATTTATGTCAGCTCTGATGTAACTGTTAAAAATCAATACATCTCCATCGGCACACAGATATGGTTTACTTAACAAAAAAACCCACTCACTTCATCCCATAGTTTTGTTAAAGAATTTAATCTTTGAAGCTTAAAAGAAAGCATCCTATAAATCATTTAACTGAAAATAAATGTCTGTCTTACAATAAAATATACAAAATAAATAAAACTAGAATAAAAGCTATTTGTTAAAGCTTAAGGATCTGCAGAGTCTGTGCTACAGATCAGAAGTTTGTATGTGGCAGATGGGGTCTTTTTTCCTCTACGTAGCTCTAACTTTGCAAATAGGTATCACACCACTATACCTAAATTAACTAGAACATAAATATAACCTACATTTGTTAGAAAAGCTAAACCAGAGCATTAGACAACTAGTAGGTGTTGATGGTACTTGCACAGCCTAGCTTCAAATATCATGGGAACTGTGACTCTGAACAAGAACTAAAGACCCAACAGGAACTCTGAATATTGAATACACTTACCTTATAGTCCCATAGTGCTGTGCCACCATATGCTGACATCAAGAGCAGCATTGTTATGGCTATCTGAACTTCAGTTACATCAACTCTATGAGGGGGGAAAAAAGGGAGATTTAGTTAGTTAACGAAATGTTCTTTTTGCTAGGTGTAAGGCATGTGGGGTGGGAATCAAAACAATGACTACAAATTATTTCTTTAAAAAAAGTACTTCATATTACCTCAGTGTACACAGAGTATGATTTTCCTTCACTAAAAAAGATACTCTATATGGAGGCACGCAGCTTTGGTTCAGATTTAAAATTAAACCTATGCTCCTTACCAAGAGGAAGCTATGTATCATTTTAATAGGGGGAAAATCTTTAATGAGAACTTTGTATAAATTTACAGACTAGTTGCTGTGTAAGTATCAAATCAAGCTTTAAGACAAACTCAGTGTGAATGCAATCAAACATCTCCATTAAAAGCAATCATATAAAAGTATGGACTGTGAAGAGCAGAGTAGGACAGAAGGGATTTATTTAAGTCATCACATCATGAAAACTTGACAGATACAGCCTGCAAAACATAAGGGCAGTGTTTTGAGGACTGAGTCAGTGGATAGCTAAGCATCTGTCCTGTTTCAGAGGACATATAATTGGTATCTTGCTTTTTTCCATAACATTTATAAAATAAGTGACCGTGTATGCCCCCTGAAGTCTAGACTATTCCACCTTTTGAATTCTCAGACAAGATAGCCATACTCAGTGTTTAATTGCTGAAATATTTTGAGAAGACCTGAATATATAAAAAGATCCAATTATATAAAAAAAGGTTAAGCAGATGCTCAAGAGAAAGAATAGACACTTTCAAAATAAAGCTTTAAAATATATCAGTGTGCACATCTAAGATATGTTTTATGCCACCAAAGGTTTTGAAACAGGTACCTGATCTTCGAACTGAAATTCCCAGGTGACAATAGGTATTTAAAATACAACATTTCTTTAAGCAGTTAGAATAAATTTGCTGATTTAAGGTATTATGACAAAAGTCAACACACAACAACAGTGTTGTTTTTTTTTAAAGGGAAATAGGAATCAAGTGGAAAATATTTATCAGATCTTGATAATCACAGTAACATTAAAATCTCTTCTTTCATTGGAAAGATAATTATAAAATACACTTAGTTTCATCACAAGCTTCAGAATCTTCGTCTTAAAAGAGCCAATGTTTAAGCTGCAATTAGACAACACGCTGAGGTGCTGGTCAGTGCAAAAAACAGTTGGGATGGGTAGTCCTCTCCTTCCTGCACCACTGCACTCCCTCACTTTTACCAGCTGTAGTGCTCATTGGAGTGCAAGGTGAACCAGCTCAGCTTGCCAGCCTCATGTAGGTTTTTGATCTGCCCATTTCACAAATTGGCTTGAAGTGATGGAGCCTATGCAGGGGAGAAAGCAGACAGCACTGCTTGGAGAGGGCTTTTCCCTCTCCATCATGGAGAAAGTGTTATACCTGCCCAGGTGTTGCTGTAGCTGCACGTAGAACTTCTTAGTTACATGGTGAAAAAACATCCATATCCAAATATTCCGAGTTTGCACTCTGTCCTATCAATACCTAGATTTCTAAGCTGTACTGCAGCTACTGGCACCAGAAGAAGGCTCAAATTCAAAGTTAGGTCATTATGTGTACCAAAGTTTAGTACTTTAGTTCTTTAGGCTCAGATTGCTGACTGCAACACAGCCCAAATCAGAGTCAGAGATTTTAATCCGACGCTGTGCAGTATTCTACATAACCTGACAGTGGCACAGCACCCAGCTGCTCCAGTCCTTCCTGGCCATCAGAACTAGGACTCTCATCTGTCATTTGACTTCTAAAATCAAGTGCTGCTAATTCAGGAACAGCATCATCGAAAGCTTCTTTCCATGTTATTATGCACATTTAGTGCAATATACTATTGCCTACATTTAGACTGTGACCTCTATGCTTAAGAGAAATAAAACAGAGCCTCTGACCTGTTTTCACTAAGCAGAAGTAAGTTATCTCGAAGAAAAGTTTAGCCTACTTAACTTCAAACAGTAAGACTGGAACACCAGGCCATTCCAAACTGCTTGTACTACGCACTATCACTATATTTATGTAGAAGTCATTTTGTTTTTAAAGAATAAATTTTTCTGTGGTATAGGAGTCTCAGTGCCTTCCTGATACAGAGAAACCTTTCTCACATTTTATGCAAGAAGAAAGGCACAGAAAAGCAATCTTGTATACAAAATCCCAGAGCTCATGGCATAGTCCATCTCCCTTTAGTGTAGTCCACTGCTTGGTACAGAAACCATCCTAATTTAGCTGTCACCCTAAAGCATCTATTTTTATTTACAGCACAAGATGTCCTTGTCCTTTAAAAATGTAAGATAAGTAGGCAGGAAGAAGCATTATAGTTTGTGCAGTAAAATGCATTATCAGCAAGTAAAAAAGAGCTATTAGCATTACCACAGAGACAGCTTCCTTTTAATACAGACATTGAACACTATGCAAGGATAGCTGATCACTAGCCTGTGTGCCCAGTGTGCTCAGATTTGCTGAGGAGCTTTTTGCAGGTCAGAGCTAATTAGGACAATAAACAGGTGACTTAGTAAGTGACTAGGATTATCAGAAGGATAGCCTTCACCTGTCACATATTTCCAGTTTTCCTGCTCTAGAAGTCTCTGATCTTTTTGCAGAAATCATCACTAAAATTCAGCTCATTGTTTAAAAACACCAAAAGGCTGTGACTGGGCACCTCTGCAGCCATCAGAAGGTGCAGCAATCCCCACGTTATCAGGAGTTAAATTGAAATTATCTTTCACATGTCATGACCTCTCCTCCTACACTGTCCTGAGAGCAGGTGGTATTTCTACAAAGTCATGATCAGCACATCATGGCAATCACTAGAACTGTGACCTAACACAAAACCTAAAAGACAGCAAAACCAGTATGAGCCAGATTAAAAGCAAAGCCCCCACATAAACCTGGGATCATTCTCCAAGCACTGCCATTGCTCTGTGGCAAAGGATGCAATGTATGCAGAGTTCGTTCGAAGGAAGACCGAAGATGTCTATGGAAGAAAAACCTACTAGCAGGGGAATTTCTCTAAAAATGCATGTGGTTCAGAGTCTCCTGGGCTGAAACTGTCCTAGGGCTGGCAGATTACAAAGGGAGGTACTGTAGAAGCTCTGTCCCTACTCCTACACTTGTTTACATTGCAGGCAAGACCTCTCTGGCGGCATGGTGATTGCATGGATTCTGAGAACAAAGCTGCAGACAAAAGAACCAAATGCATGCAAACAAAGCAATTAGCTGCTAAAGAAAAAGTCCTCAGCGTTATGCGTACCAGGTGCCAGGTAAAACAAGTCTGTTAGGGTGGAAGGGAAAATAAGGAAGAAGGTGAGAGGAAGAGAGAGCGGAAAAAAAAGCAAGAAGAAATAGAAATCAAGTAGCTAGCAGTCTCAGAGATTAAGCCACGTGTACTTCTAAAGATACCCACTTACTTTCCAAACCTTAGTATGCCTGATACATATGTCTGCCAGTGAGCAGAATAGAACATGAACAGTCCCACAAAACAACAGAAAAACAACCAGTCAGGATTTGTTCCTAGTCGGATTGCTATGCAGGATCCAAGGACAACAAAAACTGAAAAGCAGAAATGAACATGTTAGTCATATACCCACTTTGCTTTGCAGTTAATAGAAATTTAAAAATCATAAGGCATTGTATGTCTCTATAAGAAAGTAATGATATGACTGATATTTTACTGAGTAGCTAAACTCAGGGACAGTCCTGGCTGGAGAGACCAGAACACAGGACTCCTTCCAAGTGGGGTCCCTGCCTTCTGGCCTACATGCTCTCCTTTCTTCTGCCCTTGTCATCTCATGTTCAGTGCAACACTGACAGCTTTAACTGAAGGGCCCAGTTCTGAGAGACTAGTAGTTGCAGCTCTCTGGGAAGTGAGGTGTAAAGAATGTACCAACTCTCAGGGCAGATGTTTCAGCCATTAAGCTTTTATTGACATTGCCACCAACAGCAGCTAAGTTAAGAAAAGTAAAACTGAGAAAGGCTTCTTAAGGAAGCCATTCTTAAGGATTCCCAAATCAACTTTTTTTAAACCCATTCTTCCAAAGAATATAAATTATGCTTCTCCTAAGTGCCAGGCTGGATGTTCTATGACCAAACTGATAATTTGTCCCTCTTAAAGCAGGATCCTTAGTTTCACATGCCAGCAGTCTCTTGGGTCCTTAAAATCCTTTATTAATCCTTAATAATCCTTTACCAGTACCCTACTAGAAAACACAGACTATGTATAGTAAAGAATCTCCAAGCATGCTCATATGGAATTCTTTGTTCACCACTGAAAGAACACTATGTGAAGATGCATGGTTGTTAAGAGCAGAAGGCATGTTACCCCACATCTGCTTAGGGTACTTCTGAAATACCTTCCCTGATACTGGTCACCGATGCAAGGGTTTGGGCCAGTCTTGGCTGCAGTGACCAGGAGATGGCTAAGTTATCCTGAAAGGGAACATGTGGACCTCACTCGGAACAGGGGATTGGACTAGATAATCTCCAGAGGTCCTTTCCAGCTTCAACAAATCTGTGATTAATCAGCTCCTCTTGGAAACAGGTAACTTTATTAAAACTAGGATGGGTAACAGTAGGTTAAGGCTACCTGTGGAAATAGAGTCGCAACCGTGATCAAAGAGTTCTCCTAGAGGAGAACTACTGTTGGTTCTTCTGGCTTGCTTCCCATCAATGGCATCCAGGGACTGGTAGATAAAAAGTCCTAATGCACTCAGGATGTACGCCCAAACAGGTGCCTGAAAGAGATTCACATAAAAAGTCACTAGCCAGTTCCCAGTTTCTTAGCTGATAATCTATTTCATTAAAGGTAAAATATTGTTCAGCACAAAACTGTACTACATTGTACTGTTTGTTAGATCCTCAGCATTTAGAAGCAGTGTTCATGAAAAGAGAGTCAAAGTTAGGTATAAATGCTGGAAATGCAACGTGCAGGTTAAACAAGGGAACAGCTGCAGGCAATCACAGAGCTGAATTCTTTCCACTCCAAGGTAAGGGGCAGCTGCTGTGATGTGGGTCTACACCTCTGCAATTCCTCTCCTGCAGTACAAACAGGAAATACATGTAATCATGTTGGTCTAAGTCCAGTAAAGGCTATTAAGCAGATTTAGACAACAGATGAAATCTCCATGAGCTGAGATTTGTCCACACTCATGTAAACCCAGTGTCACTGCGGGGGCAAAAAGAAAAATGACACTTACAAATGAGCTCACAGGCAGGGACAGGAGTAGGCAGCAACACAAATACAGATCATCATCATTATACTCACTGACTTGAGTTAGCAAAAGTTATGCCTCCAGCTATGCTGATCATGAAACACATCCTTCCCAAGAACCAGGATAATTAAGTTCAGTTCTGAACAGCTTTTATCTGTTATTTAAGACTTCCTCATGTATTCAAGGCTGGATGATACACTGTGTTACTGCTTAGTTTTGTGCTTTTACTATGGAAACCAGTATTGTCAGAAAATTTGTTATTTTTCAGCTACCCAGTATTTGGATAATTTCATTAATAAACCATTCCACCATTTAAAGTCAAATCATAGAATCATAGAATCATAGAATCATAGAATCATAGGGCTGCTTTGCTCAGCTTTGAAGCAAAAGACAGTCAAAGTATTAGGGACTTGGCTATAGGTGAGAAGTCTGGAATTGTATGTACACAGAAATCTAGAAAACTTAGAAAACTATTCAGAACTGGCAAGGCTGCCTTACCCCTTAACCTAAGGAAACTAAGAAAAACTGTAATCACAGATGATGTTGGAAGCCTTGAGCAGGTGAAAGAGAATGAGATATTCTAATTCAAATGGACATTTAACATACTGGTATCTGATAACCCCCTCAAAAGATCACATTACAGAATACATGTTTGATGTTTACCAGTGGAATTAGTCAAGTTATTTAGCTTTCTTCTCCCTTAGTTAAACAAAAGAACTGGGAATGGGGTTAAACCAGGGAGTGAGCTCCCAGCCATCTTTTGAAAAAGCTTCTCTCCTCTGATGAAGGGAGGAGGACAAAGCCTGTGGACAACAGGAGAAGCCTATTGCCACCTGGGTTCATGGATCACTAAGAGCCACATGGAAGGACAGAGAGCTCAAAAGCCTTTCCTGGCACAAGCTCACTTGGTCAGATGTTCTGGGAAGGCAGCAGCTACCTGTTGGCCCCTGTACTTGCCCTCTGCCTTTCCAAAACAGAGGGCAGTTGGCCACTGCTCAGGTATTTCAGGACATACAAAGCACAGTTTGGACTCTGTTGAAGCTAAGATCATTTTAATTGTGATATAACCCACATACTACAGCTACCACAGTACCTATACTGGCTTTTTCAGAGTAACTTTGTGGTAATGAGAGGAACAGATGTTCTCAAACAAGGCAGCTCCTGACACAAACCAATGAATGAAGCATTATGACCAGAAATGCTAAGAGAAACCACTGGTTTTATTGTAGTCCTTTCAAGTGGTATTTTAAAGATATTTCCAGTCATATCACTGATATCACTGTGCAGTGCCACAAAGGTAATCTGCAGCGTTTTACCAGGTGTCCTTACTGTAGAATCACAGAATCATCAGGATGGAAAAAACCTTCAAGATCATCAAGTCCAACTGTAATCCAGGTACCACAACCACTAAACTATATCCTGAAGTGCCACATACAAACACTTCTCGAACACCTCCAGGGATGGCGACTCGACCACCTCCCTGGGTAGTCCATTCCAGTGCCTCACCACCCTTTCAGTAAATGTATGTTTCCTAATATCCACTCCATTTATCACAACTCTCTGGGCCTGGCTAGACAGTTAGTTTTTAATCCACTGAAGAGTCCACCTGTCTATGCCATGGGCTGCAGGTTTCTCAAGGAGAATTCTGTGGGAGATGGTGTCAAAGGCCTTTCTAAAGTCCAGGTAGACAACACCCACAGCTTTTCCTTCATCCACTAGGTAGGTGACCTGGTCACAGAAGAAGATTGAGTTGGTCAAGCAGCATCTGCCTTTCATGAATCAGTACTGGCTGGGCCCGATCTCACCGTTATCCTGCACTTGCTGTGTGAGTGCACCCTAGATGAAATGCTCCACGATCTTCCCCGGTACCTAGGTCAGGCTGACCAGCCTGTAGTTCCCCAAATCCTCCTTTTGGCCCTTTTTGTAGATGGGTGTCATACTGGTAAGCTGCCAATCATCTGCCACCTCCCCTGTTAACCAAGACTGCTGAGAGATAATGGAGAGCAGCTTGGCAAGCTCCTCTGCCAGCTCTCTCAGCACTCTTGGGTAAATCCCATCTTGAGTGTCCAGGTGGCATAACAGCTGGTTAACTGCTTCCTCCTGGATTATGGGGAGTTGCTGTTGCTCTCCATCCCTCTCAGGTGGTTGAATACCCTTAGGATGATGGGCCTGACTATTAAAGACTGAGGCAAAGAAGGCACTCAGTACCTCAGCCTTTTCCTCATCCTTGATAGCAATGTTCCCCCCTGCATCCAATAAAGGGTGGACATTCTCCCAGACTATCTTTTTGTTGTTAATGTATTTGTAAATACCTTTTTTGTTATCCCTCACAGCAGTGGCCAGGTTGAGTTCTAGCTGTGCTTTTGCCTTTCTGATGTACTCTCTGCATGACCTATCTAGAGCCCTGTACTCTTCTTGAGTTCCCTGCCCCTTTTTCCAAAGGTGGTAGACTCTCTGAAATGACAGATTGAGATCTATCAAAATTTGTCATGCTAATCCCTGGATTTTAAGAAGTAAATCAGGCCACATGTGGCAATTCCATCCAGGACACCACTGTTTTTTTGGTTGCATTAAGCTCCCCTCCTTTAACTGAAATACATTTTCATTTGCTTTAATATCATCAGGTTCTCCATATTATGCACAAAAGTAGACTGTATCCAGTGCTCACTGTAGGACACCTCATCAGTTAAGCCCAACATCAGAGCATGGGCAATTTCTTATTTAAATGGATCATTTCCACAACTGAAGCACAAGTCAGGAGCAGAAACCTGCTGTGGCACATTTTTTCATCATTAGCTGGTGCCCTGTGCACCTGCTTGGTATAATCACTATCCTTTGAAATGCAAGCTCATGAAACAGCCTCAATTCTAACCAAAGCAGAAGGCTTGTACGCTGGTTACTCCAGTCAGTTTATGACAGTTTCTATAACCCACAGAACATAAGGCAAGAGTTCTTGTTCCAGGTAACGTCATCTACATTTACCTTACCTCAAAATAAGTGTTAACACATTAAATGTAAAAACAACTAAGTAAGTCTGTCTCTACTCAAACCTCTCCTACTAGGTCTTTTTGCCAAAGCAATGGCTTTTGCTGAGTTTCAAGTTACTGTACAGCTATAATCATTAAGACTGCTGATCAAGCCTGTTTGCATTAGCTCTTGCTGAGACAAATGAAAACAACAGTCTCTTCAGATTCAAAAACTAGAATTTTCTGCTCATTGACAATCTGGATAAAGGAGGAGAAGTTTTCATCCTCTTCCCAGTAAGGATATCTATATATGTTAATATCTGTAGTGGATGCATCTGTATCCCTGCATATGCAGAGAGGGGAAGAAGATTCTAGCAAAAACAGGAAAACAGGTGTCTGAGAAGGCTTAGAAACACAATCTGGAACATTTCATCCCTATGCTGTCTGTTCAAATGAAATTAAAAATGGTAACAACCAAAGATGACTCATGACCAACTACGTATTTAGCAATTTAAAGGAATGCTCTAATGTTCTAATTGGTAAAATAGTCTTCCAAATCACTGAAGGTGCACAGAGGTTTCTGAAGTTCTCAATAGCCACAAATTGTCTCTGCTGTTCATCCTTTCAATACAGCTACTGCTACTACCTCCTCCACCTTCTCAAATGCCTGGCTCTCCATCCAGGGATGTCCCCTGCCAGCTTCCCACGCTGGACCCAAGTAGTTTGCAAATTAGAGAAGTGGGAGCACTTGAGAATGCTGACATGGCATACAGACAGCAGAAAGGTCAGGAGACTTCCAATAATCATCAGCTCTTCACTGATGAGGTGTTTATTATCTCTGCACAAAGTTATATCCTGTCCAAGCAAATGTATTATTTGGCCAGAGCTAGGTGCTACTTTCATGGAACTAGATCAGAACACAAACCCAGCAGGGGGTGGAAGGGAAAGAAGGCTTCTTCACTTAAATTAAAACTAATGTCTGAAAGATGATACAGCCCCAGAATCCTTGTCAAACACAGATCTGGAACAGCAGGTCCGGTCATCTACTGAACCAGAAGGTGTCAAAACAAAACAATGTGCGTGTAAGTGCTGAACAGGTACGTTTGGCATGCCCCTCCTTCAGGAAAAAGTGTAGGTTGGTTGAGCAGCAGTCCTCATTCTTCTGCCCCTCTGATTCTGCACTATGGAAGAGCATGGACAGCTGCAGAAGGCTAGATGTGCCAAGAAGATCCCTTACCATGAATTTTAAGCAAAGCCCTCAAGCTCAGGGAGTTCAACAGCCCAAGCTTATGCAGTATCTAAAGATTCAGCCCCCCTTAATCACTCATCATATTTAGTCATAATCTTGCTTCCCCAATCCAACAACACAGCAGCTAATTTTGCCCTGGTTTACACAGCCCCTCTCTGGAAGAGATCCAGAACAGACACATTTTTACTAGGTTTCCTCCCTCTTCCCCCTGAAACATGGATCCTTACCCTCAGTTCTGTTTTGCACTATGTACAATTGTACATAGAAGAAGAGAAAGGGCTATTTAAACCTGTATTACAGGAAGGAGAGAGGGCAGGGAGGCAAAAAAATAAATCATACTAGAGGTAAAGTGCACTTCACCCAGACCAGGGTCTCCCTGCATTCTTTTAGAATTCTCCTCTCCCCAACAAGCTCCTGTCCTTCTGTGCTGGAACTCCTGAACCTTCGCTGTCTGCACTTATGCCAAATACCTCCTTCTTCTGTTCACCACTGAGTGCTCTGTTCTTTACCCATGGGTACTGGCTGGATTCCCTGACCCACTCAGTGCTTCATACTGTTTTCTACTTCATTATTCTCTCTCCCAAAAAGCTCAGTGGTGCCCTATTTACAGAATGTCAGTATCTTCCCCTCATTTCTCCCTCTAACAGGAAAAAAATCAAGACCATCGCTCTGTCAGTTCAAAAGGTGGTGATTTGGTGGGTTTTATGGGGGTCTGAGGTGTTTTTTTTTTTAAGATTGTTTTTAAAGGGGAGATTGAGAGAAGCAGAGCCAGCACCTTGCCTATGTTCCTCTCCCTCCAAGCAGTTAATAGTAGAGCTAGCTGGAGCCACCTAGACACTCCCCTGCTTTTTGCTCTCCCTAGATGAATGGATTTGTAAATTGCATATTTCAGCAGGGTTTACAACCTTTTTATAAATGCACTAGACCATTTTTAAGCAATTCTACAGAGCTAGCCATCCCAAGCCTCCTTTCATTCCCCAGCTCTGCTCTCTGCACTCTTGAGCCCCTGCCTCCCTTCAACATCACTTCCCAAACTGCAAATCTATAATACTTGCTTTTCTCTTCCAGTCTTCCTTTATTTCCAGTGATCTCCACAATATTATAGTCATCAGAAACAAATGCCTTAAAAAATTATCTAAGAAGCTGAGAGCTAACAGGACAACTCTTTATCACCAGATGAAACCTACTCTCATCAATTTGGAAGGCTCTTTGCTTAAATCCTGCTATAACTGCCATGAGATTTTGGGTTTTCTTATAGATACAAATTAAATGCAGAGTAATAACTACTGCTAGCATGAACTTCTAGCTTTCCACGGGATTTTAGAGAGACCTATGGCTGAGCTCAAAGGATTGCTGATGCTAGGCCTCCCCATGAGTAACCATAAAAGTAAAAGGATCACAGACTCACAGAATTTTTTGAGTTGAAAGGGACCTTAAAGATCATCCAGTTCCAACTCCCCTACATGGGCAGGGACACCTCCCACTTGAACAGGCTGCTCAGAGTCCCATCCAACCTGCCCTTGAACACTTCCAGGGATGGAGCCCCCACAACATCTCTGGGCAGCTTGTTTGTGTCTCACCACCCTTATACTGAAGAATTTACACCTGATCTCTAACCTAAATCTCTCTTCTTTCAGCTTAAAACCATTACCCCTTGTCCTCTCACTGCAAGCCCCTGTAAAAAGACCCTCCCCAGCTTTCCTTTAGGCCCCCTTCAGGTACTGGATCAGTTTCCTTTCTCCCTTTTAATAAGGTAGAGAAATATACTAAGCCAGTTTTCTTCCTAGTGTTGATGCAAAGAAATAATTACATGTCAGTTTTCCCTGGAATGGGAAGGAATAACTAGAGATTAATGTGCAAAAACTAATGAAGTAACTGCAGCTACTTTAAAGCAGTTGGCTTTCAGTTTGGCTTGCGCAACACAGCTCACTGTCAAATAGCAGGGATAAAATGGAAATCCTCATCCAAGAAATGCTCCTTTTACACTCAAATGCAACAAATTTGAGTTCATACTCAAAACTAGCAAAACTTTTCATTCCTAAATATGTTGTAATTAGGGAGGAGAGAGAATGGGAGGAGAAACCCAGACTGCAGTCACAATGAAGAAGGTATTTCAAACCACAGAACATGAAATGTGCAGGTAGTGTCCTCCCCATTACCACACTTGGTGCAGCAGTCTCATATATTATTTCTATAGATTATGGTCTGAAGTTATACAGGGAAGGAACTGGACAAAAACTTAACAAAAAACCTAGACACAAGGAGCTTAGTTACAACAGTTTAGCTACAAGAAGGCTTATGTTGAAATGTGCATTTACACGAGATGGTGATGCGTGTTTCTACGAGACAAGAAGACGTAACTGAAGCAGACAGTATTTTATAAAGCCAGAACATACTGTGAGAGTTAGTAACAAACCAACTTTTAATGCCTACTGATGCTGATTAAGATAAAAAGCATAGTGTATAAGGAAGTAACGGTTATGCAGTAGGAGAACAAGGGAGTATTGTGTGGTTTTAGACATTAATTGCATTGTGTGTGGTGGGAAAAGTATTATTAAATTGTGGAATTCACTGCAATAGGACATAATGGAAGCTGAAAGTACAAGCAGGTTCAAACCAAGTAATTAAAAAGGCAAAATCATGAGGTGGAAGATGTCTGTGGGGAAACAGATCTCTGGGTTGCTGTTCTAGCAAGTAACCTAAGTATAATCCTTCACCAAGAAACCTCGAAAACATAGTCTTTTGGCAACTGAAAGGGCACATCAGGGAAAAATCTTTTTTCTGCTAGCAGCTATTCTCTGAGGAATTTCAGCTACCAGTCTTACTTGTTTTGGACTGTTTGCACAAACATCAAGACTTCGGTATTTTCAATAAAGGACTAATAGAAACAGCCCACTTACACCTGGTTAGGGAAAAATAACCCCAAACCAACCACACAATGAACTAATAAAAAAGATCCCAGCTAAAACCAAAGCCTGCTTGTTACTTTATCTGAATCTTGTATCCAGTGCTCCTACATGTCCACCAAGATAACGTAACAAGCTCTTGTTAATCCATCAGGTAATCAAGACTTGGCTATGAATGGAAGATGTGGCTTGGCAGTATGGAGAGGTGACACTGAAGTGCACTATGCTATCAGTTCAGTCAGCGATTCAATCACGATTAACATCATTTTCAGTTCCACCTTTCCCCTAGCCCTTCCAGCCTACACATCCAAGTCAAAAGTACAAAGTAGATATTACAACAGTACCTACAGCACCTATTAGTGTTGCAACAGTTTTATCTTTTTAAAAAGGCCATCCAGACACATGACATCTTAGGCAGAAGACAAGCTGAGCCATCAAACAAGCCAAAGATGCAGCAAGAAAAAGCAAAGGCTATTTGCACAGCATAGAAGCAAAAAACCCAACAGGATAAGGAGTCTGGCTTTACACTACCTGTCTATGAAGGATATACTGATACCTGAACAAGGAAGTTCAGTACAAACTGTAAGTTATTATAAAACCCAGCTTCCACAATTAAAAAACAAACAAACAAACAAACAAACAGAAACAACAACAGTAAAGTTCCTAAAACTCAATCCAAGCTTTCCTGGAAGAAGCAATTCCCTGGATGCCTTCAACGCAACCTTTATTTTTTTGTACAAGAGTCCTCAAGGGAAAAATAACTTAAAATGTACTTTCTGCCTTTTTTAAAATTTCTGAATAACAAAGAGAATAAGCTAAAACAGACATTCAGACACACAGCTGGCACATGATTGGTAACTACATCACAAAATGAAACTAAATGTAGCAGAGCTACGCTATTAACAAACCTCAACCACCATTTCTACATTAGGATTTAAGCTTATCAGAACACAAGGAAAACAGCAGCTACCCTCCAAGATGTTTTACCCACACAAAGCACTTTTCCCCTGCTACTTCCCACCCTAACTACCATGAATACTCTTCACTGGGAAACCTGTAACAGGCTGGGAAGCTCTGACTGAGCCCCTTGAATCACCTGTGAAACCATAGGTAATGCAGTTTAAGCAACAGCACATTAGCCCAAATTAACAAGCCTGTTTTCCCTTCAGAAGCTAAAGTAATCAGTCTCCCACTTGAGGATGGGAAGGGTCTGAACTACTGCCAGCTAACACATCTGGAACACAACCGAACTTCCATTCTGAACTCAGCAATGCTGAAGTGGCCTCAGCCACGTCTTGTGACCGCCTCCGCTCCCCGCTCCCGGGCACATCCCGGCCAGCAGCGGTTCGAACTTCCACATCCCTTTCTGTTACAGCTTTCTTCTTGAGAGGGGAGTGGACACAGCGTATGTCACCTTCTCAGCCAGCTTCCTGGGCAAGGAACACGGGTGGGGCAGAAGCTGGTCCCTGGAGGAAGCTGGGGCCCCAGGCACCAGGGTGAGCCTGGCTACGCCCTTGCTCCGCAGCATCCAGCACAGGCAAGCACCTGGTCAAAATCCTTTCCCCGTGGGGACCTCCGGTCAGCGATGGCCCGGGGAGGAGAGGGGAGCCCACCAGAACACACCCCTTCATGTGATCCCCCCCCTCCCCAGTATTTCGGTATTCAGACCTTGACAGCTAACTCCACCCTGACCCCTGCCACCCCACAGCGTGAGCCCCGCATCACCGCTGCCAGGAAAACCCGCACCCCTCCCTCCCACGGGAAGGGCCCCACCTCAAGCACCAGGGCCCTGCACCCCGCGGCGGCCCGGAGCGCTCGGGGAGCCGCCAGAAGGCCCCGGGGTGCCTCCCCCAACAGCGGGACGGCGCAAGGAGCCCGCGGGGCAGCGGCCGGAGCAGGGCGGCCGGGCGCAGGCGGTGGCAGGCGGGGGACGGGGCCAGGCTGCGGCGGAGGGGCGGCCGCGGCGGGCGGTACCTGCTCGGTGGCGCTGGGGCAGCAGGCGATGAGCGGCAGCACCGTCACGCAGTTCAACAGGAGGCCGCCCACGGTGATGGCGTTGGGGGCCAGCCCCAGCGGGACCTGCTCCACCAGCCAGGCCCAGTAGGGCTGCAGCCACGGCTCCAGCAGCGAGCAGCCGGCCGCGCTGTAGCGGTGCTGCTCCAGGCGCTTCAGCTGCGCCGGGCTGAGGGGCGCGGGCAGCGCCCAGGGCACCGCCATGCCGCGGGCAGCGCCGCGCTCGGGGCGGGGCGGCGGCGGGAGGCGGAAGAGACCGACGCCCCGCGGGAGGGCAGCCGCCCCCCCCGCACCCCCCGCCCGGCCGTCCCCGGTTGCTTGGCGCCGAGGCACCGCTCCTTCCCTCCCTTCCCCGGCTTCTGGGCGGGTGGCCCTCGCCGTAGCGGCTTTGCCAGCCCTTCCTCGCCGTGAGGGGACTGGGGGCTCCCCGGGGAGCCCTCGGTGGCCGCGGGGGTGTGCCCCGGGAGGGCCCGCTCCCCGCCTGCCGCCGCGGGGCTCGGGCTCGGACGGGGTTCCTGAGTGTGGCCGAGGCGCGGGGGGCACCGCGCAGCCGGGGGGAGGACGGCACAGAACGCGTAAAATACAAGCTCTAAGGAGTATTCCCTACCCCGGTGGCATCTTAGGATCAGGAGTCTTTTTTAAAGTTGGACCAAAGGCTGCAGCTTTCTGTTTCTGCAGACAAGAACAGTTTCCCGGACAGAGCAGTTTCCTGAGACTCAAACTGAGCTGATTCCTCTGGTGTGTTAATTTGCTTTTGAGGGCTTTACTGCGAATGTCAGAAATGAGCGATGAGCGCAAAAGGGTGGTTTCAAAATCCCTGGACATGGTGTGTGAGTCCCAAATGCTGTGTCCTTCTTCATTTATAGGCCAGTAAATACAGTACACGGCAATTAGTGGCCAAAACAGAGGGGAACTGCTGGCAAAGGAGGGGGTAATACACAACACCATAAAGATTCAGTAATAGCCAACTAGAGAATGTCAAAAGGGAGACGTGACAATTAGGTTAAAAACCAGCCAGTTCCCCAGTCCATGGGAATCACAGAGTTTGGGAAAGGTATGGCCCCTCAGTTCAAGAAGGACAGGCAACTGCTGGAAAGAGTCCAGCGCAGAGCTACTAAGATGATGAAGGGAGTGGAACATCTCCCTTATGAGGAAAGGTTGAGGGAGCTGGGTCTCTTTAGCTTGGAGAAGAGGAGGCTGAGGGGTGACCTCATCAATGTTTACAAATATGTAAGGGGTGAGTGTCAGGGAGATGGAGTTAGGCTCTTCTCAGTGATGACCAGTGATAGGACAAGGGGTAATGGGTGTAAATTGGAGCACAGGAGGTTCAAGGTGAATATCCGAAAAAATTTTTTTACTGTAAGAGTGACAGAGCACTGGAACAGGCTGCCCAGGGAGGTTGTGGAGTCTTCTTCTCTGGAGACATTCAAAACCCACCTGGATGCGTTCTTGTGTGATGTGCTCTAGGTGACCCTGCTCTGGCAGGGGGGGTTGGACTAGATGATCTTTCGAGGTCCCTTCCAACCCCTAAGATTCTGTGATTCTATGATTCTATGAAAGGTAGACCACTGTTTATTTTAATACCCTGTGTATCGCTGTGGTTGATGAACATAATGGTACTGGTATGTATCGAGAGATTGCTCCAGCTGTTTGTGATACCCAGAGGAAATGAAGAGAACAAGGTAGGAAAAAAAAACGTAGGGAAAAGTAAGTAGTGTAAAAAGTGACGGCCCGATGAGTAAAGGTAGAAGTAGATTTCCTACTGAATTTATCACTGAGCTTGGGGAAGGGTTTGCTTTAAATTGAAAAGTATTCAGCAACAGAGCACAGAACAAGAGAACATAGAATTTGAAGTCTGGTGTGTTTAGACTTCCAGCGCTTCCTCAATATTAAACATACACTTTTGCTTTCAACTGTTCCCTGCTTCAGCGAAGCAGCAGCTTTACTTGTCAGTCAGGAAAGCAGGCCATAAAAATCAAGGGGCAGTAAGTACACTGTGCTTAAAATAGAATGCCTTTTGCTCTAGAATTCAAAATGCAACAAGACATTCATAAAGTCTGCCTTCACAGTGCTTTATAAAAGGTACCAATATTATACTTCTTTTTTTCCTAAAAGGGAATACAGGAAGCTCAAAACATTTTTTAAAGGAATATTTATTAAAATTTCTGACTCTCAGTAAAGACCTCAGTAAAGTTTATCCCTATTTAAGCATTTTTTAAAAGATTTGAATGTGTTTTTTTCTGCTGCCCTTTCTGTATTTGCAAGATTGTTTTCAGCGAGGGAAAAAGGACCAACACTGGCCATGATCTTTCAATGCAAAGGGGTAACTATAAGGCCTGCATCAAGCTCCACATAAAGCAGTTTGAAAATGGATCCGGTTTTATACAACAGTAACATTTATATGCCAAATGCCTTTCCATGGGCAAGGAGAGCAAGACAAGAGAAGACAAAATATTTTCCTCTGGCTTCATTAAAAATTAACCCCTTCTTTTTTGGGCTTTGATTCTTCTTTCTCGTTGTTTGTCTCTATGTGTGGTTACGTTTGGATCTGCCTTCTTACTCTGAGTAGTAAATTCCTTTGACCCGTGTAAGTCAAACTGAACACCAATGCAGAGCTTTCAAAAATACTGAATTCCTACCAGATATATGAAAGTGGGCAAAAAAAGAAAGTATTTCTTAAGGGTGCTACTGAACTGTAACCTCAGCATGTACTAGTAGATGGAGACTGTATATAGATAATATGAATAAACAATAACACAAAAATACATAGATAATACGAGTAAACAGATAAATCGAATAATGAAACCAGCTGAAAACTTGAACTAGTTTCACGTATTTTGAAACATCAAGGAACACAACCACAAACTGTAACAGTGCTACTAGTTTCACTTCTCCTGGAGCTTTTGTGTTTTGCTGTTACTTTATCTTATATGACTATATTTTATTTGCTGTCCTCTGTTACTCCTAGGTCTATTTCAGGTTCACCAATATCCTGGAAATTCCCTGTGAGCTGACATTGGAGAAATTCTTTCCTGTGAACGTGGAACCATATCTTCTACAGCATGATATTCTTCTGCTTCTGTTCTCTCTGGGTTGTTTTACATGTAGATCATGTTGTCTTTGGTACATCTTTATTCTCCCAACCTGCTATTAACTTATTATTTTCTTGACTCTGTGGTTTTGGCCACTTTATTTAATCTGTCAAACACCATCCCTGGATAATCCCACGAGGTGAATCATCATGAATGAAAGCTTTATCTTTTGTAATTCTCTGTTTAAGGTTCTGCAGCCGGTTTTAGATCTACTAGAAATCCCTTTCCTACCCCACCCTATCCTACCAGTCCTCTCAATTTTCAATTAATTTTTAATCCAGAGGCTTGGCTGGCCAGCACAGTTAGTGAGGGTATGAATTTATAGCACACGAATGCCCACTCGTCTCAACACCCGGTACTTCCCATGGCATGGCTCCTCTCGAGCCCGAGGCACAGCCAGTGGCAATTGCTGGGCAGGGCAGCTGGGGAGGAATTAAGGACATCCAAATATGACTCTTACTGTCCACACAGCGAAAAGTAGCTTAGTTCAGCTTGTCTTTTAACACTACTGGCATCTGGTGGAAATTAAGACTAGCTAATTCCATCAACAGAGAGCCTACAGAAGCTGAGATTTATGCTGGCTTCCAGATTATTATGTGTGGTGTATCAAGACTGGAGTGGCAGATAAGCTTGAAGCTGTAACCATTGTTGCAAGCAAAGTGCAGATGGCAGTGTGCATCCGTTCTGGCTTACTGAGAAGCATAAGCAAAATAATGATAGCTTTTGGTGCTGACTTTAATGTATTTCAACAGACTGATGTTATTTTAAATGAGAGCTATGTACTTAAATTCTTAAACCTGTGTGATATATATTCAAACTGACCCTCTCCCACAGCCTTCTGTGCTTCAAGTCAGATGAATGGACTCCTTATTCACTGTTGAGATAAAAAATAAAGAGATATTATTAATCCTCAATGATTTTTTAATTTATTTTTTTTTAAATTGTGTTGCCTTTTTTAATGTGTAAGTGTGAATGAATGTATAGGAGACAGTTGATTTTGGCAGAAGCATGGTGAAATGCAGGTTGGGAGGGTGTCCAGGATCACTGGGATTGGAGAATTGCTTCCTTGCACAGGTGGCAGCACAGAAGAAATTACAAAGACAAAAAGGAAAGGATGAAGAAAAATTATCTCAGAGTAAGATTTGCAAAACAAAGTAAGAAAATGCATTCATGTTCCCAAAGTGAAGTAAGTGGTAATTCAACTGCAAAAACACCAGTTTGGTAGTGGCAGTTAGTTCATAGTAACTCATTCTTTTATTAATGGATAATTACTGACTGCTGGATGTTTGAAAATGTGCTGACGTCAATAACCACCTTCTAACATCCTACTGGTCTAAGTAGACCTTTATCTTTTTACACCATATTTGGAAATCAATCATTAGTCAGCACATAACCCACCCTGTCCATACAGCCAGAGTGAGAACTGGTCAATAAATGACAGGGTAATGAGAAGTTGACAACCTGACCAAATTGTGTGTGACCTTGTGTCTCACATGCTTCAGAGTTTGCTGGCGACCTACAGACAATCACCTCCACTCCTGAAATACTTGGAGGTTAATGACACTAGAGTTTGAAAAGTAATGTAGCCTTATCTAAGGCATTTTTGCCTTGCATGGTAAACTCACTAGTGGTATGGTCTGAGTCCCTCTTCTGTTACAATAACTACAAGAGCTTCATGAATTGCTAAGAAAGGAGGTGGATCCAGAATGGTGACAGCTGTCATGGTTGGTATTTATAGTATTTAAATATTGCAAACAAATATATATACAAAAATTGTATGTATCTGTAGCATTTATCTTCATTTACATTCTGTGTTATGTATCTTAACATGCAAGCCTACTGGATTAGGTGACTGCTGATACTGTTTTCCACTCAATGTGGTGGGCTCAAGTTCCCGCTTTACAGTATTTGGAAATTAAGCTAGAAATATGATGAGACAGAAAAAACAAACAAACAAAAAACCACAACAAAACCCAAGAACTTGATAGATCTTAAACACTTCATATTTATTGTACATTAAATAAAACAAGTTCAGTTCAGTTGAGAGACTGATTTAGGAGAACAAAACTTCTAAAGGAAGTTATGTTCAGCTTAAATTATTATTAAGTACATATGTATTAATTATGTTATAGTAAAACCATATTCTGTTAAACAATTCTCAGTGAACAATGTGAGCAAGATACATTATCAAAGAGGTATGTTCCAAAGGTCTTATTGCACAGCTACTGGCTAATCCTTGTCCTTTCCTTCTGAGAAAGATATGTTTGTTACCGCTGAGTACAAACTCTTACTGCCTCCTCATGTTTTATTACACAGGTTCTCCTCTTTCCTCGTGAAAAAACAGAAAACAATATCAAACAGAAAATAAAGCTGAACATTACAAAACGTGTGTTGTCTTCAGTTCATTTCAATCCCAAAGCAATCCATGCGTATTCTTTCTTTTCAGTAAGAGCAGGTAGGGAAAACATAACAACAAATAAGAAACAAAAAAGATAAAGAAAAAGAAAAAAAAGAAAAAAAAGAAAAGAAACTCCCCAATCACACGTTTGTTCTGTCATTGCAAGAACTAAAATGCTGTAATTCTGCTACTGATTTCCAGCGCAGTGGGAGGAAACACTGTGGACGGACTCTCACTTCCTCTCAGTTTTGTCTGCCTGCACTTCTCGCATATATGAATCAAGGATATGCGGAGGCACTCCATCCATCAATAGTCTGAATAACGAAAGCCCACCTACGAAGAAAGCATAAGGCAATCTTCAGGTTGAAGGTCCCTGGAGAAACAGCTTTTTACCTTTATTTTCTGGCGTAACTGATGCAAGATTTAGTCAGTCCCTCTTGCATACTTCATTTCAAGATATGATAAGATTAATCTCGGTTCGCAAGTCCAGCATGAGAATGAAACATTATTTAATCTCTCTACTATACAGAACTTCCCTGTCCTCTTGTGCAGGGTTCATTTCTAGGATGTCATATATTCAGTCATATATCTCACCCCATGCAATAGTCTGTGATAAGCTTTGCCTCAAATTATCCCTCCTGGATTTCCCTCGAGCTGGGTGGAATATAATCACAGATGGAAGTCAGCCCAGAAGGAACAATGCAGAAAACACCTGACTGTGCTGAATAGTGGAAAACATGCAGAGGCATCCAAATTATTCTACTGTTCAGTCTTGCAATGGTTTATAAGTATTTAGCAAAATATTTATCATGTTGCTTAAAAATAACAGGTGGGATAGCATATGTGAAAGAAACACAAAAAAGACAGGAGTTTACATGTGCATTTAGACTCCAGAGAGATGTGATAAAAGTCACTATTTCAATTGCTGGGGAAGTTTGAAGAATTATTTTGGTTTTGCTTTTGAGTGAAAAACAGGCTACATGTAGTCACCTTGGATACAGCTGCTTACTCTCTGAAAGCTCTAGATTTTCCTAGAGCTTGAAGCTTTCTCCAGACTTAAGGCCAGCATCTTCCTTAGCTGCAGCAGTGAGTTTCCATGCTTACAAGCCCTGCTGACAAGTAGGGGCCTTTTCTATTCAGTGTTTCCTTCCAGCCCTGCCAAAACTTTGTTGCCTGTCTCTGTGAAATTAAACTCTTCCCCCGTCCCTCCCCCAACTCCCATTTTCCATTTTTATAATGGTTGGAGTCAATATTTATTGAACTGGCACCGGCAGTACCGTTCTCAGCCTTTTAGGTTTATGTGCTTTATGACTGTGGTTTTGCCACTGGGAGTAAAAAAAACTGAACCCATCTATTTTAAATCCCTGCTGTAACAGAAACCTGGGCTTACAAGAAAGCCACTGGAAGTACTCAATATTTACTTTGATGTTCTGGAAAAATGGACAAGGCAAAAGATTTTTGAAGAATTTTTAATAATTTTAGCAATCCAAGAGAAAATATTTCTTTTCAGGGCCCAGAAAAAAACATGTATGTAATCTCTAACACACCAGGGCACCCCAGATCCCACTGATGTGGAAGCAGTAATTTAATATAAACAATCAAAATCAGGAGTGTTGTTTCATGCCATTGAAAAAAAATGTCATGGAAACTAAACACCTGGCTATTTCTGTTAATTGCACTGAAATCAAATTATGTTTGGAAATGGGAGAAAGATAAATATTTTGCTAAAAACGTTAGAGTCTGCCCTTTCCCAGGGTGAAGGGTGGTGTTTGTTGTCAGAATGTTGGGTACCATTATTATTCCTCTTACAAATCTGCATGAGTATTCTGTGCTGCAGGTTGCAAAACCACACGCTAACAAGTGGACTTACCTTTGGAGCCTTTTCTGGAACACACGAAAAGCTTTAAAGCAAAAGTACATTGCCAGGATGAAGATATCAGTGCCTCTGAATGCTCCAGCTAAATGCAACTGAGCTGATACTTAGATACAGCATTTATTCTGAGCACAGATTGTAGGCATTTATAACCTTTACTAACAGAAGAATTATCCAATTAAAGTGCTATTAGTTACTAATGATTATGAGACCGTGCTGTCTCATTTAACACCATCATAGTTGCAGAACTGTTTGCTCCCAACCTTAGATGCACAATACAGAAAAAAAAAAAAAGCATGCTTTTTTGGCATTCCTGTCAACTCATGTAGTGCAAGTTGTGATATGAGTCATTCATTTTTAGATGAAAGTAACTGCGGAATAAATATATCAATTTATGTAGAGGTATATTCCTATATGAAAATAACTGAGTGTAAATGCAAAATTCTCTTTTTATTGCTTGCATTTTATTCATGCAAATTAATTGTGCTAAGTCATGCACTATTAAAAGGTACTGGAATGTACTACTAAAAGGAATTAACATAACAAGCAATTATTATTAAAAACACATACTTATATGCATTAAAACTTTTATGCTACTAATTTTAGAAACCATTTTCATTAAGTGAAATAATGAAAATTATGCCATACTAGGCAGACATTGTATGACGTGTAAACAGACATAAGCTTCATATGCAAGAACCATATGAAAGCTTACCTTAGATGACAATATACATTCAAAAATCCTTACTGTGTAACTAAGGGAGAGAGAGAAAGAGAAGTAACAATTTAATCACAAACACAAAAGTAGAGAGAAAATGTTGAGCGAAATTACATTTACAATTATGTCAATACGATATTTTAATCCTTAGTCATGTAAAATATTTGGGAATAGAAGCACGTGAAGAGTAAAAGGTAGGGATCCAGTTCCACTTCAAAATTATCATTAATATGTAAAAGCTATATTAATATGTACAAGTAACTATGAATCCTGTAATTAGTCTAAAGTATAGATTGGAACCAAATTATGCAACCAATATTTTTGATAATAGTTTCCAAACATAGCTTCAAAGAAACAAACATATATATATATATATGTGTGTGTGTATATATATATATATATATATGTTTTTTCCACCAGGGAAAAAAGCACACACATATAACACTGAAGCATATATGTATATATGTTGAAACTTCATAAGGCAAAATAATCAAGTACAGACTAATTACATACCTGTACACTAAAATATGTACTTTGTCCCATATCCACATTTACAATACTTAAAGCATGCTCTTTGCCCTATAGGAATCCTTACCTTTACATGTGTATGTATACAAAAGCACTCAACTTCCTACTTATTGTAGCGTTTCAAGAAAAATACCTCAATACTTCAAAAACTACAGGAACATTAGCCTGATTTCGTAAGATATTTTAGGTTTAAAATCGTAAATTTGGATGTATAATATACTGCAGAGTGGTTTCTGGGCATCTCTGTCATTTTAAAACTGCACTGTCAGTATTCTCGATTTGGGCAAGTTTACAGGCAAACACATTTCTATAGTAAGAGCCAGATTCTCTGAACCCCACTGTACCTGACTGTATAGAATAAAGTATTGCGGAAATGAAGTAAAATTATATACGTGTAAGTAAAAACTTTTTCACTGCTTTCAGTTGTATCAAGTTTTCATCCTTAGATTCTGTAGGTTAAGATCCTGTATGGAGTATCATTCTGAGCTGTAACTAGTAACTAAAGATTAATCTGTAATAAAAAATACCTTTTAAGCACAGCAAATGACTTTATGATACTTCTGTTCTTTCAATAATTTAATAAACTAACTGAGAGCTCTACTTTGAGATGCAAATTTCTATCTCCTAGAAAGGCCTATGTGTTCTGATCAAAGCTAGTTACAGTTATTAAATACATTTTTTATAGGTACAGGTAGTTCTGTGCCCAGTGGCATAGCAGAAATATGTCTAAAATATTTGTAACTCTGATGTTAAATACCCATATTCTTGATTAATTTGGCCTTCTTTGCTCATGTGACATAGACATTGTATGCCATGAGATGCTAGCTAGTTTAATCTAAAAAAAACCAAATAAATACACACTTTGCATGCAGAAAATGCATTTGCATGTAGTAAGAAAGGAAGGGAATGAAATGGAATGTCCAGAGGGGTATGCTTATTATAAACCTGGTTATCCCCCGCCAAGAAGAATGGTTCTCCTGGGTTAATTACTCCATGATATATCACTGCAGAATTAGAATATTTATAGTGATGTTTATTTGCATTTGAAATTATTTTCAGTTCATCTTAACACTTTAAAAAAATTAAAAAATTCTCATACAGCAGCTTCACTATCATCAGGTTATTAGAGTGATCACTGACTTTGATTTCACTCTTAAGATAAACATCTTCCAAAAACATGTTTCATGATAAAAGACACATGGTGCTTTATCTCAATCTTTTCATTGACTCAGTGACACTGATAAGGGATCAGCTTCTTACTGCTTGTAATGGAAGATTTACAGTCATAGTTAGGGATCTACCTCAACAAACTTAAAAGACATACATTTTTTTCCATAGCAAGATGAGTATGAAACATGAAATATGAACTGGCTTAAAGCTATACATATGAAAACAGACACAGACACTGCCATCCCTTTCCAGTGAGTCAGAGATCCGTGAGCCTTGGCTCTGTGTCAATGTGATGAACAGTCATCCGAAGAGCCCACCTGGGCAGGGAAACTTAAGTGAATGGTGATTCTACATGTAACTCAATAGAAGAGTGAAATAAGATGTAATGATGTTTTTATGCACCATCTGTTTAATACTAATTTATATTTGTCTGTATCATATAGCAAACCCTGAGCCTTCCCTGGTTTGCCAAGCTACAGCTGCTGTATTCCCTTAATCCTACTCCCTTTGAATTCTTTGGTTGAACTGTCAGTCACGTTAAGCACGTCAGCACTGAACCCTTACAACAGCTGTCTTGTGCCTAAGCCTTACAAATCACCAGTCTAAGAAGTCTTCAAAAAGAAGTCTAAAGTAATGGCTGGAGCTGCCAGGATGGAGAAAGGAATCTCAGCAAAGGCAACCACTCACAGCTCAAATAATTGGACAGAACCACAATCCCAAGCTTGGTGGAAGGGAGTGGGACTGTATTAGGTGATAGTTGATATGAAGTCAAGTTCAAAAACCAACCATTAACTTGGGAGGTGGAATTTACGTTAATGAAATAACCCATCACACAGCTAAGAAGAGAGAGACAATACATAGCCTAGGTGGGATACTAACAGCCTGAATCTTTCAGGACTTCTTCCAGGTGTGATGCAAAACTAAAGTACTTCTCTGAGCAAGACATCTGTGGCATAGTATTCCATTTTTCCAGTTGACCTTTTAAAGTAAATATTACTTTATTTGAGAAGAAAAAACGCTTTTGAGTCCAGAAATGTCTATGCCATTTGAAGTCAGTGTGTGAGGTTTTGTTTAAAAGTGGGAAAGGATGAACTAAATATTGTCTAAAGGGAGTAATTCTTACAGCCTCATTCTTACTGTAGGAAAGGTACGTTCAACTACAACTCCGTGATAAGGTGCCAGAGGAATTGAGACTGCAGGATGTGCTGCTGATAGGATGATTGATACAATCCTCAGGACATGATGCGAAGTCCATGCATCTGTCCGAGGTTTGCTGTGGGAGGAATGATCAATGGGTACTTGAATTGAATTGAGGTGCTCAGGTATGTTGACAATGTTAAGAAATTATTCGGATTCTCAGACTTGCAGAACTGGATGCAAATCTTGAGATGTCATTTAGGGTGTACTCTAATTTTTATAGTCCTAACAAATTGTACTGAATCATAGAATCATAGAATCATAGAATGATTTGGGTTGGAAGGGACTTTAAAGATCATTTAGTTCCAGCCCTCCTGCATGGGCAGGGACACCTCCCACTAGATCAGGTTTCTCAGGGCCCCATCCAACCTGGCCTTGAACACTTCCAGGGATGAGGCTTCCACAGATTCCCTGGGCAACCTGTTCCAGTGTCTCACCACCCTCAGACTAAAGACTTTCCTCCAAATGTCTCACCTAAATCTCCCCCCTTCCAGTTTTGATCCATTACTTCTTGTCCTCTCACTATAAGCCCTCGTAAAAAGTACTGCTGTCATTCTTCTAGGCTGCTCTTAAAGGCTCCTGGTACCAAAGCCTCTACAGCCTCTGCTGGAAATCTGCTCTAGTGCTTCACTGCTCTGACTGTTGCCTGCACTAAATGTTTGCTGCTGTGTTGCCAGATATTTTTTGTTTTGTTTTGTTTCGTTTTAGTGTTCCATGCAGACATGCATGAATCAGCTGAGAACGGGACAAGTCTGGCAGCTGATGAACATAGTGTATCCTGTGCTCTCCATTTCAGAACACTATTCAGAAAATGTGACCTATGAAAGCTAAATAAACATTTGTCAGCAAAAATGATCAATTACATAATCTCAGCTGTACCTAGTGAATGAACAGAACTTCAATGAACAGAACTGTAGTTTTTTCCTAGGTACATTACTTCTAGCTTACTGGAAAAGGATTTAAGCATCCCCAACCTATTTGAGATATCAGTACATAAATGTCCATAAATGTAAGAAATTAAATTCCCCAACAGAATTGATCAAAGGCAAAAATCTTATCACACCTCTTTCTTGAAAACACTAACATAGAGCAGATGTCTCTGCTGCTGAACAATTTCTTGGAAAATTAATACATATTAAAAAAGAGCCTGAATGACAACATGGTGTTTGTATTATGCTTCAAAACCACTGAACTAATTCATCCTGATATTCAGTGAAAAAAGTACCAAGATCAACAGAAATATCTGTATTTCACAACAGCTAGAAAGGGAATGACTGAAGAATAATATGTAATCTGTGGCAACATTTGGAGTTTGGAGTTCCTAAAAAGGAAACATATTAGTTAAACTGGTCCTTATCTTAAAAATGTTTCACAGTATTCTGCACATTTTATGTAGAGAATTTGTTGTAAAACAAAGGACAGAAACAAACAGCTTCTTGCATTAAAATGTAGCATTTAGTTGTACTACAAGCAAAAGTGCTGAAGAATAAAAAGTTACAGCGTGCGTGAGAACTTTATGGCTTGAGGACTTAGGAAGCTTAATGAAATAACAAACTGACTTGGCCTTTCAGTATATATAAAAAAAAGGTGAAGCAACCTTCTCAGGTGATGAGGTCTTCTGTGATGCTATGAAATAGAAAGTTTGTTTGTGATTAGGAAGACAGTCGTACTTCCAGGATGAGGACATCACCTTTTAAACACAGTATCTTTAAAATAAGTAATGAAAATTAAGAAACATACTGTGCATATTTTCATTACATAAGTTAAATGTTCAGCTTCATAGACCAAATATTTGTTATAATGGCTTCAAATAATTGCAATGCTCCCATAGCAGATTTGAGCTGCGGGACAAGATGCATCAGAAAATACAGAAAATGGAAACTGAAACCCAAAATAAACACAATACCATCCATAAAGTTATTAAATATTATGTTTTTCATTATAGACTAGCATGATGGAAATAATATCATGAAGGCTATCTTCAGATAGCCTAAATTCCCTCTAAATTAATGAGTTAGGCACTTCCTGTCAGCTGGCTTTAGGCAGCTTTCCTTAGAATCTCTGATTATTTTTCTCAGAAATACTTGGCTTATTCCACAGTTGAAATAAAAGCCTTTGATGTGAGTTAGTTCAGCTAAATATGACCCCATCTTTTCCTAGGAAGTAATTTTCTGAAAAATATAGTCCTGAGATTATTCATGGGTAGTCCAATGCAAATCCTATTGCTGTTCATGATATCCTAGTCAATGCTAAACTACCCAGGTTTCATAAAATTTATCTATTAAGGAAAATAAAGATACGTGTTCAGTTGTAGAAGTCTAACTTACTTCGTGCACTTTCCTTGTGTTTTCAAAATCCATAGTTTAGATTACTTTGTTCTTAAAGCAAATACAGCAATTTTATCTACTAGCTCGTGTCCTTGAGAACAGTACTGCTTTTTGCTACATGATTTTGCTAACAAACTTCCTTGGAAGTACATTGTTTAATAAATAATTTTGAAGTAGCCCAAGTCTGCCCTGAACTGATCTTTCTTCCTTCTGTCCCTCTCCCCTTGCTATTTCCTTCAGAGATCTGTCTCTTATCCAAGATTATTTTCTTCATGTTTTCCCAGAGAGCTCTGTGGCTGAGTCTTCCCAGAGTTTCTCAGGTAAGTGGCAGAGCTCTGAGAGTCACACTCTAGCATTTTGTCAGCTGTGGAAAAGTCCTTGCAGTCACTGAACATGTGAATCCGCATGGGTGCAGGGAGGGAAAAGACAATGTAGCATAAGCACAGCATATTGGTCCTCAAAAAGAAAGCAAAGCAACCGAGATAATTTATTATTTTGTCCTAACTGAGTTATTATTTTCATCTGGAAAAGTTTAAAAAAGTGTTTGAACTTCGTTTCTGCCTTGCACACTTTTGACTCCTACATGTTTAGATAAACAAGGACATTTGCAATGCTTTAAACCCCTTACCTTTTACTTCCAGTTTGCAATCAACTTCTGCCTCTCCAAGTGCATTGACTGCTCGGCAGGTGTAAGTACCTCCATCATAGGGACTGGGCTTGCGGATCTCCAAGGTGCAGACACCTTGGTTGCTGAACATTCGGTACCTCGGGTCATCCATGATAATGACTTTGTTTTTCAGCCAGGTTATTTTGGGCTGTGGTAAAAACAAAAGAAAGCCCACATACACAAACTTATGAACTTAAATGTTTTACCACTTTTTGTGATGTTCAGTTAATGCTGAGTAATCCAGAAAAGATGCAAGACATAAAATAGAGATAAAAGGGAAACTATAATTCTGATCTCGAGCATAAACATAGGCTGCAACATGCATCTGTTTTTAAGAATGATTTTTTCAGTGCAGCTGCTATCACATAACTAAAGTAACAAATATAATTACTCTTACTGATATAAGAAGTTATGTGTAAAGACAGTAAACATCTAAGCAATAGCTTTTGAGAGACAATCCAAGACAATAAGAAAAGCATGTGTTTTTTTTCACATAAATGTGCACAATCAGAAACTGTGAATGTGAAGAGTGAACAGCAAATGTGTTCCTAAACACTCTTCTCATTTTTACTAGGTTCGTTCAGTTTCTCACAATAGAAAACAGAGACAGCTCAAAAGAAACTGGAAGATGCATTACACAACGTAGTCCCCAGAGTATTCCTGCATTGTGCTTCCTTGAACCATAATTAGCTTTTTATAGAATAATTATGACTTTATTTTAGTAACAACCTGTATCAAGATATTAACTGTACAGCTGTTGTTGTTGGTGGTGTCAGTATAGCCCAGCCTTTATCCTGAGGTTCTGCCCTTTCACTGAGTTATCTGTGGATTTAGTAACATAACATGCCTATATCACACGTAAATAGGTCCTTTTTTGCATTCTGTAGAGCCCACATCACTCTTTTTGTCTTCAGCCTGGCTTGTGCGTGAGACAAATAGTAAAAATGCTATCACAGTTTGTATTGGCAGGTTAAACTCTCTCACGGCTTAACTGATAGTGTTAGGAGCTATCCTGTACCTTGGGGTTGCCCCGAACGCTGCAGTTCAAAGTAGCATTGTAACCAGCTACAGCAAATGTGTTGACTAGAGGTTGAGTAAACATCGGCCGTTCACTGAAGTCAAAATCGTCGTAAACTGGGTATTTGTAGACTTTACCTGTGAAATTAAAATGAAACATTTATTAAAAGAGTGTTGGTGTGTAGCTAAATACCTGAGCATCTTAAACAGCTCCAAAGAGCCGGTTCTGATCTGCACTGCTTTAGGTACCAATGTGACTCTAGTAATTGCACTTGTAGGGAAGGCTGGAACTGAGCTTTGAAGTGACTATAGCCCTTGGTCATGCTGTAGCATACAGATGTCTGAGAGCTTCTCTTTGTTTCCTGAGTAGGCAGTATACAAATTGATAGACATTTATTCTGTGTCTTTGTCTGCATTCCCTGCGTTTTACAGAACAGGGCAGATCCTGACACATATACTGTGGGATGCCTGCCTTGACAAGCCTTGTTTGCACAGAATCACAGAACCACTGTGTTGTCAATTACTTTTCACAGTTTGTTTTGATTACAGTTTGGCTCTGCATCTGAAAATCCATTTTTCTTTCTGCTTCATACAGTGCACTCACTAACAATACAGGTACCTGAATAGATGTTGTTTCTGTACAAGAAAAACATGGTAATAAAATCTAATTTCTTACTGCTACTTTATCCCTGCTCTGCAATGGATATTAGCATCAATAAATCACCTTCACCCACAAACTAAGCTAGCATTTTAAACAGCTGGACAGACTGACATCTGTTTCTGAGCACAGGTATCATTAAACATCTTTTCTTCACTGAAACCTGATCCAAGCTCTCATAAGGACTTCCCTGCAGCATAGGCCTGATACTTGCTCTCATGACAAGGGCAAGTAAGCAGTGATGAAGAGCAATGCCTATACCCATTCTTTTGTTCATGATCCCATTTCTGAAAAGGACGTGGTTTTCTTTTTAAGAATGGAAGTGGGGTCTAGTACCTTGGACCTTCAATCCTTCAGCCTGGCCATGTGCATTGTACAGGTTGCCTGTCCCCTGTATTATGACAGTTATGTATTCCTTCATTTAATTCATATGAAAGTGATCTAGTTTGATTTTCTCCCTTTAAATCACCTGTACATAGAATTTCCCTTCCATATAGGAGCAGTTCTTTTTCTTTTTTTTTTTTTTTTTTTAAGTTTACAGTACAATTTAAAACTGACAATTTCTGAAAGGTCAGGATTTCTGACTGTAGAAACAGTATGTCCAGCTCCATCTACAAGAGTTGTGAAGCAGGAGTTGCATTTATCTGTTGAATCCTGCCTGACATGGATGGGAGCACGTGCAGAGCTGATGCCAGGTCTCTGCTGAGAGGAAGTGACCCACTGCTTCTGACAGAACAGCTTCTTTACTCCTCTTCCAACTCCTGTCAACCTAGATCTGCCAGCAGTGACCCAAATCAGAGATCCAAGACCATAGAAAATGTTAGAACATGGGAAAAATGTCTCAGTCTTGATTTAAAAAAAAAAAAAGGCTATGAACTCTGTGGAAAAACCAAGAAGTCCTAATGTGGAATGTCCTAGCTGTTACTTGTACCTGGTCTTGGGGCTAGAAATGCATCTGAATGCTTCAGAGGTACAGCCTTTACCTCTAATCACCTACCAGCCTCTGAACATAACCCTTCCCTTTTAATGAGGAATGGATAATTAGCTAACCATCCTTTGCAATCAAAGCGCTCTCTTTGGTCATCGTTGCGTCCTCACTGAGGCCACACATGTTTTCAGCAAAGACCCGGAAGTAGTACTCGTTGCCTATGATGAGCTCGTTAATGGTGGCACTGGTGCGGTGGTAGTGCTCGATTACTGTGAACCATTCCTGAAAGACACAAACACAGAGAGTAAGTTTCCCCTCAGCATCCTGCACCTCTCAGCCATTAGTTGCTAGGAAGAATCATCCAGCTTGTGGGAGCAAGATTTTTCTTTTAAGGGAATGTTAATGGATACTAAAATAGGGAAGCTGGCGATAATGAATTATTCTGTCTGAAATGAGTGATAATGAGATTGCCACAGAGCTCACTGCTGAGCTGTGAACGTCAAACAGAAAGTGAGCCCTAATGAACTGTTGCACTCTTGTTAGCTGGGAGGGTTTGTTTTAGGAAATCCAGTATTACAAAGTTTGCATTGTGTGAGGCAAGGCAACCTCCTTCATTCCTAGTGGATGTTGCTGACAGAGGAGGTACTGCTGCAGATAGAAAAAGTTGTAGCATGTACTATTCTGCAATAACATGTACTCGCAAGAGGCCAGTGCACTGATCTACCTCCTGTTCACAGGTTGAGTGTTCAGAAGAAATGCAATTTTATGCAGGTGGTCCTCTGCTATCTACAGGCATGGTTGGGGAAGTGGGGTTTTACACTTTAGTCTGCCAGCAGTAAACAGGATGTGTGATTTCTATCCTAGTACACAATACCTAAGTAACAAACTGAGATGAAAGAGGTTAATGCAAAAAATGCAATTAATATAAAGTGCAATACGATGACAGCAGTGTTTTTTTGCTTTTCTTTACTCTGCCCTACATAGCTCTCTTGCTTTTCTAAAGATGAACTTGTGCTGAGTTCCCTGCGCCACAGTTTACATTGATATTTGGTCATCTTCAGGAGCCAAAGTGCCTTTTGGGAAAACAGTTTTTTGTACAAGACCAGCTGTGCCAAAATTGCAAAATTCAACACCACAGAGAATATGGGGACACTGTGACCTGAATAACATACTGGACTCTAGACACTGCTGTTGTCTCATTTTCCTTGACACAGTAATTTAGAGATGGGGGCATCATTATTCTGGTCTCTGTATGGACACCATCTCTGAAGTGGGGCAGGGGACACACAGCATAAAGATTCCTTTTGATAAGGCAACTCTCAAAACACTGTCCTAGATTTCCAGTGTTTAAATTTGCAGGAAAGGTTAAATGTAAGAATCCAGCTACTGTCTTTTAAAGAAATGTAAAATTCTTGTCAGTTTAATGAAGATAATAGACATCTCTATATTGCACTTTTCATCTGTGAATCTCAAAGCATTTTATGAGTTATATGTGTACCATTTTGCCATGGGTAGTAAGGACTGGCAATGACTTACACAATGTGACATTACAGGTTTAAAAATAACAGCACTAAATTTTTATTTTAGTAGCAACCTACTGAATTAAGAATTAATATTTTGGGGGTTTATTTTCTCTACTGAGACAAAGGAAAAAAGCAGAATTACTTCCCTCAAATCCATCTGTCCTTTCCCCTTTACCCCTCCTCTTTGGCATCATCTGAAAATATTTCCATTTTTAGGTTTTAGATACAGTGAACAGGAGAATGTTATAATTTTAGAGACACTTTGCAGATTTTCTGAGCACTGTCAAATCAATGCTTTGTCCACCTATGTTAATTTTAGTGTGTAAAGGTTTTCATTTTTGAAAGGAACAGTTTATGAGTGCATCAGCCTTTTAAACATATCCTTTTTACTTACCATACTCTTCTTATCTGCTTTTTGAATAGTGTACCCAGTAATGGCAGCATTGCCATCATCTTTTGGTGGCTTCCATGATAAATTTACATTGTCTCCCCAGACGTCCTCAATAGTTACAACTTCTGGGGGGCCAGGGCGATCTGTAATGAAAATATGGCAGCTGACATCTCCCATTGTTTGTTTTCACTCTCCCTCTCTCTCTCTCTTTCTCTCTCTTTCTTTTCCACAGATATCTTCCACTTAGTTCTGTTTCTCTCTCTAATGCATGTACTCTTTAATTGCATAAGGACATGATATTTTGGAAGTCAAAACCAGCTGAAGGTGTGTTCCTAAAAGATGAAGTTGGATAATCATTATAAAGGCTGTACTACCAGTTTGCCTATTTTGTAAAGAAATAGATTGGAAAAAATGAGAAGTGAATGTGTTTTCTTGTCTGTCTTTCCTATTTCCATAGACTTCCAACATTTAGGATTTCTTACATGTTACGCTTATGACAAAGTTGCTATGAATTTAATACCATTTCTGGCTATGGATACCAGGCTTGCATCCTGGATAGACAGGAATATGAAAAATATAACAGTGAAAAAAAAAAAAAGAGACTGATTCCAACAAGCACCTGCCATTGTGTAGGGAGCTTTTCTTAGAGACCACAAATCTGTAGCCAAGTAATTAGACATGGAGAGTTATCACTGTCAAGAAAAGTGCTCTTTGGGATTCCTCTGCTTTCCTATTGGCTTGGAAATCTGCTTCTTGGAAATCTGCTTCTCTGGCATGCATTTATTTCTGTTTCTCAAAACATACCAACAATCTGAATATCTATCACAGCTTTGTCCTCCAAGTTCTCTACTTCCACTTTCATGTTATATTCCCCTGAGTGGCTCCTTTCTGCCTTTCGGATGAAGATGATAGTGTCGTTTTCAGTGCTGCGGATGTTGATTTGGTTCTTGTCAATTGGAGAACCATTTTTCTCCCATGATACTTTTGCCCTTGGTTTTCCCTGTAAGAAGCCAGGAAACAAGTTGTATATGATTTTGGGAGAGAAATTTAGGAGAATGAAAATATTTGCAAATTCTGGCTAAATAACTTTCTGGCTAAATTTGACAACTTTACCAAAAAAAGGGGAAAAAACCCCAACAAAACGAAGCAGAAAGTGTAGCACAAAATATTTGGCCTATGGGAGTGCCTACACTCTCTAATCCCATGGGGGTCCCAGACTCTTTTCTTTCATTGCAAAAGCAGTTGCAATATTTGTTAGGTAGGCTGGATTAACATATTTTGTGTGCTATTTTTAAGGGCCTGTTAGTGCTCAATTTAAGTACTTAAATCAGAGTGAATTCCACCCCCTTTACCAAGGGATTTGCCTTCCAGAGGCAAACAATTTGCAGATGCTCCCTGAAAAGGGTAATCTCACACCTTTTTGAATGCCTTATTTTAGAGAATAGCCATACAATATTCCCTTAATTTCTCAAAAGCAGTGTATCTCGCAATGTATTGCTGATTAAGATTTTATTAGGCTTTTATCAGCCTTGTAGAGGCTGGATCATGCCCACCAGTGTCGTCAGGTGTGCAGACATAAAATAATGAATCCTGTTGTAATTCTTGTATTCAGAAGATCAAGGACCCTGAGGATAGAGAGGCAAGTGCAGCTGTAAAAGGTAAGGGAATGAAAGTTAACACAATGTTGTGAGAAACCATGGGCTATATCCTTGAAAGAATTATTAATGGTGGATTCCCCAACACTGGACACTTTTAAGATTCAGACTGAGAGGGTGCTGGACCATCTCATCTAAACCACGTTCTTACCTAGAAAGGCTGGACCAGATGATCCTTGAGGTCCCTTCCAACCTGGCATTCTATGATTCTTGAAAGATTTATACGATTGTGGTCATCTCAAGGATATAAAAGTTGCAGTTTCTGCAGGAGACAGTGAAACTCTGCCTGCTCTTCCCCTCCCTTTTCCTCTCTCAAGACAAGAATGCTACAGTCTGACTCTTCATATCATATTTAACTACTGCCTGTATAACCATTTTGCATTCTACTAGCAATGATCTCACATGTAATGTCTATCAGGAGTATTTATAAGTGTCCATTGGATGACAGATGACCAATCAGTCTGTCTAAGCTAGCTATCCAGTTCATTAACTGGCTTAACATTATTTCTTTGAGATGTCAAAGCAAAAGCTTCTAGGCAACTGTGTATTTTCCTATCAGCGGTTTTAGTTCTTACCTGGAAAGGAATAACGAGATTCACAGTTTCTCCAACTCTTCGAGTATAGGTTTGTTTTAAGTGTCTTGGTAGACGAATCTTTGGAGGTTCTGTAAAAAGCCAAAAGTTTTTGTTTGGCGTTTCTTTTCTTTTCTAACTGAGTCAGTTCTGGTGGGCATCAGTATAAAAATGGAGGCTCTGTGGTCTACAATTCCCAAAAGTGACTAATGAATGAAGTAACTTAATTTTCTTGGTGCCACAGTACTCCATCAGGTTTTGTAACACCGTATGTTATATTGGTAGGAATAGATAAGAAACTTAGTGCAACTCAAAAAAAGCAACATCAAGGCCAAGTTCTGCAGAAAGAAAAAGACTTGAAAGGCTGAGCAATAAGGGCTAACACATAAAACAAACAAACAAAAACTATTAATATTTTTAAAGAGGGTTTTATGATTTCTAGCCACTTCACAATGGCTTTATAAGGCCATATCATCAGTTTCCAACAAGTAAGTGTTACCTTTAAAAAAAACAAACTAAGTATGGAAGCAAAGTGTATTTGTGGGTGACTGTAGGCAGGAAGATCTTACCTATCACTTCCTTGACTAAAATAGCCTGTGGGTGGTACCTGGGCTCACTTTCCCCAGCAGCATTCACAGCTTTTACTCTCACAAGGATTTTTGAGCCAGTTGGCAGGCCATTGATAGTAAACTTTGTCTTGTCTGTCAGCTCTGGGTTAGCCACGATCCATTCATCAGCTGGTTTAGGGAAAAGAGGGTGGAAGGACGAATCGAAAGAATAGAGAATTATAAATACATCCACTGCACGGACGAGGAAAATTACCAAATGGTAATAGATGAATTATATTCTGATTAATACCTCTATTTATTTTTTATAATTATGCTTTAAGATGGTATTGATTCACTTTAATAATATGTAGCAAAAATATTTCAAACCTTTGAGGATTTCTGCCAATTATATACTTACATTTAGAGAAATAAATGCTTTTTAGAAAGTGTCAATTATTTAATTTTCAGAGAGAAAATGGATTAGTCTTTAAATTCAGCAGACAGAAAACAAGGGGGACATAGGGTGTATTTCCAAAAGCACTCATCATTGCTTTAACAGCTTCCTTGATGATAAATTTTTAAAAAAATTATTGTCACAATTATTAAAAAATTATTAATGTCACAATTAGACCAGAGTACCCTTGAAACCACCACTGAGACCACAGGGATGAGAGAAACACAGTATATTTACAAATTGCAATGAAATGCTATCTCTCCCAGTACCTTTAAAAAAGGCTGTGTCAGAATTATTCACATAATTACAGCATTCTTCATTTTTTTTCATCCTACCCCTAGGCCGCCGCTTGTAATCCATAGAGTGATGGAAACAGTACAGTCTTTCAGAAAAGCTTCACCTACAAGTGATAGTTTCTTTCCCACCCTGTCCTCTAAAAGATCACTTTAACACTGCTGGCACCTTGACTTTTGGAAGTCAGATTTATGGAGTAGTAAGTCAGTAGCAATAACTTCCGCAGCACATAAAGATGGCATTATAAGATTGGCACAGAAGACAAGAGAACTAGTATAAGCTAGAGAGCCCAGCAGACGTAGCACGCAGTAGTGTGGTACATTTTCATAACTGTAAGTCTTACTTTTAGGAATTAAGTTCTCCTTCAAGTTGCTTCTTTCAGCTTCTATCAGAAGAGGATTGTAATCAATGACTGTTTCCCAAACACCTCCCCCTCCCCTTATACACAGACTACAGCAAATTCTGTAGACTGTTGCCCCTAAAATACACTCTCAGAAATGTATCTTTTATGAAGAGAGTTTTTCTTTCATTAAAGAAGATTTATATCCTTTGTTGAATACTGTACCTTCCACGTTAAAAGGTGGCTCCATCGATTCCTCAGACTGATCTGTCGATATACCTTGTGAGAATCCATCTTTAAAATTAATCAGAGACACCCACTTTCACAAAGATGGAGCATTTTGTCAGTGGTTAGAAATTCCTGTTAGTATGTATGCAAAGATAGATGCTGGGCTTTAAAGATTTAGAGGACCTATATTTAGGAAGACTGCAGGGCAGAAAGAGATGAGAAGAGGGCATCTAGATCAAAGAACAGTTACGCATGATGCTCACAGGAAAGAAGAGGATAAAGGAAGAGGAGTAGATGAAGTTGGGTTTTTTTCTTTGGGCTTGGTCATAGCCCAGGAAAGATGAAAAGAAAGAGACAAAAGGAATATTTGGAAGAGACAGAAATGAAACAAAATTATGATGGGGGAAAGTGTAGAAAGAGAAGAAAACACATCATAGAAAAGAGAAGAAATTCAGAGAAGAATTCTGAGTAAGAGAGACAGAAAAATAGAAATCTTGGAAAAAAAAATTGGAAAAACAGAAATAGAACACATTTGGCTAAAGGTAACACAGAAAGAAAATTAAAGAAGGCCAAACACTAAACCTTTATTTCCTGGACAAAGCTATGACTACCCTGGATTTCCTGGAAACCTGTACTTGGCTATTTTCATGGGTAGTAAAAATACTGTTCTACTATCTAGTCCTGGATGAGTACACTGACAAAGATCTCAGCCCACAGAGATCCTTCAAAGTCTATAAAAACAGATCATCTGCAGATACAATGGCTCTTTAAAGGCAGATAAACATAGTGTCCTGGGGAAAACTAGGGCCAAACTCATCAGACTACTCTTGAAATGTCAAACAAGAACCCGTTGGCAGCATATATTACTAGGAGTTAACTTCTCCAGTGTCCACAAGGTTCGGCCTGTTCCACGTCACCATGGCAAGAGGTTCAAGTCTGATGTTACAAATTAGCCCTGAGAAGGGGAGTCCTATATTCATGTTATTCATACCTATGCAATGCTGGATCCAGATACTCATGATGAGACTCCAGCTCAATAATAAGCAGAGTGAGCAGTCAAGTGTGTTACTATAGTTGAAGAAGTCCAAGAATCCAGTATGTTGATCAAATTATGAGGTTCAGAGTAAAGCAAATACCAGTTTTCATAAACCCCAGCTAATGCTCATGTACATGATTCTTCTAAATTATAATTATGTTGGGTTTTTTTTGTCTTCCTATTTCCACATTGTGATTTCTCCTAATGATTGCTATCACAAGGAAGTCTCAGAAACGGCCTCTTTAAAACTGCTTCAGGGACAACAATGAAAGAATGAAGAAGGTAAAGACAAATGAGTTTACAAACAGGTAACTAAAAGAAAAGAAGAGCAAAATGAATAAAGACAGTCATAAAATGTACCTTGAAATGAAAGAGTTATTAAGTAATATAGAAGAAATTAGTTTGAGGCAGAACAGGCACTGAAAGGACTGAGAAAGGGAGGTGCTGAGATATAGCAAGAAAGAAAAGAAGGACTGTACATAGAGAAAAGAATGTATATTCCAATAACATTAATTTTTAATTGGCATTTTCTTGTGAGCTTGCTTCTTCCTAATAATTTTCATAACATATATACATAAATAATGTCAATTGTGTATATATAGATGTATATGCATATATAGAAGGCACATATAGATATACATAAACACTTGGAAAGCTATGTAAAATACATTGTACCCATTGTATTTTAACAGAGGTGGGTAACTATAAAATGACAGAATTGTCTGCCATTTTGTTGCATCTTCATATGGTTTAAACCTATCTGGAAAAAAAAAAAAAAGGTAAAGAATTTGTTCCATTCAACAGGTATTCAATGATCTCTAATAGTCCTTAAAAGACAGATTTGAAAGATTCCTCTGAACACCATAGTTTGCATTAGTGTATGTATATTTCTTATCCTCTTGTCACCTAATTTGGAAATCAGATATTGTAATGTCAAGGGGTTACTTGACAGTGATGTATACAAACACAAATACAGTGACATGTTGCCAACACTTTCAACTTTTCCCTTGCCATCCTACCAATTCTCAACAGAGCCTAATGTACAGCATACACTGAAGTACTTACATTAACAGTCCCCTTTATATCCTCACATATCTTGCCTGTGCAATGGAAACATTATAGGAATGCTTCATCTTTATGTAAGCCTGCATGCTTACTCCTTCCAAGCTGTTCCCAGAGCTCCCTCCCAATACAGGAGAAAAACCCTTCCTACCATTCCAGCTGTGTCTGCCTTCAGGTAATCTTCTCCAGACCTCTGACATTCTTGCAGTCTGTTCCTGCTCCTTGCAGATACTCAGCTCAGTATTACAAGATGCTGAGTGCTCCTGGGAAAAGCCAGTGGTTCTTGTACATTCCCTTTCCCACTTGCCTGAGTGAGAGCTGAGGGCTCTCTGCTCCTGTGGTATCTGAGCACTTTAGTGAGCTACTGTTTTCCTGGATTGTCTGAATCTGAAACATATGACAATGTGAATGACAAGTTCTGTCCTCTGCCTTTTGTCTCCAGGCTGTGGATTGCATTCATGAAAAGCTTTCATTGAAATAAATGCCTTTATGAAAAAAGGTGTCCAACTCATCACTTGATTTACAGCAGCTAGTGGAGCTGAAGATAGCTGTGTCCTGTTCATCCAAGCATGCAACATTGCTGGAGTTCCACTGATTGGTATTTGCCCACTCCAGGCTATTTGATACTTACCCAGGAGTTGGTGGATTTTACTTTTCGAAAATAGATGTCATTTGATGCCAAATGAGAAGAAAATCTGCTGGAAAATACTATGTTTCTGCCGTTTGATCACCAAAGATGCTTAGTTGTAAAATATACATTCTATTTCCATATTCCTCGTTATTTTACTCTTTTAAGTTTATTCGGTCTCTTTTGTCTTCATCTTTCTTCTTCAGTTCCGCATAGATTTATGTGTTAGATGGACATAGTTAAAGATCCTGTATCTAGCTACACTGAATCTCTGTAGAAACACCATATCCAGACATGAACTTTGCATGCCTAGATAATTGCAGCCAGCTATTGGAGAGCCTGTCTGTCCTCAGTATTGGGAACTGGCACTTGAAATATAATATGTCAAGACAGCGATAACCACACTGAGTACCTGCTGTCCCTAAAACCCAGCCAGCCTGCACGTTTCAGACGACAGTTACAGCCATTTATTATTTTCTGTTCACCCATCCACTCTTTACTGCATCAACTCTTCATTTAGGTCAAAAAATAAGATAGTGATTAACAGGGTACTTGGTACACTACAACAAGTTATGTGGCTTTTGGTTTGGATTTCAGATCAAATATAAGATGGCTTGAACTACAGTCAGTGGGTGGGATCCGGAATACAAACCAAGGAAGTCTGAACAAAACCCTTCTGCTAGAGATTTTCTGACTGATTAGTCTCTGCCTTAAAGTGAGAGCAACTGATATCTGTAGAAAAAAAAATATGGGAAAAGTCTCACCTACTTTCACTATGAGCAACATACCAGAGTTGTTGTCACTTACTTCCTTCAAAGCAGTACTCTATAACATAGCCATCTAACCCTGCTGCTCCGATGTGGTCTGGTGGCCTCCATTTCATCGTCACTGAAGTATCAGTCACACCATCCACTGCCAGCATAGTTGGTGGACTGGTCACAGCTGAAGCAAGCAGGCAACAGGGAGAAGGCAGAAGACTGAGTTTCAATTCAAGGTTTAAACTTACCATGTATATTCCTCTAATTTAGCATCATAGGTGACAGGCTAAATCCTGCCTACCAGGAATTTCCAATCATCCCTCCCTTTCCCAATTAGAACCAAATTAGGAGAAGAAAGTGACTCAATCCCATATCCGGTCACAGCCTAACTCAGAGTTAAATTCCTCCTGCTGAGAAGTCAGAAGGGCACAGGGAGGCAGAGCAGAAAAGCTGTGAGTAGCATATTCTGCAACATTAGGTATATTCTGGCAAGAGGAAAGAATTCTGTAGCAATAACAACCACTTTCTTCCTCCTCTGCATCATTGGGCTGCCACTGAGAAAGGTGGGAACTCTTTTTGGCCTACCTTTTTTTATACAGAATTGTCACAATAGCTTGAAAAATCTGTTTCTTTATATGGAAAGGCCACCAAATTAGTCTGTCACCAGGTGGATGAGAAGGCCCTCTAGCTGTTACATTAATATGAAACAGGAAGAAGACATGTAGAATGGTGTAAAATATGACCTAACCTAATGTGGATTGCCTGCAAAAAGATATTGAAAATATGTGATCCCTTTCTGCAAGAACCAACCAAGACTATAACCCGTCATCTCTGACAATTATGCAAACTGCCAGTAGTTTGACTTGGTTGACTCAGGACACATCTATGATGTACAAAACCATAGAGCTATTAATTCTGGTCCTTAAAGTATATTGACCATAGTCTAAGAGGTTCACTTATAGCATGTCACTGTTTAATTGTAGTGCACTGTTTTTCTGTCTATATGTTCTTGCTTCTTATTTATAAAAAGCTATCTATCCTTCAGGGATAGACATATAGTTTATGCAGCACTAAATAAAGACAATTCCTGAGCAATGCAAGTGTAACAAGAACTACAGTCATGTAATTAGATGACTGTAATAATATATAAAGGGTAATTTTCTAGATGCCCACCTATCTCTATGCCCTTGTTTACTTACCTAAAGGAACAAAGGACTTGGAAGGCATACTTGGCTTGGAAATGCCAATTGCATTAACAGCAAATACACGGACCTCGTAAGCAACACCTTCAATCATCTTCTTTGGCTCAAAAGTTGTTTCTTTACACAATTCAAAATTCAACCTCATCCACCTGGAGCTTTGCTTCTTTTTCCTCTCAATGAAATATCCTATTGACCAAAGATATTATAGTAAGTAGTGGCATTAGGCTAAATAATGAGGGGTCTTTTTTTTCTCATTGGCCAATGGTGTTTTTCCTGCATACTCCTCAATATCTCCTTCTAGCCTCAGAGTGATTTAAGGGTTATTGTTATTTTTTTCCTATTGCAAGCTATCTGATAGCTATTTGATATTTGACTTTTGTGGCCAAGCATGAGCCTTTTTTGGACTTTTGCTTTCAACAGTGCTGTACGTAGTTCAGAGTGAAAAGGGCCTGATTCTTGGCCTCTCAGACTTTCCTCTTGGTTCTGTGTATTGGAAGATACTCCAGTTTACTCAGTAAATTGAGCCTGAAATCCCTGCTAACATTCAAACAGACTACCTGTTCAAAGTTTGGTATTATAAGAGGCTATCTTTCAAGTGGGGGTGACTGATAATATGGCAACATCTAAAATGACAAATTTCAAAGCATTAGAAAAACTGCTATCTGATAAAGTCGAAAATTACATAGAACATTCTTCCAGCTGAATACTCAGAGTGCAACTTTCCAGGGCCTGGGCTAAACTCTGATCCTACGGTGTCTATTTAATTTGTTTGTTTTTTTTTTCTTTTGTCTATATTGGAGCATCACCACAAAAAACACTATATACCTAAGATGGGTGATCCACCATCATTTGCTGGAGGTTCCCATGTCATAATACACCAGTCTTCACCCACCTCAGTCACATTTGGTGCCTGAGGAGGATCAGGGACATCTGTTGTAAACAAAGTAAATATTAATAAATAAATAAATTTTAAAATCTTATTTTTTGCTTAGTTTGAAATAAAAAGAAGTCAAATAAGAAACAAATCTGAATAGCTTTTGAAATGCAACAGGAGTTCCTAATGAGGAGAGAGAGGGAGAGAAAGAAGGTCTTTATGGATCCTGGCAGGTGGTTAAGAAGGGAGAAGTGCCACTAGAGGGGCACTTGAAGGCATGAGGTAAGACAAGGCCCACAGCTACATGGAGAATGGAGGGTGTTAAGGGCAGTCTGAGGCAACTGCCCAAGTTTGGCTCCTGTAGCATGAGGAGACAGCAGGCAGATCCTTAACTCCTACTTAAATCCCATGCTGAGCTCCCGTGTCCTTCAGTAACACTGGGCCTTCATATTCTTGCACCTCAATTCCACATCCAAAAATGGGTACAAAAAAGGAAATAGAAGTTTTTGAAGAATCTACAATAATTTCTTAGGTAGGGAGGACAGCACCTACAGCAGATACCCTTCAGATAGAGGGAAAATAATTTGTTTCTTGTTGAGGTGAAGAAAAGTAGGGTTCTTCAAGGAGCATTTATCAAAAAGGACTGTGATAAAAGACAAGGCTTGTGTGCACTGTTCCACGTGACTTACCAACCACTTTAATGTTGATGAGAGCTGTGTCCTGTCCAGCTTCATTCTTTAATGTTATTCTGAAAGGACCTGAATCATCCCTCTCAGCTGCATCAATGACCAGACAGCTGCTGTCTGAATATGTTTCTGCCCGTATTTTTCCACTATCTGTAATCATCTACAAATCAAAGTAACCAGAGGAAAAATCGTATTTTCTGGGTGTGAGAATCAGTGTGCAAAAATCAAAATCCAAAGCACAGGACACTGAGGCAAAAATACTGAAATAACCACAACAAAAAACACAGTAAAGCTCAGAATTTCAATCATCTAATGGTGACAAAAATGGCAAAATAACAGAGAGACAAAGAAAAAACTTTAAAATATGGCAATTGTTCAGTACTTAGTTCAGCCTTTGCATCTCAAATGAAGAAGCACTAGGCTTACTTGTCCTGCAAACAAGAACATGCTTTTGTCTATGCTGCCGGTCATTAATTTGATGGAAAGAGTAACGGATTCTCCCCCAGGTCAGACTGAAATTTATTTTTTTCAGTGTAAAGATCAGAGTGATCAGATTTCAAATGCTGGTGCATACTTTGGAGTAAGAGCGCTCCTAGAATAATTCCCTATTTGGATTTCCACAGTGGTGATACTACAATTAATATTTGAAAAATACTAGTCAGATATTTGATCAGATAGGTCTGACAAATCCAGTAGTAATAACATGTTCCAGCTTCCACATACCACCATGAAAATTTAAATGTGAAAGTGGCTTTTTGGTATTACACAGCCAGGGACTGACCTGTGTAAAGTTTTGGTTTTGCATTAAGACACCAGACCCAAGACACCAATTGCCCAGCCTGTTGTTTCATTTGAGACTTGACCCTCCATGAAAATTTATTGGTAATTTTCCAAAACCTGATCGTACCATGGCTTCCTGTCAAAACCTGGCAGCCATTTTGAGCAGTATGCACAGAAGTAGCCATTTGGTAGTTTTTCACTAGTTTTCTTCTGCATCTCAGGTGTTCCTCTCCTTTACAATTTAATTATAGCAAAAGCATAATTTTTCCTTTGTTAATTTCAGCCTTCCTCAAAAAGACCCAAAAGATACTAAAGAATATGTATCCATTTTACACTTCATTTTTAAGGGAGGTGAGGTTTTTAGATAAAATTAATCTCCTCTGTGTTTTCTGCCATTAAAATCAATGTCTTCACAAGGTCAAAGGTTATTGTTTGAAGGAAAAGCCCCCTTGTTAAACCAAAGAAATGTGCATAATGACAATGTACCTTGTCCCCTCTACTCCACATGACTTTTGGAGTTGGCTCGCCAGTGATGGGGATCTCAAGTCGTAGTTTGCTTCCTGCCACTACTGTCACAGTGTTATCTTCCCCAAGACCATCCAGGTGGAGTTTAGGAGGATCTGAAAAAGGAGACATTGTCCAGATTTGCCATGTGGCTTCCACTCTATGAGTTCAGTGACCTGGCACAGGTCTGCAACATAGAGAAACACGGTCTATGTTTTGTATTTTCCTGGTATTTTTAGTCAACTCATTTTTTGTTCGGAAGAATGTTTGTGAATAACTTTTCTTTTTAAGAAAATATTTGTCTGATGAAGAATAAATCATGGCACCATAGACTTTTTGTAATAGCTGGACCATAAAGAAAGGAATCTATCTTTTTGAGGCAGAAGTAATATTTATTCAGGTAATTTCTGAGAGAGATTTCCTCTAAGTGGCTCTTGAGAATATCCACTGCAGGTTTTCTACAACACTTTTTACCATAATTCAATCATCACTGTTACAGTTTTAAAGTTTTCTTAATTGAAATTATTTTTCTGAAAATAAAATGGTCACTTTTATTGCACCCCGATCTCTATGGAGACCAACTGATGATGCAACATTTATTTTAATGTATTGGAAGTTATATTGGTGGGCATGCCCCTCTAATACCCCTTCTCTGGAAGTCTTACCAATGCTTTTTCTAACACTTTTTTCAGCTTCAATTACAAGACATGTATTTTAAATTGTCATAATTTATATTGCTCTCCTTTTGACTGCCAATTTGCTGGCTGCAGTTAAAAGCCAGTGAGGTACTGTGGAAGGAGTCAATGCCTTGTTTTCTTTTTGTTTGAAAGACTGGGGTCATTAACAAGCCTTCTGTTTTGTGGAGTAAATAAAAGCTGGCCAGGAAGGTTTTGCTCTGTAGATGTCATTTAACATATTTAGGGAATAGGTAAATATGTACTACTCTACTTTTCTTTTACCAATTAAATCACATTTTGCAATGTCAGCAAGCCAATTCATCAAATAAGACAATATTGTATATCTGAAAAGAGGATAGCAACAGGTGTTTTACACAAACTTTTAATATTGGTTTAGGTTAAGGAATTCAACATCAAGAAGCCTTCCCTGAAGTTTCCTCAGGGTTGTAAACTATGAGCAGTTCCCAAGCACAGGCAAAGTGTGTTCTGATGACCTCACTTACACTTTGACAAATCAGCAGGTCTGTTTGCTCTGGTATGTGCCTGCTCAGAGGAAACAAACTGTGTGTAATCAAGAATATTTCACATGGCTTTTAATTACCAAAGCTCAGAGACAAAGTAGTTACACATGTAAGTCATTGTGCCATATACTTACCCACAACATGTACTTTGCATGGAATATTAATATTATAGGCATCTGGTACAAACATGTATTCACCCTCATCATCAACAGCAGCACTTGCTATGACAAATCTGTGGATTCTGTAAAAAAATTAAAAGGAAATGAATGTAAATTATTTTTGAAGTCTGCTTCAAGCTGTAAGGAAAAATCTGTGAAGTTTCAGAGACCTGTGCAAACGTGTAAAATTACTGACTAAAAATCCTTACTGGCTGATTAGTGGATTTTTTGCTGATTAAAACCTGTGTGATTTGTACAAAATATTATTGAGACAACCACCAAATAATGTAGCCAATTCTAACTTTTTTTTTTTTACAGAAATAGAAAAGAACAGGAGTGCAATCTCTTTGACACAGGGATTCTGCGCTACTGCCATTAGATTATAATCTGGTTGTTCAAGAAGAAATCTTTAGATGATCCCATGGAGAGATTTTTCTGACTTTTATTAGACCATCTTTGTGACAGGATCCAATCTACTATTTGTTTCCCAGAATAACGAAATAATAGAATCATAGCATCATCAAGGTTGGAAAAGATCTTCAAGATGATCAAGTCCAACCATCAGCCCTACAAACCCTAATCACTAAACCATCTCCTGAAACACCGTCTACCCCTTTTTTGAACACCTCCAGGGACAGTGTCTCTGCCACCTCCCTGGGCAGCCTGTTCCAATGCCTCACCACTCTTTCTGTGAAGAAATTTTTCCTAGTATCCCATCTCAACCTCCCCTGGCACGACTTGACTCCATTTCCTCTTGTCCTATGACTAGTCACTAGGGAAAAGAGGCCAGCACCTGCCTCACTACAACCTTCCCTCAGTTTGCTATAGAGAGCAATGAGGTCTCCCTTCAGCCTCCTCTTCTCCAGGCTGAACAGCCCCAGCTCCCTCAGCCTCTCCTTATAAGACCTGTTCTCCAGACCCCTGATCAGCCTAGTTGCCCTTCTCTGCACCCTCTCCAGCACCTCAATGTCCTTCCTATCCTGCAGTGCCCAAAACTGTAGACAGTGCTTGAGGTGTAGCCTCAGCAAGGCTGAGTATGGGGGCAGGGTTACTTCCCTGGTCCTGCTGGTCACACTATTCCTGATGCAGGCCAGGATCCTGTTGGCCTCCTTGGCCACCTGGGCACACTGCTGCTCATGCTCAGCTGGCTGTCAATCAGCACCCGCAGGCCCCTCCCTGCTGGGCAGCTCTCCAGCCGCTCCTCCCCAAGCCAAGAATGAGCAAAGCATACGCTTCTCTTACTACCTGTTTCTTCCAGTACAATGATATTTTTGCTCTCTTGTGACCTTACCTTCCTTTGTGATAAAGCTTTACACGGTCACTAGCTTCAACAAGTTGCCCATTTTTGTACCATTTCCCTTCCACGTTCTCAGATATCTCACACTTCAGGTGGATTTCCTGTCCAAGCCTCACAGTCTGGTCTTCTAGTGCAAGTGATATCTTCAGTGGTCTCACTTAGGAAAACAGAAGCAAAGATATTAATGCTGATCTCAACAATAGCTTGTGATTCTGTCATGGAGCTGCTACTGGCCATTACAACAATCTTCAAATTAAAAAAAATGCCTCCAATAATAAAGTTCTCAATCCAAAATACCAGTAATATGTATTTATAAGCTACATAAATTAGCCTTTTTTGTGTGTAGTCTGATGCTTTAGAAAGTGTGATCCGAAATACCCATGACCTGACTGGGAAAACTCCATGGATGTTGCCTGTGAAAGAACTAAGCCCAGGAGCATGATTTGAATGCTTTCCTCTCTCTGGTGCTTAGATGCTGGAGGCAGAATGTTTCTAGCTCCGAGTCCAGTAAGAAGCTTTCAAGAAGTGAAAGACTTGTGTCCCTAAACATATCCAATAGAAAGGATTGCAACCTACCCTTCCTATGATCTAACAGTGATGTTAGTGCTCTCATCACTCTCCCAGCTGATCTCAGAGAACTTGGAGACTTACTAAAGTATTTAATCACAAGTCAGGACTGTAGTTCTCAACCTGCTTTGTCAGGCTGGTAGCTAAGGCTGACTGGCCAGTAAGCCTCACTGCATACACTGCTTGTTCTCATGTTTACTAAACTGCCTTATCTCACCCTGCTGATACCCACAGATATTACTAGCTTTTGTAAAACCTGAGTCTGAGAACTGATGCCCCAGTTCACTTCCAACTTCTGATATATTAGATGCTGTAGACCAGAGTCCAGGTTGAACACACAGTACTGTCAGTATTCAGAAAATATCCCTGACTATAATCTCACATAGGAAACAAAGAGTGATGGGAAAGGCAGTGGTTTATAGACAGCCAATTGGAAAATCCTCAGAAGAAGGTTCATGAAAGGACAGATGAGGGAGCTCAATAGCCATGAAGGATAATTTCCAGCTTGGTAAAACAGCATTAATTGGTTGTGCTTAGGATGCCAATTTGTACAAAACAGTCAAAAGCAGTATGAGTATTCCAAAACAGTCTATGCTTATGCATGATGTATGAGAACTTTAAAGGATGGGCACATAGATTGCCCTAAAAAACACAGCTGTTTTAAAGAGATATTGCACAAAGAATACTGAGGGGGCTACACAGTAATGTGTTTGTGCCTGTGAGTTCAGGTCAAGTGACCTTGATGCCTGTTGACAGTATGCCTGGTTATGGAATTGTCTATGTCTTACCAACTTACTAGTTTCCTCATTTTTTGCTAAAAAGCCTTGCCTTGGCTTTCCTGTGAAAACCTGAAAGAATTAAAGCTAAACAAACACTTCCCTTGAAAATTTTCCTTTTTTAAGCTATTATATTATATATATATATGTATAGTTTTATTTTCCATCTTAACAAAGTGACAGAATTTCAGGTTTCAAGCAGAACTAGTTCATTGCCTGTTACTACAATCAGGGTCTAAAGGGAAGTCATTGTTCTGGAGAGTTGCAGCAAAGAAATTGGCATGGAAGTTAAGTCTCCTTTTAAACCCCCAGGAAAAGGCAAGCTTATTCTTTATTTCTGTAAGCTAGTAAACTGTGACATCCGAATTGAAGAACAAGATGAATGATACTTACAACCAACCGAAAGCTTAGCTTCTGATTGTCCTCCAGTTGTCATTACTGAGTAAACTGCATTGTCATTTTTTGCAGCTTCCTCTATGATCAAAGTGTGTTTTTTACCCTCAACCTTGATCCGATACCGAGACTTAGGGTCATTGGGAAGTTCTACACCATTTCTAAACCTAATGGAAAACAAAGAATTATTTTTTCAATAGAAGTCCTGTGAAAATAAGACTCTCATAGACTGAAACATCCAGAGAAGACCTTATAAAACTTAAAGCACAAGAAGAGGTTAAACAAATTCATCCATGAATATGTAAGGGTATTTTTGCTGTTGCTACATTTTAAAATTAGGTTTTCTTGAGATTTTCTTAACAATTTTCAGGTGCACTTGTATAGAAAAAGGTGTCCCCATTTTTGCTTACAATTAAAATATTCTGGGTTTCATTCTCAGGGAAAACAGGACCTGTTCAAAGCATGGCTTACCATTTCACATTTGCGTCATCCTCAGACACCTCACAGCTCAGTTCTACTCGTTCACCAACATAGGTACTAGTATCCTCCAGGGCTTTCGTCACCAAAATTGGAGGATCTTTAGAAAGAGAAAATTTCAGATTTACAATCTCAGAGAGAAAACTAAGTGAAAGAGGTTTTCAAGACCATGCTATAGAAAACAAAGCTACCTTGAAATTCTAATAATAGTCTCAGTGCAGTTTTTTTCTGCCTTAACTCAGAAAAGGGATTACTCTACTCATTAAGATGCTAGTAGGAAATGTGCTAAATAGAAAAAGAAAAAAAAAAAAAACAACTTTCCTTTTTTTTTTTCTTTTTTTTTTTTTTTTTTCCAGATTAATGCCTTCTTTCCATTCCATTGTATTGACCATTTGTTCAGGCAGGCTGACATGAGAAGCTGACATATGCCTCTTGCCACCCATAGATCCTTCTCTTAAAGCTACATTTTCATTAGGACCTCTAGCCATTTATGCACAATAAGATGACATGATGACATAATGTGATGCCGTTACTGCTTTAACCCACTCCTGCTGTCAAAACTCAAGTTGATTTAATAGCAAGAGACTGTAAAACAGTTATCCTAAGATATTTATAGGGACAATGAACTCCATTATTTTTAATTGCTTTCTGAAGTATTAAATTATTTTTTTCTCTCCCTGCAAGTTTTTATTTTTTGTTTATTTTGTTGTTCATGTGTAAGAAATGACATTAATATTATCGGTAAGATTATCAACAGTGTGGGAGAAAAAATGGTGAATAAATGGCTACCCATTCATAGCTTTTGATCAAGTCTTTCCTTAAATCTGTGCCACTGGAATGAAAACTAACTGCTAGAAAGCAGTTATACTAAAAGCTAGAGGGTTTGTGAAATAGATCAGACTGACCAAGAGTACCAGGGCCATCTGGTACCTAAGTGTGGTGTTAGGGAAAGCTATGACAAATGAGTCTCCAAAATGGTTTTAAAATGGTGAAGGGGACCACAGCTCCACTAAATCCCAATTCACAATACAAAATCAGCCATAACCCCATTTCAGGGTTTTGTCTAAATCACAAAACTCAGAATGAGGGAAAAAATGGCCAGGAATCACCGAAATACAGACAAATCCCAAGGGCTGTTAATACAAACACAAAAATATACTGAACCAGATCCTCCCTCTTAGTTTCTGTCATGATCAAAGAAGCCACACTGATTTACAGCAGGTCAAACAGGAGCAAGCTGATGGAGTTACCTCTCACAAACAGTTCTGTGGAGCATTTCTCATCACCAGCTGTTACGTAATAGCGAGCATCGTCTGTCATCGTACAATTATTGATGAATAAAATCCGCTGGTTACCTTTGTGCTCAAAAATGTACCTATTTGAACAGGAATGAAGTGACATTAGCAAAACTGTTGGACCTCTTTTTTTTTTTTTTTTTTTTTTACATATGAAGCGTTTTAAGGGATTATGAGAGGTGAAAATCCTGTTTTTTATATAGAACTGGAAAAATCGCCCTGGGAAGCAATTTCCCAGATTCAACAGAAATGTCATTACTTTTTAGAAAAAAGAACTGAGGTGAAGGGTGACAGTAAGCACCTTCTGGCTTAGCCCAAAATCTAATGCTTGGGTGATATGGAAAAAAAAATAAATCAAATGAGCAGGCTGTGAAGGGTGACTAATAAAATGGAGTCTAAAACTCTAGAGGAGTAAAGATGAAAATAACCAGTAAAAGGACACCATCCTCATTCCAAAACTCTTGACATTTTTGTGAATTATAATAATAGCCAAAGTTAAGAAGTTAATATTATTGCTAGGCTAAATGGCACAAGAGGTCAGTAATGGGATATGGGGTTTTGGTAATGGGATATGGAGCCTTTCACCTTTATGTCACCAGTTTAGATCTGCTCCAGGTTTGTAGTGACCAAACCTCATTAGCACCTGACAGCTGCTCCAGCAGCCTGGAAGAAATGCACTGGTCCTTTCAGTCCAGGTCCTTCTCCTGGAGAGATACCCATATAGTAGCCTGCAAACCAGTTCTGAACTCTCGTAGCAGTTAAATTACCCTCATTATTATGCATTTTTTGTCAACAATGGTTATTAATAAAAAATCCTTTGTTGACTTTTGCATCAAGAGAAAGAAGCAAACCTGCCCCTTCTCTGTCAGAGTTTTTGCTAATTACTATTTTTGCATAGGCTGGAGGAGAAAGCTGCTAGGATTTTGTGCTGCTGAGCAACATTTGATGAACATCAAGTTGTTGTGCATTATTGGTTGCACATTGTCATTCCTAGCTGTGTCTGACTGTGGAATGGGATTTTTTGCACCGGGTTGTAAGAGCTTATCGTGTCCACATTAGGGACTGGGCACAACTTCCAATCATTGCTCTACCAGTGCTCAAGTGTCTGCACCTGAAAATCCACTTCTAGATAAAGCCAGAGAGTAAACCAATATGCAGGTGATACAGATGATGAAGAAACTTGGGTATACTAGACCGGTTGCACATGACTGAAGTCACATTGAGCTAGTGGTGGTTGTTGACTTCAGTGTGAGCATTAACTGGGCAGTGGAAAGTGAGACAAACCTCACTTCCCGTTCCTCAGGTTGTTTATGAGCCAGATGGATAAGTACGTGATAATAAACATCTCTCCTCATAGCAACCAATTACTATAGAAAGATTCTGACCTCCTTCAGAAGATTTATTTACTCACTGTCCTTCCCAACGTTTAAAAAACTACTGAGTAGGAAATGGCTCCAAGTTTGGTGAGGATCTTCAATTCTTTTTGCTTGAGGCAAAGATGTCAATCTGCATTAACACTTAGCATACTGTGGGCTTTTCTGCGTCATGAGCAATAGATCATCACTTGCATACTTTTAACTTATAATTAATTCAGAAATAAATTTGGTGCAACATGAACAAAGAGATAGATCAGTGCATGTGCCCATTTAACTGCTTATAAACAACGAAACCACTTACTTTGCACTTGGACGTATTTCTTGGCCATTTTTATACCACTTGAGTTCCACTGTTGGATCTGCTAGCTCCACCATGAATCTTACTTTACCTCCTTTGTCCACCTGATACGCAGGATCAAGACCTTTGGCAAAAGCTGTTGCAGAAACCAAGTGTTATTATGAACAAAATAAATCAGAAAACTAGAATATAATTGCTGAAATTACATTGCATGAATGTCATAAAAACTGTCAGAATACAGGCATACAATGTTATGCATCACTCTATATTCTTAGGCTAGTCTGCATGAAACAGTTTATCATCTAGAAACATTAGAAAAAGTGCAAAGCTATGCAGATCTGATTATCCTGACCAAGTTCAAGCTAGTATCTCTTCTGTCTTTGTATTCTGAATAATATCAGGCAGATGTAGCTTTAACAGCTTGCTGAGAAGTGCTGTTTCAGAATAGAATAGTATACAGCTGTGCCATGGGATCATTTCCAATTAATCTGTTACAAAGGACTTCTTTATTAGCACCACAAGTTAACAGGGAATTTGAAGCTAAAATTCTTATTGGGCTTCTCACTGTCAGAATAAGCACATTGGTTTATCTAAAAGCTTTCCTGATTCTTTCTACAGGTTGCAAGGTGTACATTGCAGTTCCACTTGTAAGGAATGTTACAGTTGCAAAAGGTCTGCAAAAAGATTTGAAACTAGGCAAAAGTTGTCAGCCTGCAGAGCCTGATGAGGCTTTTCAAAAAGGTTCTTTGAGGTGTGCGAATGTGGGCCAAGTTGTTCTGGGCAAGGTAAGGCCAGGTGCAACTCAAATGTTTCAAAACACTTTAAAATCAACACTTAGATATTGCCAGCCTCAACAATTAGGCCCAAGGGAGCAGATAGCTATGGCTCAAAAAGAAATAAATAATTAATGCCTCAAACAAATTTGTCACATCTAAGTAATTAACTTCTGCTAAGGTTGATGTCATGGATATGTCTGACTGTAGGAGACAATATGTCAACACAACAGGAATAGATCTTAAATCTCAAAAAGATTTTTTATGTATCATTGCAGTGTAAAATTTTTCAATTTATAACAGGTGTTGTGGGGGAAAGAACACCCTATTCTCATCCTGTCGTTACTATAGACATTTCCCCAGCAGCTAGATCCCTTTCTGCAGGGAAAACCCTGACCATTGAAATATCGTGATATGGCTGACAGCTCTATCCTTCTCAGCAGGAAACTGTGGAGAGGGACCAGATGGATTGGTCCCAGATGATGAGATGCTGAAAGATACCCCTTTCATAGAATCACAGAATGTTTTGGGTTTGAAGGAACCTTAAAAACTATTTAGTTCCAACCTTTCTGCCATGAGCAGGAACACCTTCCACTAGACCAGGTTGCTTAAAGCCCCATCCAACCCATCACTTTCAGGGATGGGGCATCCAGAACTTTCCTGGGCAACCTGTTCCAGTATCTCACCACCCTCACAGTGAAGAATTTCTTCCTAATAGCTAACCCAAATCTACCCTCTTCCAGTTTAAAACCATTGACCCTGGTCCTATCAATACATGCAAAATGTATTGTAAAAAGTCCCTCTCCAGCTTTCCTGTAGCACTCTCAGGTACTGGAAGACTGCTACAAGGTCTCCCCAGAGCCTTCTCTTCCCCAGGCTGAACATTCAGGCACTTCCACGTGATGCACCTGTATATTAATAGATACTAACAAGGTCTAAGTTCCGTACTGTTTGATCAGGTAACACCTTTCCACACAACCGGGGGACTTTGTTCCTGTTGGAACTACTGTTTGGCCAAGAGGGAGGGAGGCTTTTGGTAAGCACTGAATGAGATAGGGCGTTTACATGAAGCACAGAGGACCAAAGACACCTTCTGATTAACTCTTTGCAGTCCTAAGGCTTGAGTTGAAGCATGCAAGTCCCCTTTACATGAACATGAAGCAAGTTTGGGATTTTATAGTGGGCAGTCATGTTTGACTACTCAACATAAGAATATTCTACCTTATCCATACCTGCACTCTTCTTCACTTCCCTGCGCATGCGCTTCAGACGCTTCAACATGCCTCTCAGGTCAGTGATACCATACTGAAAAGCAATCTTCTCATATTCACTGGGATTCGCATTCTTCAGGAGCTCCCACACATCTACCTCAGGTTCTTCCTCTTGCTGTTTAACCTCTCTAACAGTAGCAAAATAAAATTATGGAAGAAGAGTTAGTGAGACTTCATCACACCATAAAAAAGGTGATACTGAATCTATGGTGAGGTTAGAAATGTTTTGATCAAAATATGAAGGCCACTATCATATTTTTTGTATTTCACTTAATAAGAGTGGAACAGCTCAGATTGACATTCACACCTTACTTTACACTTTACGCAGAATTTGGATATGTTTTAATTTGGCTTTTTCTGATATATTTATTTATGGAAATTTTCTGATATATTTAGTTATGGAAGTTTTTATATTGCTTCATTATTAAAAAAAAAACAACAAACAACTACAGTTTGAAAATGTGGTACTATAATAGCATATGAACTAATCCCACTTACATCAGTTTTATCTGTTGTAACTCGGGCAGAATCAGTTACAACTTATTATGGCACCACTGAGATTTGAGTCTAATGCATACATGTAATAATTTTATAAAAATGCTTTAAAATCCTGAGTCCCTATAACTGCTACCAGGGGTGAGCAATGAAAGTACATTGAAATCCAAGGGAATCTTTGCCTGTTCGTAGTTACACCATTGCTTAACAGTTACTTAAGGCTGGCATATGGATAGGAACTGGATTTTTCCACACCAGCTTGGGCTTTCAAGATGGGCCTGTTGGCTTCCATGTTTATTTCAGTCTTAAGAGCAGGAGGTGTTTTCAGAAATCTCTGTGAATAGCATCACCTTTATACAGAAGTTTCAATACTGTATTTACTATCTGCAACTCCAAGCTACGACAACCAATAAAGAGAAGTACAATTATTTTCACAATGGCAGCCGTTAAATGAGAGAACAATGGAAGCATCCTAAACAAAATTATAATTTTTGAGATTGACAACTTAGCTCAAGAAAGTGAACTGCTAGAACATTCAGGGAGTTGGAGCAGAAATCTATATGCTTTTTTCCTGTAAATTCATTAGGAACAGAGCAGGATCATTCTTATTTGATATAACTGCTCTGAGAAAATACTTTTGAGAACAGACTGAGAAAATAAATATTTGAGAAATGAAAAAATACTGAGCTTTGGAGTGAGTCACTGTTAGAGCTGAGCTATCAAGTCTGACAGAGAATTCTCTACCATACACAGAAATAGCACTGGGGATCCCTGAGAGTCTCTGCATGGTTGGATGAGGAGCTATGGAAAACCATTTTGCTATAAGCATTACTAATTTTTATATTATGCTTGTGTTATTTTAAAATGGGAAAAGATGCTTCTCAGTGAGTAATCTTTGAAATACTTACATTAGAATCTTAGAATTCTTGTTAGACAATCTCAGGTGTGTAATTTTAGGTTTTGTTCCTTTTCCTTGTATCTGGGCTGATGCTTTCTGGAGGGTGACTATGTACAGCCAACACTGGTGTTTCAGTGAGGCTCCTTCTGCATAGCAGCAAGTTGAGATCAGCTAGTAAACATATCTACAAGTTGACACACCCCATGGAGTGGCATTCTTCTCTCCCAGGGCTGGCTGCTCACCATGCAATGCCTGTCGTGCTAAGGAGAAGTACACTCTGGGGGATAATGTACCCCTTTAAATCAGGCAGTAGTTGAGAATGAGGATTAGTTACAGTATCCTGATTTTCAACTACCTTGAAATAATTAATTCCAGGCTCTTTTTTTCCTCTTGTGTAACTGGAGAACAAATTTGGACACTTAGAGCAAATCAGTTTTGCTCTGAGACGACAGTGGTTTTTGCTGTTGATAGTGGGCAAACAGTGCTTGATACTTCCTAAGCAGACTGACCTCTCCACAAAATCCTTTTCAGATCTTTTCCCTGAAAGATGTGCATTTCATTGAAAGATGTACTTAAAAAAAAAAAAAAAAAAAAAAAAAAAGGAAAAAAAAAAAAACCTAAATGTTTGAATGTTTTCGAGATCTTGTGCCTTTTTGGAATTTCATGCCATTACTGATCCATTGCATTGACGAAGCATAACCAGTCACAGAGTGTCAATGAGACAAGGACTGGTTTGTCTTCCTGCAAGATCAGCACGAAATTAGGAAATAGGCAGTAGATAGATTCTATGCATTTAGGTTGTTGTTTGGGTTGTTTTGGTTTTTTTGTGAGTTTTGTTGTTTTGTTTTGTTTTGTTTTTTTTTAAAAACATGTTTCAATTATGATGCACCACAGGTGAAAAGTCTGGATCTTTCCTTGGGAATATAGCTATACAAAAGAGAAGGAATGTACCTGCATTCCCCTTGAGAAAAATAAAGAAATTACCTTTAGTTGTCATTGTAAAAATGGATATTAATAGCCATGCTAGGGCTTAATTAACACTCTTATTAAATTAAACTCAGAAGTATGAGGTTGCATTTCAGTGCCTGAAGCAAGTGCACAATGAACCAATTTGACCAATATCATTTAATGGTGTTTATAAACTAAAACTTTGCTCTATTAACCACACAATAGTTATACTATGTTTATACGGCTATATGGTATTTGTGATAGAAAACACGTGAGTTACTTGTTAGTGAAGTGATAGAGACCAGTAAATCACATTTCTCATTCCACAAACCACCAAGACCTCTTACATGCAACTCTCATGTTTTTACAAAACACTCCACAGGCAGGCATGAGAACATGGTAAGTTGTATTAGTATGATAAAATGTCAAACTGAAGATCCTAATTAGGGATGAGAAGGTTAAAAAACCAAAGACCTGGTGAATTTGAATTGGTTCAGGTGATCCTTTCACTGCCTACTTTTACTTTAATCTTTTAATTCTATCCTCACCATTATAGCCCATGAGCCCATTGTGAACTTTCTATTTAATTAATACTGCATATTGGGTTTTCCTCTTTTGGAATAAGTGGTAGATGAGATATAAGATCTAGTTATTTGTCCAGTTCTCTGTGGTCAGTTGCCATTGATTTCTATGGAATAGAGAATTTCTGTGATAAATTAAAAAAAGAAATATGAATTAACTATTTTGACTTAAACTGTTAAAAGACTAAACCGGGCTAGAGGCATAACTATCATAACACCAGATTTTTGAGGCAAACCAGAGAAACATGTGCCCAAGTTTTTCTCCATCACAGCATTTAAGGTGAATAAAACACCATTCAACATTTGTGTGCACATAACAAAACCGAAAGCTACCAAGAATTAACACCAATATTTACGGTTTGAAAGCATAATATAGTATTTTTTTTATATCAGAATGCTTATTAAATCCAACTAAGGTGTACCCTTGCAGTTTTTTACTCCTGCACCAGACTCAATTTTCTGAACTGCTCATCCCTGTGTAGGAAATTGTCCCCCTCTACCCTCCGTGCAAACACAAAAGAAATAGCAAGTATACTAAATGTTATTGGCTTCTTTAGGATGTAGCTCATTTTTTTTTTCTCAGTGCACTCAAGTCTGAGGTTTCTTTTCTGCACACTTAAAGGTACAATTAACTGAGCATTTGCATATTATACTATGAGAACAATATTTGGAAAAACAAAAAGAAATGAAAGGTCAGAAAATTCTTATTAAGTTATCAATGTTGCACCTGACTCTTTCTGTGTATGAACCTAATAGTTTGCAATCCACACCTGCTCACTGCATCACTTGGTTCTCACCTACGTTTCAGGAGACCACTAAAGTCAAGTTCTCCTGCATCCTCTTGTCCTTCACCGCTGTTATTAACAGAAAAACATCAAATCTTTGTTTAATACAGGAAGACTTAAACAACACACATTGCAGACGCTCTACATGTCTTATATACTCAACACTGTCTAGACACACAAATAATGGTATAAAATCAACACAAACTTGTATTCTTTTTCACACCAATTATGTTTCCTTAGGCACTTGTGAAAAATAACACAAAGGTTTGTATTGCTTGTTATTATACTTTGATGGCAAATTTTTGTAACTACATACATAAATTTGCCACGATTTGTGTTAGATTTCAGTAACACAAATAAATGTGAGCTAGTCAACACAACCAGCTTTGTTTTTCATTTCCAGCATATATGTGTATAAAAACAAAGGACTTGTGCTGATCTTTTGCTCTGAATATAAAACAAAGATTTGCATTGCTGGATGGTGCTTTTAACAATGCACAGTTGTGCCAAATACTGATTGCAAAGTATTACACTTCAGATTTAACCTTCTCCTTTCTAAATGAAGGGAGAAATGAGTTAAAAAAAGAAGAAACAGTGCATTGTGCATTTTTACAGATAGAATCACAGCCCTGTGAAGATACATTTCTTTCTATAATGTGACCTTAAGCAGCAATACCTTATTATAAAGCATATTTAGACAAAAGAAATACCCTTAATACTGGTGAAAAGGGCAAAATCCTGCAAAAGTTAAGTCAAATGATTCCAATATTTAATCCAAGATGAAAATCAGAAAATATTCAGATATTGGCACCTACTTAGGCAGAATAGTTACTGCAGTCTTTTTAAAATGTGCTCAAGAAAGGAGTGCACCTTGAATGCAATTTCTTTTGCATTTACCCTTTAAATCATATCCCTCTAAATAAAAGCATTTACTTCTTAATCACAGTTTTGCTTGTATGTGCCAATTAAAAAAGTAAATTTATTTTCTGTTTGCAAAACATGTTCATTCTGAATATTTCTGTCTTTGTAAGAAGTTTCTCTCCATAAAATATAAAGATGACATCTATACAGGTTTGAATAGCTATTTTATCACAAGGTTAATAAAACTTAAGACACAATACTTTATCTTACATCATCTGCAATATATTTCTTGTAGGTTTTCTGTAATGACACATTTTTTATTATGAGAGGACATAAAACCAGATCCTGTCTTCTTGAAATCAGTGTGAATTTTCTCTCTGCTTTCAATCAATACAGGATTTGGGCCAGGAACTTTCATATGGTAGCTGACAACTTTCAGGAAACACGCAGTAGAATATTTTAGCAAATGAAAATATGATTTTAAAAACCTCTAAAATCCCATATATCTAATTGCCTTAAATATTCCATTTCATCTTAAAGCAATGACACTGTCATTTCACAGTAGTTTATTTAATATCCTACGTATATATACAATATATAGATAGTCTATATATTGTAACTGGCTATTTATTCTAGATATTCTGCCTACTACAAACTACCCTTTACCCTACTTCTTCAATCTTTATTTACAAAAAAACCACATTTTTTTAAAAAGTACTTGATACAACTGTCTGCCAAGATTGATGAATGTTCTGTGTATGCTACCAGCATCCATTACTGAGAAGCTTCATGGGATCACCGTTGGAAGTTACCTTCTTTTGAAAGCAGATCTGATGTCAATGGATTGAGAAGCTTGGGTTTCTATGAAATAACAGTAATACAGGAATTAAAAACTTAATTAGAAATTAATCTAATTTGTGTAATCAGTGTAAGTTTTCTACTAAGTGACCGCAGTTTGTGCTGCTTCTTTGGCATTAAGTTCTGATAAATGCAAAGCTGCTCAGTGCTAATCTAACTTTAATTAATAGGTTTCTCTAACTGCTTTCCACAGTTCTGCATAGGATACCTGTCTCTGATGTTTCTCTCCCAGCCCCTTTCTGCCTGTACACAGGGTCTGCCCTTTTTGTCTTCCCATTCCCCGTGCTTTCTATCTGGCTTGTGTCTTGGAATTTTCTCAGTATGTTCAGCATCACAGGAAAGGGGCAGTCTTCTCCACAGCTAAAGACTCATGTTGATCATTATTGGTTGATCCCCACACAAGGGGGATCCCAAGGGTGAATCCCCCTTGTGCGAGTTACCCGTTTGTGGCAACCTGACTCAGATTAGATGGCTGTAGTCCAGAACCAGTGAATGGATGCAGCCAGACTGGCCCTTGGCTTGCTGACCTCAGAGTGCCCACACTATCTCTGCCCTTTGGGCTGACAACCATCCATTGTCCCCTTAACTGTGACCAGCTTCCTCTGACTGGTGAAGGAACAGTCTGGTCTAGGCCCTTCCGTAAGCATGCTTTAGGAGGGTTCAGAACTGTTTTGTCCACTCTCTGCTGGCGGTGGCATTTTGATAGACATTAGTCTTTCTCAGTGTGATTGTGCAGGTATGTGTGTGTGCTGTTGAGCCTGTGGAACTGCTCTTGGAGCCGGTGGGTTAACCTATGCCAGAGTAAGGCCTTTTAACACAGAAGTTGGCAAAGGCGTGGCTCTCCAGTGCTGTCCACATTGTGCTGCTCTTTATTTTGATGGAGAGGGGAAGAAATAGATTTCAGAGTATGATCAGAATGCAAAGCACTGGTGAGCCATGACCACTCTATGTACCTCTGCTCTGATGCTGCCAGATGAAGTCTAACACTCTGAATAGCTCTAAGGCTACCTCTGTCTGAGCCCTAAGGCTACCTCAGAGCCTGATTTGAATTCAATGCTGGTTTTATCTGCCAGCTTTTCTTATTTTTTGATAAGTGTCTCCCATGCTATCTATCCCAATGTTCATACAAACAAGAAATTACAGATACTCAAGAAAATTCTCTGAGTTTTATTCTAAAAATGTTCACTTTAAGAATTACTTCATTTAAAAGTTCCGAACAAAACTAGGTGGCATTTCAGGTAAAAAAACCAAAAATGACAAGAAAAAAAAACACATTAAAAAGCATTATAAAGCTTTACAGACACAAGTGGAATCTTACCAGTGACTTCAAGGTCAAAAGAGCAACTATCAAACTTGTCCTTGTAAGATACTTCACAGCGATAGTTGCCTGCGTAGTTTAACTTAGCTTGAATTATATGCATTTCAAATGTGTGAATCTAAAAATCAAACATAATTGTTCATCAATGTGGGGGATACATTTGCACAAAGCAGAAGATAAAAGATCCGTCTTTCTAATAAAGGGCTCTGGATGGAAACTGGAACTCTGAAATGGCAATGGAAAACTTTGATTTCCCACTACTGAGGTGGAAGAGCAGAAAAGTCTGTGTCTGTGCAGGGTCAGAGCTCACCACCAAATTCTGCACGAGGGATCCAGGGTTAGAATACACTCCTCTGGAATTTCTACCTGTTGTCTTAAACCAATCTTTAAGCTCTCTTTGGAGCTTTGTCCCCATAAGAAGGAAAAGCAAAAACACACCTTAGTGTGACGCTCAAAGGACTCTTTCAGCTGCAGGTGCTTCCCTGCTTTACTGGCGAGGTCCATCCATTTTCCTTTGAACCACTTAACATTTGGCTTTCGGAGAAGATCTTTGGCTTCTACTTTGGCTATAAATGTAATATTCCCACCTTTTAAAAAGAGACAAAAAAAATGCAGTCATTGAGGAACGTGGTTTGTCAGTCACATCTGTAGAAGTTTCTTTCATTACTGCTCCTTCCAGACTCAATGTGCTTGCTGTGCCACTACAGTATGAATCAGATTAAGTCACACAGGCTATGAAAGTATTGCAGTGTTACAGACGTTTGTTATTTTTGGTCTGGAATCCTTCATCCCATGTCAACATGGAGCTTGAAACACTGAGAAGCAAGATAAATTAGTTGAGGCAAATCTCCATGTTGTCATGGGTGAATTGTTCCCAATATTTGAATTTCCTTGCCTAAAACAAGCACAGATATTCCTAGGCTACCAAGCAGTTGTAACATAAATAAACGCCAGTCTGGAAAAGAAAGCCTAGAGCTCTTTATGCATTTCCATCTTTGATTCTTTAAGCTGAGAAAGAAGGGGAAAGAGTCTCAATAATTTGGAAATAGTAACAGCTCAATTGTCAGAATACTGCAATGCCCAGCCCCTGCTGAGTTTCCATCCTAACATTCATAGGCTCCAGAGTAGAATACAGCTAACTCTTTGTGTTTATTTTAGAAATAAGTCTTCCCAAAATGCTCTCTTTCTACACAGAAACTTACAAAAATAATAGGCATGCATGAAAAAAAAATAACAACCCACAATGATAATGTCTTAATGTATCCAAGCACACAGCAGAAACATAAGTAACCTGAGCTTCTCACCAGTGCTGCTACCCTGATTAGTGTGCAACTACCTTACCATACGAGTATGGCTCAGGAGTGCAGCTTGGAAGTGAACCTCCTACCAATCCCCTTTTACTGTGCTCTAGTTCACAGCATAGAAAGTCCTGACAGTGGTTGAACTGGATTCCTTTGAGGTGAATTTAAAGTAAAAAATGTGCTCTGGAAGTTTGCCACCGGTGCTCCAACTGCTAATAGGTGTATAGACTGCCAGACTAAACCAGAGCTAGTCCAGAGCAGGTCCCCCAGAATGGTTACAGTGGAGCTGACCTTACCAGCTTTCCTACAGAGCTGCTCCTATTAGTCTACTTGTTAATTTACACACAGCTGTAGGGTATGAAAGTTGACCCAACAATCTCTAAGCTAGGCTACAGGCTCTTTGGTGGATCTTCCTGACAGCATGACAATAACCATCTCTCTTCTCCAGAAGCTATACCTCTTGTGCTCAGCAAACTATTAAATTTTGAGCTTGTCTTGAATTGGGGTTTGCTTCGCTTGGTACAGTTTTTTGCCTTCAAAGAGTGGAGGTCGGTGAAAGTACTACATGGGTAGAAGGACTTGAAGCTGAGGGCACAAGTGGAGTGTCACGGGAACTGCACATACCTTTCCTGGCTTTGCCTCAGTCTCTGTCTCTCTGGAAGTGGCTTTGAATTTTGTTTCTAAGCACTTACCAACACTCACTGTACCGCCCTGAGGTTTTTCAATGAATAAAGTGGATCTCTGGGAGTCGTCACGTTTCTCTGTGTCTTCTGGACCTCCTTCTCCAAGAGACCATACTGAGATGCAGAGAGAGAGAGGGAAAGGTCAATCATCTGAGTGTTTTACTCCCTCCAAAATACACTTACCTGAACTTACTAAACTCTCTAACCCTATCACCTCTCCAGATGTCCTAAAAGATATGTAAGTTTTTGTTCACACTGACATCCATTGCTTTGCTGTCACATTGTGTACAGCTCCTGCAAGAATGCTACCTCTGTGGTGACAGAAAATGAAACTACTGGGGAGGAAGAGAGGGAAACCTGATCAGCCAGGATGGGGACTGAGCAACTCGAATGGCACCAGCATTCAACCATGAGTGCTTTACAGAGGCAATGCACAAAGATCAGCTCTTTGTTTTTCAGAGGAGGTGGACATTCTGAAAACACAAACAGCTATAAGCACAAATGAAACACACATGATGCATAGATTCAGCGAGTTTCTCTCAAGCCCAGACTCAGCTATTTTTTCCCCTTTGTCTGCAAAATAGGGCAAGGATTAAACTTATTTTTGAACTTTGTTCTCTTCTACCATGATAGATATATAGAGATTGGAGATCAGCCAGGACCATGTCCTGCCTTGTGCCTTGGCTGATGGAAAAATAGTTTGTCATATGGAATGTTTGTGTCAAATGTTCAGACACAGCATCTTTACTTTCAGAGATTTGGATTTTGGAACTGAAAGAAGCAGCAAGTGAGCTATCTCCCCAGGGCAGAAAATTGTGCCAGCATAGCTATGCCTTCCTGGTCTTTCTGCTCATTGAACAGCCCTGGCTTTGTGCTTTGCAGTTGTCTCTTGGGTAAATAACATGCAAAACTGTGGGCTTATTCCTAACAGCAAAGGCAGGGAGAGCAAGGCAGCGAGCATCTGTCCCTTTCTACAGAGAGGCAAACCATGTGTCTCATATTCCAAGTGAGAACTTGCACAGCTCAAACACCACACCTCCTTTTTTATTGAGAAGGTATTGCCAGTGCAAAGGGGAAACTGAGAAAATCCAGTGCTGCCATGGTAGTACTGAAGAGCAGAGCAAATGTGGAAATGTACAGCTATAATTAACAAAGCCATCTGTCTCTTTCAAATCATTGCTGAATCTCCCTTGTTGTTTCAGAAGTGAAAGTAGCTTTTTATAGCTTATCCAAAAGTCTTTTGGTTTTGGTTTCACAACTAGCACAAATGAGGAACCAGTCGCAGAACACTTCTCACTTAGCCAAACCCTGGTCTTGAAATTAAAAGTCCCTTTCTCTGTCATGTATTTTCTGTAGACACTCATTTCCCAGAAATCAGAATTGTCTTTCTACTATGTAGAGATTACTGCTACAGGAAGCTTTTTAACCCTTGAAAATTTCCAGCAGTCATGAATGCAACATGACTCATGACAATCATGGGAAAATGCAACCGAACTGTTTTTATTATCCTTAAGTCTATTAGGAATTTTAAAAAGACATAGAGATGCTAGATAGCTTTGCTATAAAGTCTGCCTTTCAGTCTCTCAGTGAATCATGGGTGGTGGCCTTAACACCCCTGTATATGTTTGCTTGTAAAATGTTTCTTACAGGTAAAGACGTTCATGTATATACACATGTATATACACATATATGAAAGCATTTATACTGACATACATGAACATAAATATATATAGATACACATCTATATATATACTCTATGATCTAGAGGTTTAGATTATGCCAGTATAACATGCTGGTATGTTGGAACAATGTAAGAACAAGTTATAGTTACTGATGTGAACAGAATGATGTGACAGTGACCTGGTGACAAACCCAACAAGCTGCAGGGTGAAATGGAAAAAGGAGATTAATTAATGGAAGAAGGTTACACAGAATCATTAACTTGGTAACACATCAAATCACACCTAAATATTATAATCACCTTTAGATATTAACATTTTCCTATTTATTAACCAAACAGAACAGAATGTGGGTTAGACGTTGGCCTGGGGGACTGGCATAGGCAGCTATGCCAGGTCAATAACCATGGTTGAAGTACTTGCTGCTCAGTTTGTTCCAGAGACTGCAAATCCTGAAACCACAAAAGTGGGTGTAGTATGCGTTACCTGCCAAGGTAGGAAGAAAGAGGTTATGACTTAGCTAAGGTTTCCCCACGATCCTTTGAGCTGTGAGAAGAAGCCATTCTCCTACAGTCTCCTGGGCCCTGGGTGTGGGATTCAGGTAAGCCAATGTCACCCTGTAGGCTGAGGAGGAAGGGAATAGCTGCATATCTATCTATGTAGAAACAGATATAGATAGATAGGTATGTATGTATGTGTAAAATGCTGATGCGTGAGCCTTATTTCACTCCTGGTTTAGCTGCTAGAAACCTATTTGCTCTGCTGCTTAAAAGCACTTCAACAGTTACAGTTTGATACTGTATAAACAAGGGAAATAAAATTAAATATTATTTTTCAGAAATAGAGTATTGATAGTAATTTTATTATGTAAATTTTGGAGTGTTTGTTCATGTTTTTCAAGACGTCTCACCTGAATCTTTTCTTGCCGCTGGCTTAGACATCCCATCTGAAAGGGAAGAGCAATTTAGATGACACCAGCTCAGAGATCGCAAATGAACTGACCTCAGGTTTTTGGGATTTTAAGAACATTGATTATTCATGCAAAAAGTTGGACTAGATATTTAGGACCATGCCTATGAGGAACTACTTGAATACCAGAAACAGGAAGTGAATGGCTGAAGAGAAAAAATCAGATTTTTTTCTCCTTTTTTCTCTAGAAAATCTAAATTAGTTTGCTTTAATTCCCATTCAAAATTTCCTTTTTCATAGTTCATATTTGGAAGGGTTCTGTGAAACTGTTCTTACTCATGATTTGTGTCATTCCAGGTAACTGATGAGTTTATGTTGTTGAATATTTATCTGAGGGGACAGTACTTTAAATTATTTAAATAGTCTATTTATTTATCTAGGTTAAGCAAAATAACAATAAATAATTAAATTTTAGGGTTTTGTGATTTACAGTGTTATTTATGCATTTAGCTTTTACCAACGAGGACTAGTACTGTAAATCAATGTATTGCTACTGAGTTTACAGGTAGCATTCAGCCTAAAGTTAATAATGCAAATTCTTTTGGGAGAAATCAAGAAAATGTGATCATTTAGGGCAGTGAAGGTAATTAAGTGCATGTTTTTAATTTGATACATTGCAAAGCATTTTACAGTGTTTGAAATCTCTGTTCCATCCACAGATGTTTTATTTCAAAACATACTAATCAAACAATGGGGAAATTTTGCCCGTGACACATCTATCATGATGGACCCCGTGCTGTTGTTTTTCTTTTCCTACCAAAAACCAAAGGCATTTTATCTGCCAGCTTGGCAGCTATGGCTTGGAGCAATGCATTAAAACTGCCTTGTAGGTCATGTGGCCTAAGGTGAAGCTATAAACAATTACCTGTTTTGAAGTAGTAAGGCACGTGTTTTATTTGTAATGATGGAGTTTGTTCTTGAGGTTAATCTTAAAAATGCCCTCCATCTTTGTTGATAGGAAAAGAGAAGAAGAGTTGCTTTCAGAACTGTTAACTGGTATTTTACCTTCCAATGGCAGAAGTTCTACTGAAGACCTCAAGACAAAACTGTAGAGGAACTTATCTGATGTGAAGGTCTTGTGCTTCTGAACAGAGATTAATTTAATGTAGGGCACTTAAAAAGACTTTTTCTCTAATTATTATGTTTTGATTTTAGTCCAATGGTTTAGATTTTTCTTCATTAATAGTCAAGAGAAAAATACATACATACATACACACAGAAAGCACTATCACAGTCCTAACCTGCTGGTGGAGTACTAACTGAAGTGTCATCTTCATCTGTGAAGAGAAATTAAAAAGTACATAAAGAAACTGAAAGCACAGATGATCATCTGCTTTAAAACAACTATGTGAAATTGTAAAACCTGCAAAAGAAAGGGAAAGAAATCATAATAGTCAGGAGCATTCACAATGGAAGTTTCAAACTGATGAGGAAAGCTTTGCATAATTCAGTAGCTGAAATGGTAAATCTTAATGTTTCAAGCAAATAAAAGAACAATGAGATGTGGACTGTGATCTTATATTAAATCATGAGTTTATATGAAAGTTGCTGAGTGGTTCTGTTTGTTAGAGAAGTAATCAACAGAAAATACAAAAAAGCCACAATGAAATCAAGGTCAATCACATATCTGACCTGAGGAAGATGCCATTTCTCTGACGTCCATGTCTGCAATTAAAATGTGCACCACATATGCATTCAGCATCATTAAGGCAAGATATGAAACAGTTAAAAGTAGTCCTCTGTATCTAGACATTGTAATTCATGTATTAAAATATTAATTTTAAATGCAAAGAATAAACAACATTTTTTCCCATATTAGAGGAGAATAATTTAAATAAGGACAGAACTGACATCTGAATGGTTTTTCCGTTTAATCACACTAAAAGTTGACCATCATCAGGTATTAAATCACTATAAGTAATTGTTATTCTGTATCCAGGTAGTTTAAAATGTTTAATCTCATAGAGTACATTGAAGCATATGTTTATATACATCAAAATCCTGAAAATACGTGGAACTGGCATTAAGCTTGAAATGCTGTAATAGTGAGTATTAGAAAACCAGTATAAGGTAAAGACTATTTTTGCAAGAGTCGCCTACCTCTCTTTGAAATTTATTTGTTGACTAGAAACTTCAGAGTATCAGCAAAAAGTCTTAGTGTCTTAAAAGCCTAATGGTTGAAAAAATAATTAAAACTACTACTAGCATTTGAAAGGCTAGAATAAGCTAGATATATTTAGGATTTAATATGTATATAATGTAAAGTTAACATAACTTTTTCTCTGATATCAGAAAATCATCCGTAGAACATTTCAAAGTGGAGAAAAAGACATCTGAACAAAAAGAACTTCAGAAAAAATATTAAACAACATTTTTAAAGAGGGGCATTTCATTGCTTTTTTTTTTTTTTAAGATTTTAGATTTGGGTTTCCAGAATCAAAGTTTATCTGTGAGTTTCTCCTTTGATTTTGACCTTAAAGGTATAATTTGTCTATATTTTCTCAAGGACAAATGTAGTAACTATGACAAAAACTCATCTAAAATATAGTTGCATTTTTATAAATAGAACTCAATAATTTTTTTAATGCTTACTCAACCACTGAAGACTAATTGAAAGTGTGTTAATAGAATTTAACTACTTAGCCATATTATTTTACTCATTCCTTTTTAATTAAATTTCTTTTTTAAAATCCCTTGGGAAGAGGTTGTCACTTGTAGGCCTACACATGCATAGCAAAAACATAAATAATGAAGGAATTTTTTTAGTGGGAGAGTTGTCACCATCTGCATCATCCAATGCCAGAAGCAGATGTCGAAAGTGTTGATTTACAGTTTAAGCACAATACTGATAAAGTCATGTTAGATTTTTTAACATATTGTGCTAGCAACTAAATGAAAGCAAGACTAAGTAACTCCATTGCAAATCTTTCTCTGCATTTCATGGAAGAATAAAGTGTATTTTCAGCTCTTTTTATCAATAATGTCACTGTTGTGGTTGGTGATGGCTTGAAGAGGTACAGAATATTCTCTCTGGCCGGAAAAAAGGTAATTAGAATTAATCAGCATAAAACATTTGATGTGATGCACCCTACATGATGATATAGATAATCATACTATTAAGGGACTATCTGTTTCACTTCTCTTTTCTTTAAACATTTGCAAAGCTGAAACAACAAAAAGGTGCTATTAGATTTGCAGAGCGATTCCTGGGTTTTCTCCAGTGTAATCTATCATTTTTCAAACAAAATGTTAACACCAAACACAAACAAATCAAACATTCCAGAGGTATCAAAATGAAAGCAGAGTTGAATATGCTGTAAATGGCAAGAGTATGAAAAGAATGGATGCTAGTAGGATTGCTTTGACAAATGGGTAATTCTTGATCCATCACTGCTTATATCTCAGGCTTCTAGGATGAAATGATCTGACTATTGAATAAATATTAAAAAATTGTTCAACAGTTATAACTGATTTGCTTTCTGTGATGAACAATTGTTTATGTTACCAATAAATTCTGCCTAAAGATAACAAAATCCCCAAAATACCAGACCTGGTGTTATAACTATCATTAGTTCACTATCTCTTCTCCAAATAAACTTTTAATAAGTATATTTAACAATCTGTCATTTGACAGTAGGTCAGTAGGATGCATTACTCTATACAAATTTTTGTTCTTTGGCTTCTATTCATCTATGGCACATTTTCATTAAAAATACAATATTTATCTTTATTTCCTTGTATCTAAATGATTGCATTAACTGAGGACCAGGCCTCTTGAGGTTCTATCAGGAGTACAGTCTTCTTGCAGGAGGAAAGAACACTCCATTATCTAAGAAGCAGGTGATATAAAACTTTTTTATATTCACAATCAGTGTAACCTCAATATTAAAATTTCTGACTGCTGACGCATCAGGAGTGCATAAAAATTTTAGTAATTATTAGTGATTCATATATGAAGTTCCAATATAAAGAATTTGAGACCTTTTACTTTCCCTTGATTTGAAATCTACCAAAAAAAAATTGGAAACTGATATTCTACCATCAGTCACACTGTTGATAAGTGTCATGTTTTGCAGAAGTAGCAAATTCATATTAATAAATTATTTTACTTTTGTCTTTTTTTTAGCTGTTTAAAAGAAGACTTGAAAGCCCTGTGTCAATGTCAAAAGCCTGATGCTACAGAAATGGACTGGAAAATTTTGGAGTTTACTCCACTAGAGCAGTGTCTCAAACTTGGTTTAATCAAGCTAACAGATCCGGTAAATAAATTAATCTTTCTTTGTTGTTGTTCTCTGCCCTCACTTACTAGTGACCATGGGATTTAGTGTGACAGATATGGCAGGTGTTTACAGGCAGGGTGGTGAGCAGGGCAGAGACACTGTTCTGCAGCTGCAGGTGACTTCAAGTGCCTTAATGTTTACTTGTGCTACTGCAAACTGGAGCAAGTGTTCAGGGCTAAAGGCGGGAGGTGGATAAACAACATAAAGAGTGAACCCTTTTCTTCATTGTGTGTTAAAAAGTGGAGAAGAACTTAACCAACTGGCTGAAATATTTTACTTTATGCTGCAACTACTGAGCCCAGTTTAACCCTTCTGAGACTAAGAGGTTAAAATTCAGTTGCCTTCAATTACTGATCTGATTTTCAAAGAGTAATCAGAAGTCCCATCAAGGGGACTGGTGCACTATGGAAATGGTAAATGAAGTACAGTCATACAGCAATGGAAGTTTTAGTAGAGAGGTGAACGGACAAGTGAAAGCTGGAGAAACGGAAGGATGAAACATGCAAGTATTTTAGTAGATGATTGGATGGAACCTAGAAAAAAAGATATCAATAGAGCATGCAGAAATTTTAGTAGCTCCCTGAATGGCCGGATGGGACCTGAAAAAGGAATGAGCAAATTTATGTTAAAATTAAATTATTATTCCAGCAAGTGGGAAAAAAAAAAAGCAATATTCAATGTGTAAGATAAGCCTAAAATTAAAAACAAAGGCAGAAGCCTTTAAATGGGATGAGTATAGGGCAACATAGTAAATTTTGTGAGATTTCTGCTGCGTCACTTTTCTCTCTGAAAATAAAACAAATACTCATATATATCCTGATTTTTTTGCAACACCACTTCAGATATTTTTTGAACTACAAATACTAGAAAATATTATTCTATGCAATAAAATTTCATTTTTCCTCTCTAAGCTACTGATTTACACAGAAATAATCACAAGATAACATACTATCCTCCAGTTCTTAACAGAAAGGAACAAAAATACATAATTTAACAGAAACACTGACTGCTAAAAAATATTAGGACAATAAAACAGACACACAGATGCACATCTTTTATTTTCCTAACTTCTGTTCTTGACTTTGTCTCAGAAATCAGGTGAACATGATGAACCACCTCATCTGTAATTACAGACCAAGCTTTCTTTCCTAGACACAAGGTTTCTGTCCAGCCTGACTGCACTGCAGAGAAGCTGCCCTGGGTTCCTACAGTGGGCTATTTCTCACAAATTCTCAGCAAAGAGGTCAGAGCTGCTAATGCATAGGTGCTGTAGCATTGCTGGGGAGTTCGAACATGAAATCTTCCCCATCTCATTCCCATTCAGGGAAGTACTCAAATCTGTTACTTCTGAAGCTACAGAAACAGTTTTATAAATAGCTTACACAAAAACTAAGCTCTAGGTGATTTTGTCCTCATTTACTTGCTGAACAGTTCATTTTCTAGTGTAAATGATTTTGGACAGATTGGAAAAATGTAACGTTTTACTGTTTTGTGAATTATGCTAAGCATTATAAAGATTTTTTTTATGTATTTTTTTTCCTGCCAGACAAACATGAAGGACTTGCTCTAAGAAAATGCACCTTCCCTTACTTGGTCATAATCTGCAATAAAACAGGAACTGATAGGAACAATGGCACTATACCTAATTAAAAAACTATAAAACCACTGAGAGTCTTGCAATGATATCTACATTGCTTTGCAGCAGTTGCAGTTTCACTGGAGCATGACAAAAAGTCATTCTTTCTACATATTGATACTTGCACTAAAATTCTTACTGAGGTGGCTGCTGCCACCATGGACTGAAGCTGGAAATTATTCACATACTGGGAGCTCAAACAGCTCTTTTTGGCAGCAAAATCCTCTCAGGCAAGGTAAGTACCAAGCATTTTTCCCCTTAGGAAATACTTATGTTCTTCAGTTCAAACCAGAAACCTAATAATGTAAAAAAAGATAACAGAAGTATTTGAAGTAAGATACCTACCATGTCTTCTTTTTTATTCAGTAAAATGAAGACTTGAGAGCAGTGGGGGAAAACACCATTCATGTTCAGTTTGGGTACAAACATTTGTCTCATATCAAAATTAAAGCAAGCAGAACTAACTGCTGAAACAGCTGGAGGCAAAACCTTCATCTTTTTTCCTGTCATTAGGCATGCAAATTATTCCTAAACTGTGTTTTCATTACCAAGATGACATATTTGATTACTCACATGAAATGCTGTGTGTCAAAATAATTGCTCAATGCAAAGATAGCTGGGAAAATAACATGAACTGAAATCCTGACTCAGGGTTTTTATTTTCAAAAGGGTGCTTGGATCACACACTCTCAGTGTTTATATTTCGACTTTGCTGAGAAAAATAGCCATGCATGTCTTCGCCAAATCAATCTGCAAGTACCACGTATGCATCCAGTCTGTTTAAAAGGCAAGGAGGAGATAAAAATCCAGAACATATTTTCAAACAAGCCATTGCCATGAAAAATCATAAGTGTGCCGAATAAAAAGCAAACATTGCATCAGTTGTAAGTCTGTTTTGACCTCATTTAGTCTTTCATTGGACCAAAAAAGAAAAAAAAAAAAAAGAGGTTTATTCATTTCAAAATAAGCTGATGAGCTGTTTGAATTCTAGTTTGTCAGGGAGTTCAAAAAGGAGTGGAATTTGGCCCAGTTCCCTCAAAATGTATCTTTGTAACAGGAAGAATTGCAAATAGAGCTGGAGTCTAATCTCAGTAGCACAAATATACTTAGTAAAAATGGGGCTGATTTTTACATGCTCTGCTAGTGGAACAGTTAGGTGTTTGTTCACAGCAGACAGTCCTCAAAGGCATTTTTCAGAATTTATAATGAGCTCAACTGCTGGGCTCCCAAAGAGGACAGAAAGACAAAAGTATGATTTCTTTTTTCAGATGAAAAAACTATTGAACTTTGCTGACAGATAAAACATGCAATATCAACTTTCTGTGGTAGAATAGAAACAGCTTAGAATGACAGTAGGAGATTATCTGCTATATTTAAAAGCTACCAATGTGCATAGTAGCTGAATTGTAGGAAGCCTGGTCAATGTTAACACCCAGCTCACTTAAACAAGGCTTTCTGTTAATGCAAATCACTTGAAATTTGATCTAATAATTAAAAAGTTTGTATAAATATTGTTGCTAAAGTGTCAGGCTTGTTTTCAGGAATTTTGAGGATACTGAAGTACCATCATTTCCTTGTGCTGTAGAAGTCATGCAGAAAAATGATCCAGGAAGCTTCACATCACACTTCTGCAGCTTGGCACCAAAATTCTGAATTGAAGCTTAAGCAATCCAGCATCAGAACAGCATTTAGGAATGTTCTCTTTAATGCCCATTTTCCAAATATTATTTCAGACTCACCTTTACCCTTTCCAGTTCCATCCTCCTGTGGTGTTGTTTGTTCTGTGTAGGAAGTACAAGTATATTTTTGAGGGGATCTTAAAGTAAAAAGAAAAACTTACACAGCATTACAAAAAACTGCAATATTCTAGGTTCTGCTAATATAGAAAAACCAAAATTAAGGAATTACTGATGTATATGTAATATGCTGTTCTAATCCCATAAAATTTTTAACAGTTCTGTGTATATGAATCCTTTTTCTATGTTTGGATGAGTTGTGTAAGATTGATGTACCCGTGCCCAGTGGAAGATAAATACTGGGTTTTTTAGAAGTAGCAGTTGTTAGTCTTCTGTGCTTGGGCTGATTTACAAAACTTACATATTATTGTTAATTTGAATGGAATTGGATCATACATGAGACATTGCCAAATATTAGTGGTATCCAGAGCTTCATCACCCTAATAATTTTATCCTTAAAAAAAAATACAACACAGAGTGAGTGTACTGAGGGGTGTTCTTAATTCTTTATCATCATCTTCATCATTATAATTATAATATTTCCTAGGGTATTTTTTTTAGTTTTCTTCATCAGAAGAGTTGCCAGCTTGTGCTCTACTCCAAGCAGGTAAATGTGAATTATCTTTGACCTCATATGTATGAGAAAACTTAGACTGTATTTTCAACAAAATAAATATTTCTAGACTTTTTCTGTTTCAGGATTTAATAGGATTCTTGTTCTCTTTGGTTTCCTATCTCATTTCATTTCCATACAAGGCCATTCAGAGACTTGTCGAGCCATACGAATTGTGCTGTCTTCAAGATGCAAATTCTATATTCTATTGCCTGGGGATAATGACTTTCTGTGGTAAACTTACCTGTCAACTGCTTGATAAAACATAGGTTTGGATTAAGGTTAATGGACTAGAGTTGTCAAGATGGAGCTAAGATAACTTTTGTGCCATGGAAGAAACATCTGCAAGAACCAGTTTATATTATGATTATAGTGATTTCTTGTTCGCATGTGCGTAACCAGGGTCACTATGAAAATAAAATTTGAAATTTGGAAGATAAATCCATATTCTGAACTTGTGACAAGCTCCCAGATGCTTCTATTTGGATTCCCTAAATTGCCAAGGTCCAGTTGTCAAGTTATTGATCTTGGCCAGATAGTCAAATCTTTTCCTTTTTAAGAGGAATTTTTCTGCAGTAACACTTTCCTTTCCCAGTAGGAACTGGGATTAGAAGAATTCACTGTTCTTGTCTGGTGGTATAATGTCCATTTGAAAACCACCTCAGGGTTAAGTGTGTCAACCTGATGGCTTGACATTTAGATCTAGAAGTATCTTTGACAACGGCTTCCCAAAAATTCCTCGTGTAATTCAAGATGCCAATTATGTGCAATAAACTATTCATATGTTAGAGCATTTGGATTCTTGAACAACCAACTTTCCTCTTTGTGTGATAGCACTTAGTAATCCAAGATGACAGCTTCTTGAGTCAGGCAGAAGGAAGTTAAAAGTGACTGGCACTTCAAGCTAAGAAATATCCCAGTTTGATCTGTGCTTAACCATAATGGCCTTTTGACACCCTTCAGGTTTTACAGAAGTATCACAGGTATGGGTAAAAGGGAGGGGGTTATAGGAGTGATTTTGTTTTTAATCCTATGTATTTCATTAGAAAAAAAGGTGGTATTTAAAATGTTAATAGAAGTTTTTAATATAATGCTTCAGAGATATTATTCTTTTCTGTCTAAGAAAGCAGTTTCTTATTTCAGTTCTACTTAAAAGTTAAGAATGCTGAAAAACATGAATTCATGTACAAAGTATATCAGATAAGAACCTCAATAAACATTTTTAAATTAATTACTTTAACGTCAAATGTAGAAATTTTACAGTTGCGTGAAATACAACCATCATGAATGAAAAAATAATTAACTTTCCTTACAAATACATGCAATGTGAAAGAGATCATCCTTCCTAACTTAAAAATAATATGTGGATTATTTAAATGCTAAACTTCTTGTGGCAAATGATACTATTGCCTCCAGACTTTGGCATTTTTAAATGAAAGAGCTTATTATTTAATAAAAAATGTCTTGGATCAACCTTGTAAAATACCAGTTTCCAAGACTGTAAATAAATGCAGTTTTAATACTTGGAGAGTATTTATTCTGTTTGGTATTGCTGTTTTGGTAGCTACAGAGAGAATAAAACTGGTTAAGTGGTTAAATTAGACATGCGTAATGTGTATATGTATTAACCAGCATCTGACAATATAACTCAAGTTACTTAATGCAAATCAAGCCCACAAGGCAAAGACATGCCTACCTTTTCCAACTCCAGCTGGAAAACTTTACAGCTTTACCCAAAGCCCTAGTCCTTGTGAACGAGTTTCACCTCACCTAACTTTGGCTTCCTGGAAGTTATTCACCCACTCCAACCTGCACAGCCAGGTTCCTTGAGGCAATTGCCTATACAAAGACATCCAGCTATTTTTTTGATAGATATTCCTGGACATGCCCATTGGATGAGCATGTCTGACCCAAGATCTGCTTGTTGCTTATACGTGGAGCACTGCCAAACATCATAGACAAGATACCTAATCTTCTGATGGCTAGAGTTAGGTGAAATGAACACCATGCTTGATTCTGTCAACATTACTCACAGTATACTTTTGAGGAGAAATTAAAGGGAATATTTTGTAAATTATTTGGTGTTCAGCATCAAAAAAGACAGAATAATTTAGCCACAGAATATAGGCAGTCATAATTTTCCTGTATCCTGAAGGACATTTGCATCATTAAGCAAACAATAAGTATCTCGCAAGCAAAAATTGACTGAAAAAGCAACATTCAAGTAAAGTGAAGTGACAATATTTTATTAGGACAGGCTTTCTTACTGTTCTTACTGTCCTCTCACTTTCAAAAGGACAACCAACACAAATCATATTATGGCTACGCAGTATCTAGTCTCATGCAACCGTTGTTAGTGTTAAAGTGCCAATTAGTGTTTTTTGCACTAACCTGGAGGTGGTGGTGCACTTTCAGTTTCATTGTCTGAAAAATGAGGTAAGAAGACAGATATTGAGCTTCAAGTCAAAGCAAATATTTTTCACACATTTGGTATAGATTCCCTGAATCTGGACGTTATTTGGGTTAATTTAATATTTTAATGCAGTTCTCAAATTTTTGCTTTCACACATGGGACATGTGGCATCTTCAGAGTGGCAGAGTCAGAAGCCTGAAGTTTATGCTCTGTAAAGAGAGGGTACTGAATTTGGTCAGTCTGAGGAGATATAATTCTCACAGAATCACAGAATCATAGAATTGTTTTGGTTGGAAAAGATCATCTAGTCCAGCTGTTAACCTTACACTGCCAAGTCCACCCCACATGTCTTAATCACCACATCTACACATCTTTTAAATACCTCCTGGGTTGGTAGCTTGACCACTTCCCTGGGCAGTCTGTTCCAGTGCCTGACACTACCCTTGCAGTACAGGAATTTTTCATAATATCTAATCTAAACCTCCTCTGGAACAACTTGAGGCCATTCTGTCTGGTTACTTGGGAGAAGAGACCAACATCCAGCTCACTAAGACCTTATTTCAGGTAGTTCTAGAGAGCAACAAGATCTCTCCCTGACATGCACGTCATCTAGCTGCGTGTGTTCTTATTAAATTATATAGATGTGCCCCAATACATTTCAGGACCTTTTGGCAATTCCAGTTTAGGACAGTTCTGGAATATAATGGAATCCAATTCGAATTTCAGGGTTGGGTTGGATTTGTTTAAGTCAATTGGTCTTGAACCTATCCTTAAAAGAATAAATTACCACATTGATATGCTTCTGACAGACAATATCCTAGGTTTAAGAAAACCTTCCATCAACTGGAATAATATCAGATATGACTTTAATTGTGAAGTGCAATGGATCCATTAACTGAGAAGGGTCATGCACAGAGAATCCAGAGACCTTTACTTCATTTTCACCATACCGTTACATCAATTCAGTGTTCAGTGCAAGCAGAAAGTGAAAAAAAACACGAGTTTAGTTGCTCTGCATAGGACCTATAGTATGTCTTGCTTTTCTTTTTTTCAGTCATGGCTTTTAATCTAAAAACCCTTCCCTTTCAGATGTGTGACACAAAAGCCAGGCTTTATATCCTATTTAAAAGTTATACTTTAGGGATGACCTGTTATCCAATGTAAAAACATGAAAGCTAATTAGCTGAAGTTTATTTTTAGAGCATTAAAGGAAGCTTATTTTCAACCTGTAAAAGCCTTAGGACTCTAAACTTGTTAAAAATTGTAATATTTATTGTAGATAGCGCATTGACTTACAGTTGAACTGTTTGCAACCAGAAAAGGTTTAAAGGTTGAAATCCTTAACTGCATCAGTAGATGGTTCTTACTAACCTTTGCCATGTTATGGTTATTAACCTTTGGGACTCCACCTTAGGTGATATTCAGGAAATAAAGTTTCAGTTTCTGTCACACAAAGATGCAGGTAAGGTTATTGCTTTGCACTCAGGTCTAAATATAACTAAAACATACTTCTTAATAAATCCATTTAATATTTAAAAAGGAAGAATACTTTTATTTCAAATATAATATTAAGCTGACTGCGTAGATTTGACATGGCTTAGGAACTTCCAGCCACATACTTGGATACTATAACAAATCCTTGTATAGCTGAGTACATTCTGGTCACAGCACCCATCATAGGGAATAAAAGGGAGAACATATATTAAAGGATGATAGATACAAATTCTAGGTTCATAGCAATTAATTTTTTCTGGTGTAATTGCTATCATACTAAATTTTTCTTTGTGGCCTAGGAAAATATGAAAATTCCACAACAAAAAGCACATCTTGGAACATTTCCCCTGTATTACCATGATGTTTCTCACTGCTTCCACTGAAAATAACATCTCTGTGGCACAGAAGTCTATATCTTGCATGGAAAAGTAATAACAGAAAATAATTGTCTATATGCTTACCTTTTTGAATTGTAATAGCTAGAAATAGGGAGTACTCTTACGAATACTGAAGTGGAAAGTTCTCCCTGGATCAGCATCAAAAGCTACACATTTGTAAACAAAAGTTCACCAAACCAAGCCCTTTCCAGGTTTGAATGAAAGGGATATAAGCCTTTTGAGAGACTTGCCTTGAATTTTTATTTTATATTGAAAGATATTTCATGGCTTCATCAAACCATAGTGTAGGTCAGTAATCACACATCTTTCTAGTTCCGTCTTACCTAGCAGGAGACAAAATCTACAGCACAGACCAGACCTGAAACACTATTATTCTAATCTAAACTTAATCTGAGATGTACAAGGAGATATTCAAAACCTGAGCAATATCATGGGCAACCTACTCTAGTGCACCCTGTTTCTAGCAGGGAGGTTGGACTACACAATCTCAAGAGGTCTTTTCCAACCTCAGCTATTTTGTGGTTCTGTGATGGGGTGATGACTGAAGCAGAACCAAAAAGTCAGTTGTTTATTTCCTAAACCATAATTCAAGGTTGTTTGGGCTATTGCTAGGAAAACTGAGGCAAGAACTTTGGTTAGCAGAGAGACCTGAATTATGATGTGGGAGGAAAAATGGAACGTAGAGAGTTCCAGGCACTGGGGGTAGCAGAGTTGTGGGAGATACTTCAACATAATCTTTTAGCCATGTGCGACCCCTTTCATGGTCGTTCTTGGCTTACAATTCCATTCCTGAGGACAGCCAGGAAAAAACCCATTAATAGCACCAAGTAGCTTCCAGCTTCCCAAAGAATGATAGCCCTTTCTGGCTGACCTCTGCAACAGGCTTGTCAGCCAGGAAAGGGCTCTGTGCACTCAACCAGCAGCTTATGGTTGTGCTCCTTCTCTAGGAGGCATGCTCACCAGAGTCCCCAGATGCCATTCCCAGCAGCCCCATTGCCTAATATGGTGCTCTGTTGAGGCATTGTCAGGGGGGCTGGCGGTGGAGAAAGTGTTGCCTTCAGCAAGCACTCCTCAGCCCCTTGGGAGAAGTTGTTTCTTCACTGGGTTGTAATGATGCCCCTTGAGCTTCAGGGGAATGAGGCTGTTGAAGGTCCAGGGACTGTTGGATTGATACCATAGTGTCGACTGGGCCTTCTACTAAGCAACTGAAATTAGCTTCTGCCTCACTGTTTCTAAGACAAAAGGTAATGGTCTTTTCTTTGCAGTTTTTTATTTAAGAAGCCAAGAATATTTCATTTCAGTGGGTCGTGTCATGCAAAAGACAGACCTTGGGTTTATTCATTGGTTGGGAATCTTGTAAAGCAGCTGGCTATATATAATTCTACAGCAAAAAAAGGAATTAACTTAGCACTCCTTTCCACATAGCTACTCAGAAAGGGTAGTATATTAAGAAGTGTAGTTAGCAAATAAAGTGAAAGCACAACTGTCACTTAGATAATATCTCCAGAAATGCTTTCATGTCTCAGCCATGTCATGAGATGCATTCAGGATCCAGTTTGACATAGGATATGAGCACTTAGAGCCAAGAGACATTTTTATTTGTGATTTATAATTATACATGCACACATACACTCCTGAAAATCAGCAGGAGATGCAACTCGACCCATTACCAACAATTTTCCATCACTGTTCCACATTTAAAATGTTCAGTTTTTTTTAAAAAAACCCTACCAAACCCCTTTAAATCTCTTGCTATGCATATAGATAACTAAGCTTGCAAATGTTCAGTGAGATTACCCATGTACTAAAGTTATGGAAATGCTTAAGAACCAAGTTAAATTTGGACTATAATTTTTAAAAATTTCAATTCCATTTTAGGTCTGGCTGCACTGACAACTGACCTGCAATAGCCACAAGAAGCTTTGGCAAACAACTGGCAGGGTGCTTATGTGTAGTGGCCAGTTTTCAAGGGCTCTAAATTCCCATTTCTACTGGTTTCTATGACAGCAACAAGAATAGTAACTCCCTGACATCATATATATTACTTTTCACATTGACGTGTAAACATAATGAGGCATCCTGACATTTCTAAAACAGTCTCCAGGTCCTACTCTACTAGTGGGAGCTGGGAGCAAAGTGTTCCGGAGACTTGCAGTTCAGACCATCTGAGAGCTACAGGTTATCAGCAAGAATACTGGGAAAGAGGCCTGGCTCTTCGAGCAATTCTGTGCTCATGACTAGGTTTGTCTTGGGTAGGCTTAGGAACTCTCAATTACATTGGAAAATGAGTAGTGGGCTTTGATTTTTTTCTCCCTTACTTGAAGGAAATGGCCTTGAGCTTTAAATCAGGGCTGGCACAAAGTCTAAAGATAGCACTTCACCATCACCAAGCTGGGACAGTCACAAGAGGGAGGAGGAAAAAATCTCCTACTCTAATTTCTCCCTGTAGTTAGATATAGATTGGTTACAACCTAGCCAAGACTCTGGTCTGAATAGCCCAGGGATTCAGGATCTTGCCCAGTCTGACCAGAGGGCTTGCTCCCATTTACCTGAAAGGGAAACCAGGACTATAGCTGCATCATCATGGATACAGGTACGATATCGGGCTGTGTAACAGCAGCATATTAAGTGACTTTCATATGTCAAAGAGCACGAGGATGGTCACTTAATGCTTTTTGCCACAAAGACCTGTCAACTTCTGTCAAATTTAAGTAGTTGGATTAAGTTTGCGAACATAGTCTCAAGGGATCAGACGAATATAACTATTACGTAGGCATTCCTAAAGTGCTGACTCTGCTAGTCAGACAAAAATAGACAAAATGCTAGTTTGGGGAGAGAGCATGGCTCACCCCAGGCCTTGAGCAGTTGCTGTGTGTAAGGATTGTCCCCAGTGTGCTGCCCCTACAAGACAGGAGAACTGCTGTTGTACTGCATGCCTTTCTCCTAGGGTAGAGTCTCCACTGAAATAGGCTGGCAGGGAAGGATCAAGGATGTGGAACAGCTGTATGACAGGCCTCATGTCCAGATCATCAGCAGAGAAAAGCAGTAAAGCTTTTCTTCCTTTCAGTGTTACTTATGTTACCTGCCAAAAAATAGTGCTGGGAAGAAGAGAAATGATTCAAAATAATTTGAACATCTTTTATGGGTCACTTCACCCAGGCCAGTATAAATGTCACAGTGGCACCAGCGATGCAATTAAAAGCCATAGACTAATCTTTTGGAATATAGGATCTTGCTCAAAAAAACCATAGAGATTACCCAAGCACGATAAACATTTTACTGGGAAATAATACTGTTAGCAGATCCCAGATTAAATGAGCTGAGAAATAGAGAGCGTGTTTCAAAGTCATTTGTAATCAATAAAAGCACTCCTAATGCGTTCATTTGGGCTTAAATTGAAGTAAATACTATTCTTATTGATAAAGAGCGGAATACTCAGCATTCTGCAAAACCCGAGCACAGTCACGCAGACAGGATCTGGCTGCTGCCACATGAGTCTCAGGTCTCCACTGACAAATAATACAATTTGCCTGCAGCTTCCGCAGATGGTTCGAAATCTGAGTGGAAGCAGGAAACTGTAACGCCAGCTGAAATAATTATGTTTTTAATGAAGATCCATGGGCAGTTTCTATGGTACTTTCAAAATAAAGCTCCATAAACTGTTCTAAACAAACTTCAGTCGCAGGTCCTGAGAGCAAAAGTTGTTCTAAAAGACCAAAGTGAATGTGCATGGGTGCTCTGGTGGCTGCCTAGAGGAATATTATTGTGGCCAACAGGATGATGGAGCTAATCTGATAAATTTATTAATGTACTTCTATTTTCCATTGCCACTTGTAATGATGATGTAGACAGGTGAGACTGCCTGTTTCAGTTTATGGTGACTGTTTCTGGTTAGGCATTGAATAAGCTACCTTAGGTTAAATAATGACTCTTATTGCAACAAAATGAACAAATCAGCAGGGTCACCGAAGCTGAAATTGTTTTCATATTCCAATAATTAAAAGCATCATAACCCAGTGATGTATCTTCAGCTAAGGACTAGAGAAGAAATTAACTTTAAAAAGGGTTTGCTTAAAAACTTAGTTTTGCATATTATTAAAGTTCAGAACCATTCCTAACAAATTTCAGCTTGTAGGAAAAAAAAAACCACCAAAACAAAACAAAGAAAAAAAATTAGTCCCATTATATAATCTCACCTATAATATCTCCAGTTGAAGAATTATCTAAATACTTCCAATTATAAAGGATTTTATGGATCACAGGATCTTATCAAGCCATCATATGATAAATGCAGAATATTCCCTGATTTAAGGACTGAAAATCTGAATGAACTGTTGGAACAAAAGCCTAGTAATAGTGAATTCTGTGGAATGGAATAGACACCAAAGCAATAGTTTATAAATCCATTTGGGAAGCTGCAGTGTAGTTGGCGACTCCAGATTTTGTCTTCATTGCCATCCATAACTATGGAAGTGCATAAAGCAACCATTGCTTGTTTGGTGTGTTTTCCTTGGAATTCCCATTTTCCTATACGATGCTATTAAATCTAATCTGATAATTTGTAAGCTTTCTCATCTTTCTCATTTCTCTTGAGAACTTTGCTTTCATCTAGGAATTAATCTCTAAAGAGCACTGTAACCTCGAACAAAAGTAGTTTCTTAAATATAGTACCTGTTTGCCTATCTATAATCTCCTAAATTTGTTCAAGTAGTTTGTCCAGTAAAGGATTATGTCATCCATGCATTAAACCCCCCTGTATTTAATTTCTGGTAGGCAGGAGGCAGCCATCAGCAGTCAGCACCCTCATCAGATGGTGCAAGGCTTCCTTGGCAGCCTTGAAGTTGCGTATGTACTGTAACTGGGAGCTAGAAGGCTGCCAAGTGCTGACAGTATTTAAAATAGATAATAAAGATAAAGTTGGTGGCTTTAGTCTAGTTATCAAGTTCCCATGCATTCTCAAACTCATTTTTGACCTACACAGTCCACAAGGTGCCAACATGGAGTAATTAAATTCTGCTTGTATTACAGTTGTATCTTCCTTCTCATACTTTATATCAAAGAAATCAATCCATAAAAGTTAGTTCATGAGCACTTGTGCATCTAAGAGAAAAAAGAGTATTTATGCTTGTATCTCACAGCCCACAGGTTAGCCATAGACTACAATTTAAGGGTCACAGTTGAATTTTTTTACTAAATATTTTTCAATTAAGCATTTCACAATTGCAGTTTTCTAACTTATTCCATCATCTAAAAAACCCAAACGAATAAAGAAAAAAACACAACTTTTTTTTTTTTTTTTTTTTTTTTTCCAAAACTGGAATTTTGTGATGCTGTCTACCCTGCAAAATTTAGTAGGCAAAATGTTACTAGTTACAACATCTATATGGCAAAAGGATTTTGCTGAAATATTTTATCGTGTTTACCAAAGTGACTTGTGCTGTTAAGGTAATTCAGTTTGCCTTCGTAACTGTACCTTTATTAAAAAGCTTTGTCAGAGCAGCTGTACCTGCAAACCCATTGAAAAATTTTCCAGGCCTTGGTCTGTTTGTAGCTATATTGTTTTATCTCTCATTTCACATCATGATGTGTTAGGTTTTATTTCCATGTTTGGAAATAAAACATTTTATTTCGAACCATCATTGCAAAACTTGTTATAAAATGAGGTGTATGCAATCCTAAATGTCACTGAAAAAATATTAATGGGTATTTTCCCCATAATATTTGTATAGTGAAACTTGTGGAAATTCCACCCAGAGTCAGATTCTACTTATAGATGGTAGCTTAGTGATAGAAACCCTCAAACTTCCCTGTATTATGGCACCATCTCAGTTTATTTACTGATTGATGTAAGTCTGAAATTACTCTCTGCTCCTGAAATTTTATGTTATTCACCTACCTGTTCTCAATCATCTGAGCCATTCTTTAATGTTGCTTCACATGATGTACTACATGGTTCTCTTCTATGTGGCCCCAGTTAAACAGGAGAAGGGGAAAACTCGCTGTGTAAATACTGCCAACCAGATGGGTGTCTATGTCTAAACGATAAAAGGAGTGTTGCTCTTTTTACATTTTAGACCAACAATGAAACAGTCCTGAAATGGCTGATCTGGCCTTCTCAACCTCATTACAGTTTCATACCTGAAAGCCCTAACTCTGCTTGATCTCACCAGGTAGTACTGACTTCTGCAGGGGGTGGTGGAAGCTCTACAGAATCACTCTCCCTATACTAAAGCTGAGCTATCAGTATTCACTCTGCCTTTTTTATAATGGATGTTAAAAAGGTCTCGGCAAGGTCTGCGAAATGGTTCACGCTAAACCTGGTGGTCTCCACGGCTGGTGACCCTTGAGGGGCACTGGCAGCTCACAGTCCTGCCTGTGTCTCCTTCTGCTGCCTGGCTTCCCAGCCCCACGGGTGACTCTGACTTTGAGAGAGCAGGGAGGAGTCAGAGCAGGTCAGATTCTTGTCTTCAGGCTAAGTTAGCGATCTGGCTTGTAGCTCCAAATGCAGTGATCTGCCTTTTACTGATTGCAGAGACAAAAGATACAGCCGCAGGGAGCCTGGTTTTCTTACAGTGTTGAGGAGACAGTCTTTTCTGCATAAACACAAATTGCATGAGCACAGCATAGTTTTTATTTCTTTAGATTCATTTACTGTGCAACATGTTTTAATGTGTTTAATGTGCCTGTAAAATAGTACGAATTTTTTTTGTAGCAGGTGCTAATGAGAAAGCAAGCTTTCAAATTTACTCCCAGTCCAGCCAAATGAAACTCTTGTTTTAAATAACCCAAATCTAATTAACCTTTGTTATGTGGTTACTGAAATAAATTATTTCACTCATCAGAAAAGTTTGATCCAGTATAAAAAAAGTATGCCAACATATAGATTTTATTCTCAGTTTTCTATCCTTCCTTGCAATAGTGTGTTAATAATTTTATCTGGAAGTAAATACTTTAATTTAGTTCAAGAGATAATCAAGTAATGCTAACTTCTCTTCTGAAAGCAAAACTAAATAAAATGGACCAGTTTATTGGATTAAGAACTTCATAAAGCAAAGAACTGCTGCTCAGAAACGAAGGTAATGTATTCCTCAAATTTAAAAATCTATTCTCAATGACAGTTGCACTTCTTATTATAGGATAAAAGTCAGCAATCCAGTTGAAAGAGCAGTTATTTCAAGATATGAGTACTTAACCTGCAAAAACCTTCCTTTCAGAATGTTCAGATAATTTCCAAACCAGCTCAGGAAGCAGCTTCCTAATTTAGAAAAATGTCTTCACTTTTGCTTGACCCAAATGGCAACACTGTTATTTTGATGAGCTATCCTAAAATATTTCACTCTGAATGAAAGAAATCCATTGCAGTGTTGTTTAATGGCCATCACAATACGGATCTTATGAACTGCACAGCTGGAGTGTCTTCCCTGAAGGACTATGTCTCATGTTGTTCAGTGCACTCAGGTTAGTCCAGTGAGCCATGAGTATGCACAGATAGTGGGAAATCATTCCACTTGGAGAATTTGAGTCTTAGGGGAAAATGAGGATATTATCATAAAGCTGCAGTCAGCTGGATTCATGCATACTATTTCAGCAAATCACAAGGCAGCATTTGAGACGTGCTGATAGGCTTTATTTTAACCAAATTTGAGAATAAAATTATTCAACAACTTAAATTCTGCTCATATTCCTATTCTGTAGCTTTTGCCAATTTATCTTTGCCCTTTGGGTCAGGGCAAACCCAAACATGCACACATTGAGAATTCCCCAGGATTAAATTACTCAGCTTGTTATCAGCTCTTTGTCAAAGTAATATGTACTACAACTGTGCCTGAAAGTTGTGATGACTGTGTCCAAATAACAAATAAGAAAGGCGTTTGCTTCAAGTCCATTTGACAGTGGGTGATAGATAATCTGATACCTTGTAATCTGTTCAGGAAGGAAGAGTTTTCTCAGACGTCCTTCAGATAACAGCACTCTCCTGTCATCTACACTTGAGAATTTGTCTTAAGACAGCATCTTACAGAATGGTACTGTAAGGAGGGACCCTGACACAGGGTCACCAAGTACTACTACCAAGTAGCTAATCACAAATAATCCATTCCTTACTGATTTTTCTTACCCAGTGCTACTCTTCAGTCATCTGGTTTATGGAAAATAACTCACTCAAAAAAGATGGTAGTAGCATCCACTTTCTCAGTTTAGTAAGGGCAATTCATTTTTATGGGCTATGAAATTCAGGGCTGCTACTTTTTGTGAGAGCAAATATTCCCTTACATGCCAAGTAAAGATTACTTGTAATTAAGGTTGAAGAATAATTTAAAAAATCCCCATAATTGGCAATGCAGGAAAGCTTTGTATCAGAGTTGCAGTGTTGCTGATATCAAACACTAAAAGAATCAGAAGTTACCCTAAAACTCAGAAATATACTTATTTAGTGGGAATTCTATGTACTGATTTTGGGGTTTTCATTTTTTGTAAGCTTGTGTGCATACGAATACTTATTGTTGCTCAAATGCTGGCAATTCAGCATTGTATTGAAAAACCTTTAGGAGTATTTTGCACATGTGAAGAGAAAGGACTTTTTCTGTAGGTTAAAATTTTAGGAGATCTAAGGTCCTGGAGACCTAAGGTCCCAGAGACCTATGGCGCTAGGGAAACCTCTGTTGCTGCATTATTTGTGTGCATGAAAGTCACATGTGGGTGTTAGGCATACGAAATTACACAAATCCCTCTGTGCTAATACTGCTTTATTTTCTACCTCTCTATCTCATGCAGCATCAATGAAGATAACTGTGAGAGTTAAAGGCCTTCACTTAAAAAAAATCACTAAGCTTTGCCTTTAGGGAAAATATCACAGCAGGATGTTTGCAGACAAAGCGTGAGGGCTTGCATGAGTAAATAAGTAAGCGATATGTATAAAAGTAAGCTCTTACAAAGCATGACATCAAAATGTATTTGAGATGCTATTGTGAATAACAGTTACAGTTTGCTGAACATACATTGTCTCCACCTAAAAAAGCTGTTGGGTAAGAAAGAAATCTTCATTGCGAAATGCGGAAAAACAAAACAAGGGCAAAGAAAAAGGGGCAGAGGACAGAGGTCAGATTTCCCCTTTAAAAATAGGGCTAAGGAAAGCTTAGATGAAAGATTAGTAAGGCTGGAGGGAATGCCATGGAAAAAATGTCATCAGGCATCTGACCCTCTGTGCCTTCACTGAAGTCTGCATCTGTGGAGGAGTGGCAGCCACAGCCTCCATTGGTATTACGGCTCCTCTTTGGGTCTAAAATAAGCTTTTTGGCCTAGATACTATGTTCTTATAAAACGAGAAGATACCAAAGGCGCTACAGTACGTGTATGATTATCTCTATCTACATGAATATCACAGCATGAGACCCAGAGGGTATTAGTCAATGAATTACTCCATCTGCATGGCATTTCTCCTGTGACTGTTCCTAGATACTCTCCACATAACCAGGAATAAATGTTTTCTGTAATTTTTGCTAGGAACAAGGCTTTAGTGGTATTGGAAATTAATAAACCTGATGAAAAACAGCAGAAAAGCAATGCTGTGCACATTCAGGTGTGAAAATGGTAGGAAATGTTTTATTTCAGGACAGATAAGAATGAGAAGCCTTAAATCAGCTCAGCCTGGTAAGTGGGAGTTTCTTTCCTTCTTAGAACAGTTGGAACTGGTGCTAGGACCACAGTTTCTGCATTTGTCTTGCACAGAAAAGATCTCATAGCAGAAAGTTATGGAAGTGAACACAAAACTACCTAAAGGTTGGAATTCAACAACTCTTCAAAAGCTATGTCTTTCTGCCCTTTCCAGTCTGCTAGCATGCAAGAGTAAGTAAGTATCAAGGAGTAAGTAAGTATCAAGGAGTAAGACCTATCCCACCAACTGAACCAGTAAGTTTTTCATTTGGGGTGTCTTTCAGTCTTTGCTGCGTGTTCAGTCTAATTTCATCAGAACTTCAGAGCTTTGAGAGAAGACAAAATTTAGAAAACACTTTTGGACTGGGTTTGCATGCTGGCTGAGCAAAGCATGGCTTCCGTGCAAGAAAATGCAGCCAATTGATCTGTTTGTAAGCTGCTTTTGCTCAGCTCCTACCCGACATGTTCCCCCTAGTTGGTTCAATAACAAGACGTGAGCAAATGTCTCTGCAATTTATATCTACACACACCAAGCTAAGATTTATGAACGGATTTATAAACAGATATCTGTATGAAAAGGGAATCTTCATCTGTGTATGACTGTAACCTACTCTTGGCATTTATGACCAAAATTAGGAAGTTATTCTGAGCCTGCAGAGTCGTAATGAGTGTGAATTTTAATACAGATCCCTCTCAGGAAGCATCATGGTACTACTGAACAACACTTTCAGGAGCTCACTAAAACCCCCATTTGATCCTACAGAGAATTAAATTAGAACAGAGCTTTTTGTAATAATCACCTGATCAAAATAACTTGCTGGAGCCATCACATATAAGGGCAACTGCCTTAAGAAGTAGATCACATGCTATTTTCAAGTAGTAATAGGGCCAGGGAACAGAAAATGATGTAAGTAATATTTCCTGATCTCCAGGGAAAGAAAGGCAATGACTCTCTTGAATGTGTTCCATTGCTGCAACACACAGCAGGACTCTTCTCTTGCTGCAGTGTCAGCACACTTTTGGGAGCATGGAGATGGGATACGGAGGGTGCTCTAAACTGTGGAATGAATCATCCAGCTGTACTCCCAGGTTCTGGTACTGCAACTCTCAGCACTGCATGCAAGTCACATGCACTGTCCAACTTGCAATTCATTGTATTTGTAAATGCCTTTCTTGGAACAAACCATTTTACTCCAAGGCAGAGCATGAAGCATTTTTTTTTATTTTTTTTTTTTAGGATGGTGTATTCTTTGGAATTTTGAAACTTTTCTGAGATGGTGCCATATTTGACTTTCTGTTCAACAGCCTTCTGACACTACTCCAGGAGGTCTAATGTCCTAAATTAACCTCCATCTAGCACTACCAGAGGGCAGAGCACGCATCATCTCAGTATTATGACATCTAACACCAGCATGGCTAACTGCAGCAGAAGTTACAGGTTATTTTGACACTTTAAACTGAAAATATACATAAAGGCACTTGGCCAAGCAGTAGAGGATTGTAGATGTGATTTGTCTTCTTCAGAAGAAGTAATTCTAAGATGTGTGGATATAAGACATCCTGCCTTGCTTAGCCTAGGTCCCACTGACTGGTCTGTGAAGGTGTCATTAGGCTAAATACAGACATCAGTAACAGGGGAGGCAAGCCAGAGGCAAACCACTCAATTTTGTGAATGCTGCATTTTTTAGGGTTCTGAGAGGTCTCTGAGCAGAAATCTATCTTAATACTACTTGAGTCTTTCTGCCCCTAAAGTGTCTCAGGAAGCAGTTAAGACTGATGGAAACTTTTACCAAAACATGCTTGCTAGAGTGGTTTTCTAGGACATATAATTCTGTTGGACACAAAACTGGAATTTGACTAACTCAGTCTCTTCTGCTAGGATCTTCATCTTAGCTGAATCACCTGCTGGTTCAGTGGTCTCTATGAGCTAAAACTACACATGACAAATTAGGGAGAGTAAATTCCTGAAATAGGAATTCATGCAGCTTTCTAAATCCACATGTGTTTTGTTGAAAACGTTGCAGAATATTCAAAAACACTTTATTATTTAACAGGAAAAGGGCTTGTTACTCATGGCTACAAATATCCTTGATGCAACCAGCCATTCATCTGACAGCACAAACCTGTTGGAGGAAGTGAGAATAAGCTGGCATAGAAAGAAAGAAGAATTAATATTGATTTGAACTGGAATGCAACTTTCAGTTTCCTCTCATTGATGCCAAAAAGAAATTTAATTTTGAGTTGCTTTAAACACTCAGCTTAGCCATGAAATAAAATACATTCACTCTTTCTTAGAAAAATAAAGCAAGTAAAACCAGCTAGGCCTCGCTCAAGGGAATCTGGGCTTAATGTACTTCCTCATTTATTGAGAGAGAGTATCTTAGTACCACATACAAATAATGCTGGAGTGACATTTGCTCCTTATCTTCTTATAAAACTACCCATTGCAGAAAATCTTTAAACACTGATTGAACAATTTAATGAGAATAACTCTGCAATCTTATTATTAAGGTACTCAGAAAAAAAGGAGACATATGAATGTCTCTACATTGTGATCTAGGAGTCCAAGCTACCATTATAATAAATGGAATTAGATTTTTATTCAACATAAAATAACTTCTTATGGCTCTATTAATTTCTTTAAACACAGGTGATCACTGACATTTAGGTGCTGTAGCATTCCCTTCTGGGCTCTAGCTGCTGCTGCAGCATATTGCAGATTTCCCATAGGTCCCAAGTTGTCTCTTCCTGCCTAAAATGGGTATTTGGTGTCGCTCAGAGGGTCTCATATGGCAGTGGGCACCTATGTTTAGGCAACTGCTGGCTGGTCAGCTGAGCAGCAGCCCATGCTCCATTCACTGTAATGACCTGGGCCACTTGCACACACTTCCATTTGGGTATCTGGTTCCTAACCTGGAGATCTCCTGCGACAGTGTGAAGATCATTAAGATCTTTGTACGGTTGCAAACTTAACAAAATTTTCAATGATCCAACATGGACATTCGTGTCAGATCAGGCCTCTCTTCCCTAACTCCTAAGGCACCAGCAACTTGTAAAAGCAGAGCAATAAAATCTCCTAGTGGTCATAAAGTGTGTCAAACTCTTTTAGGGAGTGACGGGAAAATGCCTTCAAATGCTGGTTCCCTAAAAGCACTGAAAAAGAGAAACCTTTCTCTGGTGTCATCAGAAGCAGCACTTCAGTTGTGACTGAGAGCAGAGAGGGCTGGATGGGAAGAGAAGGGACAGTTTTTCAGCCACACAGTTCCTCAGACTCCAGAGACAAAGCTGTCTGCAGTGGGACTGAGAAAACTATAATTACAACTGAAGCTAATGATTCTACCTATTTGTCCTCTCATTTGTTTTACAGGTTTTTTACAGTCAGTGCAAAGCCAGATTAGTGTCTGCATGAGAACAACCTTTTTTTTTTTTTTTTTTTTTTTTTTTTTCCCCTTCCCCTCACTCTAAATTAGGACCTCTAATTTACTGGAATCTCTGCATTTTCCCTGAGTGACAAGTCTAGTATTTGACCCTATCCCAAAGGAAATTTCTCCAGGTAATTTCTTTTCAAACTTGATTTGCTCTTCATCTTCAAGGAACCCTTTGGATGTCCCCTCATAAAACATGAAATACCTTGGACAATAAATTTTCCAAGGACCCTTAAAGTGTGTGGTGGCTACTAGTGTTTCAATAACTGAAGTCTCTCTAGTTCTCTCTCTTTTTTTTTTTTTTTTTTTTTTTTTCTGTGAGACTACAGACCTTCTCATCTTGTTTGGTAGATCCCCAGAATTAGCATGAAGAAACTCATCCTGTTTTTCGTAGGACAGAAGGTTACTGTAGCATGTTGGTTGGGTTTGTTTTTTTTTGTTTTGTTTGTTTGTTTTTGTTTGTTTGTTTTGTGTTTTAAAAATTTTATTTTCTTGGGGTTTTTTGTTTGGTTTTTGTTGTGTTTTTTTTTTAACTCTCTTAAAGTGATATATTTAGGAGGTATGAGGGGAAAGAGCTGGGCAGTCCTTTATTTATCTTCCCAACAGGTGCAGCACAGGGAGTCACAAAGGCTACATTTGCTAATTTCAGTTTTGCCAAGTACAAAGCACCCTCTGGTCAACTGAAATACCACTCCCTGTTTTCCTCCTAAACTCAATGAGTTCTGTCTTTTAGTGTGACTATAGTAAATATTTTTCCTATGCATAGATGCAGGGCTTTTTGCACAGGGTGGACAAGCTTTCCAACTCAAGTAAGAACAACAGTAAGGCAGATGAATCTTGCATTATTCTACTCTTATATTAAAACCTTCTCCTTCTCTGGAGACATTCAAAACCCGCCTGGACACCTTCCTGTGTGATGCACTCTAGGTGACCCTGCTCTGGCGGGGGGGTTGGACTAGATGATCTTTCGAGGTCCCTTCCAACCCCTAGGATTCTATGAAAATCAATTAATTGTATAAGGAAAAAGTGTCAATGCAGTTCCTTCAATTTACACCATAAGAAACAAAACATATGAACTCCAAAATAAAACAAGTTTGGGGGGGTTTCTTTACCGGTGTAATGAATCTGATAGGGATAGTAGTCTTAAACTTAGGAGTGGTGGAGGCGGAAGGTCAAAGGATAAATCTGAGATGCTCTGGTATCTCAGAAGGAAGTGTAGGAGCAACATGTAGAAATTAACAATGGGAGGGCAGAGGCAGCCTAAGAACAACTCAATTTCCAGTGTGCAACAAGATCTGTGCAGGAGGACGCTGTTCTACAGGGCTCAGGATAGGAGCAGGGCCCACCCTCACAGATCTCATTACAACAGTTAGGCCTAAGTTTGCTTTTCGTTTGTGAGGGCTTTAAATTTATTAGCTAAAGGTGATGAAGAGAAACTTTCTAAAGAATTGAAGGGGAAAATAAGATAAGGGGTTAGGGTTTCCTCCTTTCTTCATCCACCAAAACTCATTTACCTGTGACTAATACAGTGCTTGCAAATGATATGTATGGGCCTGACTTCAAGTGTGATTTGGCTCCAAGACTGAAGGAAGTTAGAAATAATGGGAATGCATTTTACAGTCAGTCCTGCAGAGGGGTGGTGATGATGGCAGGAGATGGATGTGTGTATGCTTCTCTTTCGCCTCACTGAAGTATGTGTCTATGCAGCAAGGACAGCAGCAGCTGCACTACCCAGTTTGGTGCCATAATCAAACGGTTGCACAGGTCTAGTCTTCTGCATGAGAAGCACTGAGCAATGTTATACAATGTTCACATGCCAGGCTATTGAATTTTCAGGAAAATTTTCTATCAACAGTGTTAATTTTGACACAAGCCAAATTAATATACCAAAGCAGAATTTCCATTTATCTTCTTTTTCACCTTTGAAAAATCGTTTACCCTTGAAAATATGATATTAAAAGAAATCTTAAATTAATTAACTTTTATCCAACTTTGATGATGATATTGATTTCTCATTGGAATGCTGCTCTACATGTCTATTTATATGATTTATATGATGAACTGTGATAAAACTTGTCTTACATTTATATAATATAGTTACAGCACAATCATGCAATGAAACAAAATCAGTCATGTTTAAAAGCCTGTGGCAGTAAAGGCTATTTCAGCTGGTCTTCTTCAGGGAGAACAGTGTCCCCGTATCTCCAAAGCAGTCTCTACTAATATATCTGTTTGCCTCCTTTCACAAGTTAGTTTAGAGATTGTCCTTGTAACAGCATTTGCACACAGTTTTCTTCATGACTTTTACTTCTATGCTGTTTAGATATTTTAAAAAGTTGTACTAAAACAGTGTCTAGAGTAGGCACACTGATATTTTTAAATTTTTATTCCTTGCCAATATGTGGATGTTCCAGTCATTATTCAAGCTGAGCTTGCAAACCCTTAGAAAATAAGTTGGCAGACAGTTGATTAATGTTTTGGCTTAAAATCGGAAATAGTCACTTAACTCATGGCCGTGAGTTATTTCCTAGATTGGAGAGAATAATTAAGGTGAATTTACAGAGCTGTCTACGGGGGACAGACTTGCACCTGTCTCTGTGGGATGATGCCCACAAATAGTTTGAAACTGTTGCTCTTGAGAGATTTGGCGCTTTTACAAAAGCATGCCCAAATGCCATGGCCTGTGACAGTTTAAGAGGGCACCTAATTAATGGCAGCTCTCATCATGAGTATTGGTTAAAGGAAAAGGGAGACAGGAAAGATTGACTCAGTGAAAGCAATAAATTACAGGACGTAATTCTATGAGAAAGGGTTGTTTTATTAGCCACCAGGAAAAATAAAGGCCACTCAAATGCACTGGTAAAGATCTTCAGTGCCACAATTCCATCCCAGTCATCCACTGGGGTGCATCCTTGCAATTATGAAATTTTGAACAGGCTAAGATAAAAGTATCTTACAACAACATGACCATATACTTCAACTAGGCTGCAGCTGATGTAATATTTAGGACTTTGACTTTTTAGGAGTACAACAATAAAGGCTTTAAATCATTAGGCATGGAAGCCTGTTTCCACAGTGACAAATTCCATTAGGCTGAAGTGCTCCAGCAACCTTCTCTTAGCTGAGTAGTGTGTTTAATTTGGTGATCCTATTTGTTAAGTGTGCACTGTGAGGCTACACTCTCACCAAGTCAGGAAACTTCTCACTTTGGTAATCTAATGATCTTAAAATAACTCAAAGAGCATTTGACCTGAGAAAAAAAGCCTGGGAGCTTGCTGCAGCACTGCCTCTGAAAATTCTAGCTACATTTACTTCAGAGACTGTAATGACAATAAAATGCAAACCTTAGATTTTCTTAACATTCAAGTGTTAGTTTCTGATGTCTCATCTGCTGGCTCTTGTGTGTGCTGTTTTTAACTGGCAAGACCTATGGGAATAAGGGGCATGGGATCATTCATGTAGATGGCTTCTTTTGGAAATGTCAGAAGAGTATGGCTTAGGTGCTTGTGTGATACAGAACCCTGAAGCCTCTTGTCTTCTTTGTTTTCTATTGCATGTCAGGTTCTGAAGTCTTACTAGGAGAGCTAGTACCAGTCTTAGCAGTGGAATTGTACTATTATTGGTACCAAATACTCCTGCCACAAATAAGTAGTTGTACTTACTATACAAGTACTGCCACTAGCTCAGGTGAGTTCTTGATCAATGAAAAAATTTTAGGAAGCAGCTAATCTCATAAGTACAGTAAAATGAACAGTTTATTACCCTAATCTACTGACTGCAAATAATCTGGGTGCAGTGAGGAACAGCCAGCAAACAACCTATAAGTACCACGTTTCCAGAGCTTATTACTACTTGCGAACTCTACCTCTATCAGGAAACAGGACAGAAGGCTTCATTATTGTATGTGCTGTCAAATATCAACTCATATAAAATAACATTTATTCCACAGTCAATATAATGTTGTTCAGAGTTGCTAAACCTATCTTGTAAAACAGCCACAAAGCTGCATTTGTAATCACTGAATTGTAAGAACATCTTTGAAATGAACTAGTCCTAAACAGAATAATGACCTTTGGAAACATGAGCCTCCTAACAAATTTTCTACAAAGCACATATTTTTGAAAGTCCAGAAATATTTTTGTTGGGTTTTTTTTTTGGTTGGCAGCCATAGAATGCATTCTGATTAAACTGTGTAATATGCAGTCAAATAACAGATCAAATAAAAAGGACACTTAATACATGTGTAAATCATTTGAATTACAAATAAGACACTCTAGAAGGGGCTTGGCTCTAGGTTTGATATAGGGGATTAGGGTCTCGTATTAATACATGCACTTGGTGTAGCTATTTTCAGAAGGATACTTCATCCATCATTGTCCTCAAGCACTAAGGAGGACCAGTAAGTAAAATGATCATGTTGGTCTGTCAACACTACTTGCTTAAGACTCAGTCATGCAAAAAGTTTAATTTTCATATGCCCCCAACCCAAGAAGGTGCTGAAACTAATGTTGCTGATAGTTGCTGTGCTCTCGGTTTCCACAAAACCAGAACATATTTCAAAAAGACTGTTAAAATAAAGAAAATGCTCTTGATAGGTGGATATTAAATCAAATGTACTAATTCAAACAACACATATAGGCCTATGGAATCTTTCAGAATTGATGGAAACAGAATGCTGTTTAATTACTTATGTCCTTTCCACAAGATTATCTTTAAGGTTAAATTCAGTTTTGCATTTGGGCATGCATTAGGGAACCTGTTTATATAGGTATTGTTTGCCAACACTTGCAAAGCACATACAGTTTGCACATTTATGTCTTTGCAGAAGCTATGTATATTGTCAATGTTGGACAATAGTAATAAAAAATTCTTATCAAAATGTCTAACTGTTAAAGAAAAATAAAAGAAGGGCTACAGAAGTAATGCAAATACAAGAAGTTTACTCAGCTTAAATTTTCAAAATAGTAACAAATGCTAGCTTTAAAAAAGTTGTTAATTAATATACCCTGAATGTTTTATGCCTGTTTGGGCAGCCTCAAACGGACAATGCTGTCTCTCACTAGCAGACTATGTACTCAGTTTCCTTGCTATGAACATAACAGTACCACAAACGGGGGCAGTATTTCTTCCTTGAACTATCCTTCTTAAATATAAAATAATAATTTCTGTAGTGCGGCAAAATGTATCATTTCAGTTTGAATTGTAAAAAACCCCACCTTACTACATTCTTCACTTATGCATTAGACATATAGAATATATTTTCATCAGAACCTTAAAATTGTTTCATGAACACATCCTTTGTATTCAATAACTTATAATAATGTTTATTCCCTGTTTTCCAGAGCCTAGATATCTCAGCTATAGAGAACCCCTAATTGCACTACAAAAAATCTGCAATCTTCAAAAGTGAATGCAGCATTTGCCCAATCAATTAGTTTCTCAATATCTCTGCAAAGCCATTGTTTATTGTTTCAAATAGCTGGAGGCCAAAATAGTTATGTGCTACCTGCCCCTATCTGAAAGTAATTTCTTAGTTAAAAAGGTTCAGTGATCTGTAATGACACAATGATGTTAAACAGCTATCACTCTTAGATACTACCCATTGCTAATGTGCTAGGGGGTCTAAAAGATATTTTGTATGTGCACACACATCATTCCTGTAATTAAGAAATGTTCAGGTAATTTTTGTTATGCTTACCATCCTTCTTAGTGGGTTCCGGCATTGTTACAAGAATTCTTTATTCCCAGTGAGTTTCAGCCTTTCAGATGCAGTAAGTAGTAGCCCCAAGTCCAGCTGAGAGGGTATGCAGATCAGTATGACAAGCAGAGGGTAAGAAGAATTCCTCTGCTTTATATACTGCGACTGAAATATCAATCAAAATAGCACCTCCTCTCTTTTCAATGCAAACACTTTGAAAATTGACAGTTATGGGAACCCCTCTCCCATCTGTTGTCTGCAGCCTCTGCTCCCTTGGCTTTTGGAAGGAATCTCTGCTGCATTGCATGGGGCTGATGAGAACATCTATAATTTTCTAAATTCAGCTGCACCGCTTGCTCTCTGCCTCTCTCTCTGTAACATGCAGACATGCATACACACGCAGACAGAGGTTGACAAATTGACTGCCACCCTGTCACTTAAAGAGCCCTTCCTGCCTGCAGAACTTACAGGAGCAACCTGTATATATTTGTGCCTTTTCCCACAACATAAAAGGGACTAATAAGTGTGGACAGTTTCCCTGCAGTGAAACAGCTGGTCCTCCCTTTAAGAGAAAGTGTTGTGCAAAGATGGAGTGAGAAGTACTTTGCAATATTAATGAAGAAAAAAGGATTATTATGTTCCTGTTTGGAGCAGTGAGGACCCTCCGTATTGTGCTGATCACATTTGCTAGACTTTCTTGGGTCCTTTCCTTTAGCTGTCCTCATTTTAGCTTCGATAAACACTGCAATGTTCCTTTCAGCACTGCTAGCTCATTAACTGGAGAGGTCACTGCTGAGAGATGAGATAGTCTCTTTTCCACTCATCGAGGAGATGCAGCACTCCTTGCCTTTGCCAAGCCAGGAAACCAGACAGAAGGAATGGAAATCCTATCTGTAGCACACACACTGAACCACTAAACTGAGCCACCGGGCTGCCCTCCTCTGAAACTCCTACTTAAACTATGAATATGTAGGCTATAGAAATGTAGGTCAAGTTAATCAGGGGGCACTACAATTTATTTTCTTATGCCTGTTTAGGATTTTGAGACAAAACTGTAGTGATTAGAACAACAGATGAACTGGTCCTTCAGGATTTCATGTATTAGAACAAATGTTTGTGTCATTATCACATATCAATAAAAGCCAGGCTCCTAGACAGACTGCACACTCTCTAACTACATACAAGTGTTTTGGAAAACATATTTTACATCATTGAAAAGGAGTTAGAGATATAATACTGGTCATGTGCCTGTTTATCCTATAGCAAATGCACAATTTTTTCCTCTACAAGCTGTTGTTTTCTGGCTATTTAGCCATTTTATAGACACCTTATAAGGGATGTGCATTTCATTCTTTTTTTTTTTTTGAGAGACCAATACCCAGCTTTTTCTGCTCAACTCATTGTGATGCTTTATTATTTGACTGATTCATCCACCTACAAAATATAAAGGTAAGACCCCTGCCTAGAAGAACGCAAAGAAGGAATGTTAAAACTATATTCCTCCTTTATTTTATATCACTATCTAGGTTAAACTCCTTGTATCACTGAAATTATTCCTGTCCCTGAAAAGCAAAACACTGCCTTGAATAAGTAATGGGGTTTTGCCCTTTTGTGTACAAATGTGGTGGCAGTGGGTAATCAGTGCATGAACAGACCCAGTAACACTGCAGAGGTAATTTTTTCTTGTTCCCCTTTCTTCTGCTCACACCCAGGCACTGAATGCTTTAATGTCTGGAACAGGAAAACACTTGAACCTGTGTCTTAGCCCAGCTTTATTTACTGGTATAGAGATAGGTAGGAAAACTCAGTTGACTCTATAATCACTGCTAGGCAGCAAGGGAAGAAGAAAAGCGGGTAGAAAAAAAGCACGAAACACTGTAGTGTGTGGAGAAATGTGTTTTTCCTGAGATGTCTGTTTTGTAAAGGCCAGCTGAGAGTGCAAGTGACAGGCTGTTCACTGAATGAAATAAATTGAAACTGTGGACTAGCAATCATTTCAAAATTTGCTCAACCTGTTACGCTTTCCTACCCTTACGTTATACTTGTATAATTAATCGTGTTTCATATTATGTTCTCTTCCAATCTGACAAAAAAATCCAGTCTTGAAAATTTCCTGTACTGTTTTTTTGTTGTGTTTTTTTTTTTTTTTTTAATGATATTATAAAAGATGCCACTGAGATAAATTTAGACTGGGATTTCTCAGTGCACTTTAGCACTAGCAGTGAAAGGGAAAGCAGTTTATTTCCTAAGTAAGCAAGCTATATTTTGTGTTTCAGTCTAATTCCCAGCTGAGTCTGTACCTCAAGAACCTGCAGATACTTCATACTCCAATCTAAGACAATCTAGTAATTTCAGGTTATTTTTCTTCCTGCACAAATGTTGTCACAATGTTGACCCCATTTTTCTTGTGCTGTAACAGTTCTTAGTACTTTGGTGCTACTGCATACATGTCATTCACAGCTTGCCTTCTTACAGTTCTTTTCCACATCTGTGGCATGCATGGTAGTCACCAAACTTACCTTATCACTGAATACAGGAGAGATGTTGATTTTGGCCAAGAGCTGTCCATGCAGCTTTAATAATGGTTAATATAGAAGGAAAAAAACAGATAAGAAGGAAACACTTGGCATTTTCTTCAGGTTTGCTTGCTCTCTTTGGGTTTTTTCCATTTTGATCATCCTTAAGCTTATGCTTCATGGATTGCAAAAATGTCTAAACAATTATCCATACATCCAACATGCACAGTCTCTGTTAATAAATGCATTTATCTACTTATTTTATGAAGTTCATATTTTAAATAACTTTTTTTCCTATTGTCCTGCTCTACTTCTTTGTGTACGATAATAATTCACCTGGTTTGATTGCAAGAGATCTTGTGAAGGAGCTGTCAGAAGAGGAAGCTTTTAGCTCCTCTGTGCTGAACACACACAACTCCTGAGCAAGAGAAAAGGCCACAAAGCACCTTCTGACTCAGCTTACTTGATGAATGACTGAGCTGGACCCTTCACAGAAATAATGACATGGAGAGACCTGAGCTCCATCTTGCTTCTAGTCCACCTCCTATACCTCAGTAGATAGAACTAGAGGCTGCGGTTTTCTGAGTCATCCTTTCATTAACTTACGCTATTGCTAAACACACCCCTGTTTGCACAGCCTGCCTCATGCCTCTGGATGGAAACAGTTCTTCTCATAATTTGATATTCTCCTTCCATAAGTTGTCTTGTGACAGTGTATCTTGCCCTTCCATCAGGTGAACATCTTCTGAACAAAATTATCCCCATTGTAGTATGGCATTAGAGTACCACCATAAGTCCTCTACTCAGCCAGTTCAGGGGCCAAACATGCTAAGTTCTTTGAGTTCTTTCCATGCCTGATTCAATTAATCTTCTGTGGTCTCCTCCCAAAATATGAGTATCTTATTTTAACTCTGTACAGCTCCTTGGGCAGTTTCCAAACAGCAGCTAAACAAGGCATAAGATTATTAAATCATTCTCTCTCATTTGTTTTTAATAAAATCACTTGGTCAAACATCCAAAGCCTTTATTTGTTCTTGCAGCTGCTAAATCTGCATCTATAACTTCATATTTGCTGCTATTCCTAGGACTGAACTAATTTACTTCAGTCTCTATTCTAGTAAGTCACTGGCTGTTTGTTAACAGAGAAAAACCTTTGTCTCGTCACCAAGCCAAAGGATCAGGACATTCTCAGAAGACCTCAGAGACAAATATTCAGTGAAACTGTTTAAGAATATTCCACTGAAAGATTTCATTGATATTGAAAAAATATGGTCTATTGGAATAAGAATGCTGGGCAAAATGATCAGTTTAGATGAGAATGAGAAAGGGTTCCCAGGCCACACAGGACAAAATCTGAAAATAACCCCCAAAACCCTGGTGTGTCTGTGCTTTTTCATTAAAAAATGAACAGCAGCTTTGTTTCATACTAATGAAGAATCCAAATTTTTGAAGTCTTATGTAACAGAAAGCCATTTTAACCAGTTTTAATGTTTGGAGCTTTGGAGCCTCTATGGAACATTTGTGGTGCCCAAGGCAGAAGTATAATACCCAGCAGCAGAGGAGTCTTCCTTCCCATCAGGAGGAACCCAGAAACACACTTCTCCAGGGGAATGCTGGAATGAGGTCTGACGATCCTACACCTCCTCCCACCAGGCACCAGGCCTGAAAATGGTTTTCTCCATGTCTTCAGCAGAATCGCATCATAGCAACATTCTTTTGTGCTCAGATTCTGCCTTTGCCACATATAATGTTTAGTACAGGACATTATAGATTTTGGTGAATTTATTTATTTTTATGTCACTAACAATCCGCAGAGCATTTTTTCTTCTCTTCCAATAAAAATAACAATTAAATGATTTTTATTTCTACCACACTGGTAAGTATAAGACAAATCGTACAGCTGAAAAACACTCAACTTGTACTTTTGCAAATGAGGAAAATTCTTCAGCATGGAAGAATACTGCATCTCAGGCTTTCTGTTACTTTTTGAGTCCCCATTTAATTTGTGGAAACAGTACTTTTTGTCTGACATCCCTGCTTAATTTACTAGTGTTGATGAAAAGACACCTGGATTTATCTGGCCAGCTCAGTTTCATCACAGCCTTGCACTATAGACTTGCCAGAAAAAATTACTTTCCTACTCTGTCATGCACCCTACTTTTCTGCCATGTAAATGAGCCATGACCTTGGTTGAGAAGTGATGAGAAATACTTTCTGTATAAATGTAGCATCCACAAATGGGATCTTACTTTATGTAGCAAGACGAAGGAAGATTAAACTTTAAAGCCTAGATTGCATTTTTCTTCCAAGACAGTCGGCTTGGCAACACTTCAAGGCATGCACAAGATGTCGTTGACAGATAAACACCACTTGCCAGCTTTACCTTCTGCCTTACAATGACCCAAAGGGTGACATTACTGTGTAAGCAACACATGCCCCATGGTGTCCTATAGCAGTCAGTGTTTCCTTTCTGACAGTAAATTCCAGCTCACTGAAGCACTCTGAACCAAAGTCAAGAGCTAGTCCCTAGGTCAGGGCAGCAGGGAAAAGGCAGAAGGAAGGAGAGCAGCTTCTTTCTGCTGACTGCTGGGCTGAATCAATCAGAAAAAATTAGGATGAAGGTTGCTAAAAAGTGACTGGAATTTTGCCACTGACTTCAAGAGAGCCAGAGCTTTTTTCACTCTGTTTTTAAGAGGAAACTTGAAAGAGGACCCTGCAGCCAGCAGAGGAAAGAGGCATTGCTGCCCAGATTTTTGTTCTTTCTTCCACAGGTGAAACTGGGAGCAGCTCCTCACCTGAGCTATGCCTAGGTAAGCAAGACCCATGCTGGGTTTACATGTTCCATTGTCCTGAGAACTGTCTAATTGTGAATGTCTGATGCAGAGTAACAAACAGAAGTTCCTCCAGCCCTGATTTGATCTGTTCATTAAGCATGTGAAATTTCCGGCAGTAGTTCACGAAGAGCACATGATTTCCCCCAGCAGATTATGGTGCATCATGCTGGTGTGGTGTCTCCAGCACTGGCCAATGAGGCTTGGGTTGAGGAAAACGCCCCTTTGTCATTATAAACCTAGGACTCTTATCTCAGGTTCTCATTCAGAATTGCATTATTTGTGTGTTTTTGGATTTGAGTGTAGCATTTCAGAATTGAACTTGATGGATTAATTTTAAATAATTTTCAGTGTGTTTGATCTGTCCTGTTAGAAGTCTGCAGAATTTCATGAACACGCATGTAGAAATTCTGCCCTGCAAATTCCTGAAATCCAGAATTATCCCCCAAACAGCACAGATTTTCCCAAACTATATTTTCCAAGTCTGCTTCCCCACTGGTTACAATTAGTGTGTTTCAGTCTCAAAATTCTGCAGGTACCTCTTGTGCCCAAAGATGCACCCTCTGTATTATGGGAAATGCTACTGCAGGGGATTCTGAGTAACCTTGATTAATGTTTCTGAGACAGTTTTAAAGTCATTACAATGGCAAAGATAGAGTTTGTAATTAGTGCTTATACAATAACAGTCTTCTATGTTAAAATTGTCACAAGCCTCCAAACTGAAGTTGATTTTGATATTAGAAAACTTCACTTAGTCTCCTTTAGAATTTTAAATATTGCAGTCTTGCAAACTTTAACACTTCATAAAGGTAGATAAATAATTCAACAATTCAGAATTAATTATGTAAATCCAAGTGTCACAATTCATCAGTGTTTGAAGAAAAGCATCCAAGTCTCAACCACAGAGGGGCTGGAAATAAAACTATAAAATTCACTGTAACTATTTATTAGCCTGGAAGTGTTGTTGAAGTGTCTATTTGTATCCAGATTGCCACCACCTAAGGTCACCTGTGCTATATAATGAACGCTCTATAAAGGTATTTAACAGAAATACATTCAATTCCCAGATGTCCAAAGGAGTTCATGCACATCATCATAAGCAGATTCCTTAACTGAGGTGCACCTTAGTCCTCTCTTTGTAATGTGGGAGTGATAACTCATTATTTTACGCTATAACTATCTTCATACCTTCTTTGTTTCCTTAAAGATCCTCTGGAGTGTGCATTAATAACTGCACAGTGGAACCTTAATTTCAGTTGCTACTATGATATATTATTACTGTTTATAGTGCCTAAAAAATACTGTGGCATAAAAATAGATGGAATAAAAGGTATCAAGTTCTGGGGCAGGTATTGTCTTTTATCTATTAAATAATTTGTTCTTAGCATAACTGCAGTATAATTATAACAACATAATACACTGGGCTAATTTGTTTGACATTTTAATGGTACAGTTTCCTAAGACACATAAGCCAGTGCAGCTGCAGACAGCTGCTAGCAGGACTGGCCCATTCTCCCCTCCTTTTTCTCTTCCTCCTCCCTCAACTAGAAGAACTCCTTCCTTGAGTTGGACCTGGTGACTATGCAGGATGAGTCAGTTCAGATAACTGATATACGTGAACCCTCCTCATCTGGAGCAGGAGGTACTTGGTTTCAGCTGGCTTAGCCTGCTGAAGCTGTGCTCTCCAGAAGCCTTGTGATCTCTAGATATGAGGCAACAGGAGCACACAGCTGCAGGCAGGGCAGTGGGACTGTCCTTCTTAGCTGCAACCTACACACACATAGTGTTAGGTTTAACAGGAAATTATACCCTTGTTGTGTCAGAGGTCTACAGTTCATAAACATCCGCTTCCTATTCTGGAAGATGATTGAGATATAGATGAAGCACTGCATATTAATCTCTGAATTCCAAAAGCATCTCTTGAGTAGAGACAGATTTTTCTTTAATTTATTCAAATATTTTTTCATTTGTATTGGATGAAATAAATTGAATTCCTTTCAATCTTCAGTGAACCACCAGCAGGGTCCCTCTGATTTACTGAGGAGAGTGAATGTGAGCTGTGAGGGACAGAACTGAAAAAGCAGCACCATCCACTGGGAGCACAAAGCAAACCTGAGGTAATTAGCCATGAATCTCTGCTTTGATGGAGGCCTTTACCTTCTCTCTAAGAAATCAGGGTTATTGAGTTTTTGCCATTTGCTTTATGAGCTTGACCAGTCCTCATAACTTTGTGGTTGCCCTTGAACTTAACAGGTGCTGAAGGTTTACCTTCTTCCAATGTACATTATAGAATGAAAGGAACATCATACTCCCTTTCTCCATGAACAAATGTCATCTTTTATGTAACACACTTAATATGGCTGAATGACATGACCATGGTGGCACCACACTAGCTTCACCAGGCTTTAACAGGAATGTAGTACTGGTTTCTCCTGGTATTTTCAAAGTCTTTGTAACCTCTATTCACTCTGAGTCAGCACTGGGCTGGAAATGTGTGACGTTTTTTAAATGAGCAATGGGGAGATTTTCTTGTATGTGAAAGATCCTGACTTGACATTTTTTAAGAACTTCAGACATGAATTTTAAAAATAGGCTGTAACTCAAAAAGTGACATGAAATATTAAGATTCCAGATTTATAAAGACTACTAGAAGCAATTAACAAGGACTTATTGTGTTAATTCGACTTCCCAAGCAGCCTGGTGGAAGGAGGCTAGAAAGAATATCTTATATATAAAGGAATAAACAGAGATAAGGGTCTTTGTCCTTGGCTCCTAGTCTAAGGTATATGCTGCTTTCTGGATCTGTGAACCCTGAAAGAGAAATCCCATGGAGATATACTTCACTTTTGCCCTGGGTTGCATGTATAAAGTTCAGAACAGACACTTGCTTTTGACTTTTTGGGTGACACCTCTTGCAACTACATTTTAGTGAGTGCAGTGTCAACTTCTGCATCTGAAGACATCTTTCCCACCAGTGCCACCAGTGGAGATCTAGTCCTCGGGCACAGGTCAGTTACTTAAACACGATCACATGCAGCCACCTGAGAGTGCCCTCTGGTATCTGTCATGGCCTCCTGTGGCCCCTGCACAGCATGTGGATCATCAGTAAGTCTGGTGTCAAGTCCTTCTCTTCCATGTGATTGTCTAAGTAACTTCAGGCACCTCTGATGGTGCTACACACGTATGTTTAGGTAGCTGAAGCCTTATCAAATGGATTTTAGAATGCAGAAATAATTTTTAGGATAAGATGTCTCGTATTTTGGATTTCACTGGTGACCAGCCCACATGACAGTTCTCCAGTGTAGAACTCCAGAGCACCCTACTCAGTGTATCCTTCACAGAGATTAATGGTTATGAAAGATTGTTGGGCTTATAACTACAATACCTTGAATGGCTCAAAGTGAGTCCTGTCATGTACTCCCCCTCCCTTCCACAGGCTTCTCCCAGGTGCTGCCCCATGTGTACCAGGGCTTGTGCAGCTTCTTCCTGAGTGGCCACAGCAGATCAGCTCACTTTGGCTTTTCACCTTTGCAATGGCTGTGCACCCACAGAATTGCACATCAACCAAACTCTTTCATCTGTGCTTACATAAGCCAGTCAGCTCTATTTCTTCTCCACTGCCACCTCCTAACCATTCCATTGGGAATGCAATGCATCTGAGAGCATGGACTTCACAGTCTGGGTTCTGACTATGCTTTTCTCAGTGGTACAGTAACATCTTGGGCCAAATCTTTTCAGTTTAGCCTAAGTTTTTTACTGTACGGCTTATTAAAAAAAAAAATAAAAAATAAAAAAATGTTGGTATTGCAGGCACTCATCTATGGGAAAAATTCTTCTTCCAAAAATAAACCCTTCCGGCTCAAGTTAGAGCCTGAGGCTTAAGGTATTAGCAGTCTGGAACCATAACAATACAAACATATGAGAAGCCCAAATGGTACTGAGAAGCATTTGTGCACTTTACCATCACTGCTTTCTTATTACCAATTCAATAACTCTCGTGGTTTGCTTCTACAGGACTTATTCCTGGCATGTGAACTGCAGAAGCAAGAAGACTTTGTGCCATCTGCTGACACCTAAACAAGTATGACAAACTTTTTTCTTTCAAGTGATAAATTAAAAATAAAAATAATAAAAAATAATATGGTAAAATGATCCTTTATATAGCTGGTTTTTTTGATATAAACTTCTCAGGCACACAGCAGCAGTGCATCGCTTGCCTTGCCCAGTAGGAGCCAGCCACAATGCCAGACTGTCAGTCATATTTCTTCTTTGTGAGTCACACAATGAACCCTTCCTACAGGAATTTTGGCCATGTCAGCCGGACAGTACTCAACGTTCTCTCTACTACTGCCTTCTCACAGGTATGGGTTAGCAGTTTAAGCAGTTACTATCATCTCAGCTAGTTTCTTCTCACTCTCCTTGGGCCATAATGGATAGATTTAGCAGTGATCCAATGAAGGGGAACAGGAGCACCCTCAGGTTCTGTTGCATATTGGCAGGCTGTTCTGTACTTGGGACTACCAGAAAATGGCCTTTTCTTAAACCATCTTGCTAGGTTCACCAGCAGCCACCTGACTAACTTGTCTAGGGTCTTGCAGTGTACTCCAGGAGAGACTTTAAAGTCTCTCCTTCATATTTCTGCTCACTCCTATCTCCTGTCTCAAATCTCTCACCCTCTGTTGTTTCTTTTGTTAGTGTTCAGCAATTATTTTCTGTCATGTGGTTTTTCCAAGGATCAAGCTGCAGAGAAGTATAAAAATAGAGGGAAAAAAACCAAACTATCAGATTTCTGCAATGTCAAAAGGATCAGCCAGTAGGCTATGTGTAGCACTATCATTTTTCCTTGGCATTAAACATTATGAATAGAGATAAATGTCACGTTAGTGAATGTCACATAATTTCCTGCATATGCTTGTACATGGTTTAAAAAAAAAAAAAAGAAGGAAAAAACCCCCAGAATTTAAAGATGGCTTATGAAACTGATTATTTGAATTTAATTCTTTCTAGGAGCCCTAATTTGTCACAGGAAGCTGCAGTCTATGCAGCACTGTCAAAGTTAGCCACAGTAATTTGAATATGGGCTTAAGAACTGAAGTTCAGGTTCCTGGTTTTTAAAATCCTTGTCCTTTTCTAATAAAAATTAGTAGGTATGCCAATAAAGTTTATACTGCTTCATAGTTGATATGCAGACCAAAATTTCTAATCCCATCCTCTACCATTGTCATTCTCTGTTGTACTTCTCATACCTAAAGAACTGAGGAAAATGTTGGAAATCTCCATTTTGTTTTGCTGGTGATAATAAAAATAATTTAGCTGAGAGAAGACCACCAAATGAAATTAACATGGCATCCCTAGGAACTGAACAAATAATACAATGGATTAGAAAGTGAAACTCCCATGTATCTTCTTCCTCTTTCCACACCAGTGGCACACCATATGGGTTAATTTTTTCCTGATGTGGGAGGTTGTATAAATCTCAGGATAAGGCAGTCTTTGTCTTGATAGTCAGATGTCTGTAAGTCTACTGACACACACATAATCTTGATTCAGAGGGAGTTAATGTTTCAGGACAATAAGAACTTAAGGAAGAATGATGAAAGAGTTACAAACCAGATAAGAGGTAATTCCATATCTACAAGACTCCTTGGAAAAAGAGGGAGTTGTGAAAAAAGTGTTTGGATGTTGTGATAGGTAGGATGAAAGGGATGCAAGCAAAGAAAGTGAAGGCTGGATTATGACACCTTAAGGGTTTAGGAAAGGGAGAACATGAAATGCAATTTGGCATGATGAAGGAGGAAGCAGTGAAAAGACTCAAAGCAGTGTAAAACACCAAAGAGTGGGGTGATTTTATTAACAACTTCAACCTCTCTTGGGTTACAAAGTGAGGTTAAAGCACAGAGGGATATTTAGTCTGAGGACGGCATGAATAACCGAATGACTGTAATAGCTCTAGTGTAAGCCACAATGATGCCAGCCAACATGCTAGATTAGCCATTCTTGTTCATATAGTTTCACTGTATGGACAAACATATTTGCACAGACGTGTATCTATCTCACTGAACCTAGCAATGTTCCTCAATACAGGTCCAGGTGGGAATGTATGAAGAGGTTTCTGGGAATTCAAGGAAAATGCAAAAATCCGTCATACCCTGAGGAAACTCTGCTACCCTCCAGGTAAGGTTGTAATTTCTTAGCACTTGCAGAAAGAATGTCAAGGGTGGCCAGCTCTTGATTCTTGCACAGGATTACAAGGGGTTTTTTAGAACAAATTCTGTTGTCCCTGAAGCTACTTATTTATCTGAAGTCTAAATAGTCTAAACCACAGTTACACAAAACAAAAAAATATATTTAAAAAAATCTATCAGCCATTTTGTTTCCAGATGTAAAGGACCATCCAGCCGCCTACAGTAACACAGACACTGACTTAAACAAAATTTTACCCTCTATCTGTAGGGTCTCACACTAGCAAACAGTGCAGACTACATGGTCTCTGATAGAACACAGAGTCCTTGTCTTCTTACAAAGCTGGTTTCTAATGTTGTCCTAGACACTATATTATCTGTCCTGCCCTTATCATTTTGTATGGAAAAGATACCTAACTTAGGAAAGGTCCACAGTGAATAATACTAGACCTTAATTTTTTTTCTATGGTGTTATCAGGAACCAGAAAGCTCACACCAAGTGATATTCTACTTACTCAGCTAGTGAGAGCATATCAAAGAGAAAAGTGTGTTTGTTCATCTTGATTGGGGGATCAAAATGCTCTCTCTCTTCTCCTTAATTTCAACTTAATATCTAAATTCATAGGAATCCCTACCTGGGATGCCCTTCGGACAGTTACATACATATCTTGAATCACATTAATTGACTTCTTTAGCAGTTCACACATTCTATTTATAAAAGCTCATAATGCTAAGAATGGAAGAATAAATTTCTAAAATCTCATCGCTTTCTAATATTTTTCTATATAGCAAAGACTACAGTGTTGTTGCTTTAGATTTTCCTGGTTTAAATTCCCTATTAGTTGTTCTGTTATTGACACAATCTATTGTGGTTGCTTTTTTACACTTCCCTTCCTCTTTTTTGTTAAAGTAAAAATTCTCTGTCTCAGAATCTGCTACCTTGTATGTGCAGCCCACCACCTTAATGCTGTCCATTTCTCTGATTTTCTCAGTCTAGCTACATTTCTCTTTTACAACATTATACCTAGTGAAGCTTCTGGAAGAAGGCACTGGAACATGCATCTTTGAGTCAGTGGGGCCCTTCAAATTCATCGATCCTCCTACCAACAGATGCACAGCTCCTCAAGTATGTTCTCCGGTAAGCACTGTAGCAGACACAGTCTGCCCATTCAACTGATGAAGCAGACAATGTCAAACCCAGATGAAGAGGTTTAAATCTGCTAACTTCCCTTCTAGGGGATGCAGCCCCATTCTTGACATCTGTCACCGAGGCATATTTTGGCTTAACCTTTCTAGACACCTCCTCTTCACTGACATTGCTTTCCTCACTGGAGGTATCACGGAGGTTGTATTGCACTGGCAGTATCCCTTGGCACAGTGTCAGTCTGACTCATCTTCCATTTCATTACAGGGTCTGAAAACAGCTGCAGTTGTCAGAGGTTTGCAGTTACTTTGAAACATTATGATAAAACTATACTTACTAAATTATTCTGATAATACAGCCTCTGTGGTATCAGAAGAAAAATATAAAAAATGAAGTTTCTTGCAGTGCATTTTATAGTCATGGTTCTCCAGATTTGCTTGACTTTGAGCGATTGCACAGTAATCAGTAAATGCAAAAAGAAAGCTAACACCCTGCTGCAGTGTGAAGAAGAAAACAACTAAGACAGAAAATATAAGAGTGAACTGCAAAATCTAGTATAGCATAACATAATGCACAGTGTAATGCAGACATCTTTGCAACTTAATCTTTTGCTATTGCTTGAATTTATTTTTACTGTGCAATGGGAATATTTAATGAGTGTAGTATTTTTTTCCTTTAGTTTACCATTTCTTCTCAAGAGGATAATGCAGGCCACACTTCTTGCCTTCTGCATAACTCCTGAAAGCCTTAATATCTTTGTTCTGCACATGATGAGTACATTTTTTCATATGCATATAATTTACAACAGTGTATATGCAAACTGCACTCCAAATGCTGAATCTGTCCATTTAGTAAAAAGAGCCCACTGCATAACATCAGCACCTAGCAAACACAAAAGCATATGAATAACTTGGCTTGCAAGAATAGCTCCACTACCTTACATACAAGAATTTGCACTACACTGATGAGTGCACTGTAGGTCCTGCCATTTAAGCCTACCCATTTAGAGGATACCTACCCAGTATTTAAACTGGATATTGCTATCAGATTTAGCTGTGGCATCTAGGAATACAGCACAGGCTGAGTAACCCACACAAGAGGTTGGATGGATATTTAAAGGGGCTTTGAAGGCTGTAAGGAGCTCCATGGTCTGGGACTATGCTACAATCAGTCTCTGAAATGGTTTTCTTAAAACTGCAGCCATGACAGGGTAGGCAATTTCTGAATATCTGGTGATTCAACTCTAATCTACTGTTTCTGAACTGTCTTGAAAACAGTTGTGAATTTATTTCCACCATCCCAGCCAGGAACTGAAAAAAAAGGCATAGGTGTAGTGTCAAAGCTAGAAGACAGAATATGCCTATTGAAGAGGCAATTTTTAATGCTTGTGTTTTCCTAAGTGCAGTCTTTAAAATTAACTGGATTTATGTTGTGCGATTATTTATGTAAGTTCTAACTAAGACAGTGATGCTGGATCAAAAACATCTTTCTGTAAAAAGAACGCACTTTTTGCCAAATTGTCAAAAGCATTACAACAATTTAACAAGTCTTTGCTGGAGCATAGAAAGATTCCTATTTAATTTCAGTGACTTTACATATTTTTCTGCCAAGGAGAGTAACATAATTCAAGCCAACACCTGGATTCCTTTTCAGAAGTTTTATGATAATACAGAGACTGGCTTTCACATTCTTTTTATAAACCATTTTCCTCAAAACCAAACAGGGTGTCAAGATAGCTGTTGCACTGAGGGAGGTAACAACATTTAATTTTGGTTTTTTTAGGATCTTTTCATCATTAAACAGCCAGAGGCCTGAGACATATTAATATAGCCTGATAACAATGGTCAGGACAAGCGTAAGCAAAATGAAACTGGCTGGAACCAAGAGGTAAGAATGTATGGGAAATCATCCTAGCAGTATGAGATGGGAAGTGGCACAAGAAATAAGAAGAAAATTTGATTTTAACTATTCCTTGGTTTGCGATATCTTACTTCTGTTTAATTTCTTAAAGCATTGCAGTTTGCCCAAAAACTAAGTGACAGGTTCAGAGCTATGCTATTTTCTCCCTGGGTAATATGTGCAGGCAGCCAGTTGACATTTACATTGTTCCAGAGTAATATATCACAAAGAAAACAAGCAGTTGCTGTTCTTGATCATGTCAAGGTGATGGCACAATGGAAGCCTTTGTACTATCCCTGGAACTGCAAAACAGGAGACACTTGCAGTCTGGGCAGCTGTAGGAAAGGGCTGCTTCGCACAGTAGCCCCTGTGCTCTTGGAAATGGAGAAATCAGAGGGGATATATCTAATATCTAGGTATACCTATATAAAATTGGAGTGGGTTCAAACTTCTGTAACCCTCCTTGGCTTTCCTGCATTCTGTTTTAAAGGTCTTTTTAATTTTTACTTACTCCTGTATTCCCCACTGCTGGCTATGGCCAGAGCTCTGGAGAAAGGGTGGCTGTTTCTATCCTCCCTGCTAGAAGCTCTTCAGTGCATATCAGGCAAAAAACATGAGATCACTATTTCATGAGAGGTTTCCTGATACCTCTAGCCTAGAGGCTCTGACAAGATTTGAATAGTCACTGAAGCTTTGGCACTTCTCTAAATTTGACACTTCTCTTACTGTCTAATTCAGGTTACATATCTGCACAGAGAAATGAGAAACCTTTTCCACCCAGCAGGGGCATTTGGGTCCCTGGATTCAGATAGCAGACATCAAAAGGGCCTACTCAGAGCTGATGAGTAAGAGACAGTCAATGGCTGGCTCTGTCCCTTCACGTCTCTCTGCCATGCAGAGTGGCTAAGCTAGCGTGAGAAAGAAGATTAGTAACAAATTACTCCTCTCTTCTACTTAACTCCTGGAAGCAAGGATGATACAAGAAGGATCCTCCTGCTCAGAAGTTTGTCTCCAACTCAGATCACCAGCTCGCTTCTGTCCTAGCCCGTCTTACCCACCACCTGTTCCTCAGACCTGTGCCCAAAAGTTACATTCTGGTCCAGTAACATCTAAAAAAGAGAAAGGGAGAAAACAGGTGGAAACTCTTACATTACAAAGGAGCTGGGGAATAGAAAAATATTTTGTTGATGTAGAGGAGGACAGAACTGCACTGATGGAAGAGGATAACAGCAACAAGAGATTTAGAAATAATCAACTAATTCTTACAAGGGTACAATAATGAAGCAAAAAAAAAGAAGCCACAGCTCTTCTTAAAGAGGTGGTAGCAAACAATTATTCTAGCAACCCTGCCACTTCTACACATGTTCAGAAGAATGCTTAGGTTTCTCTAAACATCAAAAGTTGGAAAACAAAATGGAAAAACATAAATGTTGTGATCCTTAAAAAGACTAGAGAGAGACCCATGTAACTCTAGCTCAGGCAGCCTGACTTCAGTTCCAGGTAAAGTATTAGAAAACCTGAGAGGAGCATCTATTTTTAGACACATAGAGCAGACAAACTTATTGGCTTAAAGCCAAGAGGGATTTGTGAATGAGACAATGCCAAAGAAATCTGATAGCCTTTTTTAATATGGTATCTGAGTGGGTGGGTTTTTATAAAAAAGACCTTTGCCATATGGAAACAGTTTAAATAATGCCTGGGTAAGAATTCAATAAAGTGACAAGCAAGCATTTTACATGCCTACTGTGTCCTTGCACTTCTTTAATGTGCATCCTTCTACCCAGATGCTTATTTGCAATAAGGTAAAATAGGTTTTGCTTGACATAATTCAGAAAATAAATACAGTATAGACATAGCAAAAGACAGCAGACTCTCCCATTTGAAACTTCTTTCTTTTTCTTTCTCTCTCTCTTTCTTCCTTTCTTGCTCCCTACGTCTCTTTTTCACCCCTTCTCTCTCTCTCCTCCTTTTGTCATCTTTTCTCTCATTTTTTCTTTCTCCCCTCTATATGCTCTTGTGTATAAACATAATTTCATGCTTGTTGGTTTGTTTAAGATGTTGACCACAAGCCGTTGAGATGAGCCATCTTGAAGGAGCATACTTAGAAGAACTCAAAAGCAAGAGAAACTTGATATTCAGTGTTTGAAAAGTTGAAATCATTGCATAATTTTCTAACAGATTACACCCATAGGGTACAATGTTCACTCCAAACTTTTTACTGCAATAATCCCATACCATTGCTGAAATGATTCAAAACTACATCAGAACAGACCATCTCCACTCCACTCGGTATGGGACGGGCTGATTGGGAAGCATTTCTTGGTAAAATCAGACATTATGTGTGTACCCCACAATGTGCTTTGACAGAGCTATGGTAAATTGAGTTTCTTTTTGCTTGTGCACGGGTTTTCAATTCAAAACGAGAAACAGACGTGATTATTCTTGTGTGGGATCAAAAGAAATTCTTATTTATTTATTTCTATAATTCAATAAAGCAATGGAATGGCATTGTAATGCTTCCTCTTTTTTTCATGTTGCAAGATATTAAAACCCTTTGATTTTTCTTGCAGTTCTAGGAGAGAACACATTAGACGCTGCATGCCAGGAAAATTCAATTGAACAGGAATGTTCTGGCCTCAGCTGCTGCCATAGCTCACCCATGGGCTGGCTCATTTTCCCCTCCCTACTCTCCTCAAACAAAGCTTTATCTATATGCTGTGGTACAATCTCATGCCACACACAAAGTGATGTAGACAGCAGGCCACTTGGAGGTTGCCTTTCTCCCTGCTGTGCTCTGCTTTGCTCTCTCCCTACTAGCAAGGCAAGTGCATGATCAAGATTCTATACATTTTAACAAGACTTCATCAACAATTGTTCTTCTCATATATCTACAGTTTCTCTGACACAATATATCTGCTCTAGCAATTTTACCCAGATAGATTCTGAGACCCTTATATAGTTATCTAGGATTTCTGGATACCTCTAATGGCTATTCAGATGGGATCATGGGCAAAAATTCAGAACAGCCATCCTGGTGTTATAGTGCATGTATTCGTGTCTCTGTTAGCATGCACAGCAGATGCAGACAGAAAGGTTATGGAAATTCTAGAAAACCCCTTGAAATGTCATCATTGCTTATGAATTTGTATGCAGAAATCTAATACATGGAGACTGCCTGATTAGGCATAGTTCTGTGCCTAATGACTGCCTATCAGTTTCTTTGCCCTTTATGATACAAAAAAAAAAAAAAAAAAAAAATTAAAGGATAAAGTTCTAAAATTGGCTGTATCTAGTGCAGACAATGTAATCCCTGTTAGTACTGCAAAATTCATGCAGGTCCTTCTGTGAGCACTGTGCAGAGCTGCAGAAAGGTCCGAGAATGAGTCCTGTTGGAAGTGTTCAAGCACCAGTTTTACTTCCTTGTGGACAATCCTGTGCAAAATCAGCCTTAATGATTCTCCATGGGAACTAGTACATTGACTAGAGCAACTGTTTGCAGGATAGTGCCCTCTTTCTTATATTTAAAGCAGAACGACAGTGTGAGTAACTGTCACAGCTGTGATGTGTGGAATGATCCGTAAAGGAAGATTCACACTCTCTGCTTGGGTATGAACATATAATTGCCTTCTTTGCCTTAGCAGTTTTAGACCAGGACTTGTGACTTAACCAAAACAGAGAGTGACACATCATGCTATGGGCTATGGTGAATACTGAATAATTCTCCCTGGATGGAGATCTTATTGCACAAATTAGGACTGAAGCCAAAGGACTAGTAAACTGGCAAAAAAAAATTAAAAGGCATTTTTTTTCACCCTTCCAGAAAATCTTGCAAGCACTCAATTAAATAAAATTGTGAGCCGCACAGGTATGTTGAATTTCTCTCTACCAAGGCTGACTTAATTTCTGAGCAGCACAATCCTTCACTTTCAAAACATTGTCACTTTCAGATATAAATGATGGAAATTAAATTGTCAAAATCAAGCTGGATCAGATTGCTTTCTTAGCTTCAGCCCAGCAATGCCTTTCCAAATGACTGAGCCTTCATCCCTGGCTGATTCCGGACTTTGTCTAAGCAGTCAGAGCCCTGCCAGACTTAACAGAGCACTACTTACATGTTTTGCTCAGACAAGCGGAACAGGTCTCAAGCACGTTTTGAGGACAGAACCAACATCACCTAAATATTCTTCCCTCCAACCTATGATCTGAAGGAGAAATTAGTCTCAAAAGTAACCCACAGGACCTATGTTCATATAATTATGCTCTTATACCCAGTCCAAATAAAAATCCCTACATGTAAGTACATATGTTGTATGAAATACACACGTATATAACAATGGGTGTTAGACATGATTAATAGCACCACTTAGCTTCTAGACCACCACTTTCACTGAATTTTATTTCATTCAATTAAGTCAGCTACACTAGTAATTAAATTCAGTCTTTTCATATTATTGAGACTATTTCTCTTGTACCTAGAGGATTCAATGTTTATTGACAGCACCTATCCTACAATTATTACTCCTGTAAAAGACTTAGAACAGGAAAAGCTGCAACAAAAATATTGTAAGAAACAAGGGCTAGAAAAAAACTCAAAAGATTGCTTCATCGAGCCTCTGTGCTTAGGCAAGATCACCTATCCTGGTATGGTTCTTGTTTTCTTCTAGTCTAACCATAAACCAGGGCTGAAGAACATGTACTCTCCTTAGAGATGCATTGCATTGCTTCATTGCCCTTACACTCCCCAAATTTTTCATAACAATGACACTGAATCATCAGTGCTAAAGTGTCTGGTATCAGAGTGGCAAACACTGACTTTTATCTGGATGATGTAATGGTTTCAGGCAAAACTTACAGAGGGACTTTGAAAGAGAGTAATGCAGTTTTCACTTTATCTCAGCATTTGTGGAATGACTTTTATATAATTTTATAACTAGAGAAAAGTCCTGAAAATATTAATGAAGATTAGTTTTTCTGAAGCTTGTGTTATCACTGATGACATTTAATGATGAGGTGCGAATAACCTCAGTAAATCATAGAATCACAGAATCATAGAATCATAGGGGTTGGAAGGGACCTTGAAAGATCATCTAGTCCAACCCCCCTGCCAGAGCAGGGTCACCCAGAGCACATCACACAGGAATGCGTCCAGGCGGGTCCTGAATGTCTCCAGTGAAGAAGACTCTACAACCTCTCTGGGCAGCCTGTTCCAGTGCTCTGTCACTCTCACAGTAAAAAAATTTTTTCTGATATTCACCTTAAACCTCCTATGCTCCAATTTGTATCCATTACTCCTTGTCCTATCACTGGTCATCACTGAAAAAAGCTTAACTCCATCTTCTTGACACTCACCCTTTACGTATTTGTAAACATTGATGAGGTCACCCCTCAGTCTCCTTTTCTCCAAACTAAAGAGACCCAGCTCCCTCAGCCTTTCCTCATAAGGGAGATGTTCCACTCCCTTAATCATGTCTCACAAGGAAATTAAAAAGAAACTCACAAGCTTTTTCATATAAGAAACATAATCTGTTTTATTCCTGCAGGATTTTCAGAAGTTATTGTTATTACAGATGAGGCCTTGATACTCCTGATAACATGAAATGTTATTTTGAGCATCTATTCACGTAATACTTTTGTAAGAAAGAGCTGTGCCAGATTACCAGTGGGATGTGATTTGATAGGAGTTACTTATCAAGAACTGACATCAGTGTTACTATTTTTATTGTTACAAAATTTCTGTACAAAGCTATAAAGCATCCATGTCTAGCAAGAGGAAACAGGTGAGGTGTACCTTACACACAGATATCTGATGCAGTGAAAAGCTGGCATGTTAGCATTGCTAGTACATCGAAGACTGAGTTTCCCTGGATAAAAGGCATGCCAAAACTTTGTCTAGATCCATCCAATGTCAAACATGAACTGATACTGTTGAGGGCTGGTATACAGTAACACTAGGAACTTTTGGGAGCACTGCAGAGAACTTCAGCAAGTGTTGGGGGACAGGGACATGGGACTGGAAAAGGACAAAGCATGGGAAACGACCAGAGAGGAGGGAAAAAGGACAGAGGGAAGCTGTTGAGATCAGAATGAGCCGAGCACACAATAGCCCCAGGTTCCTTAGAGAAAAGCCATAGACATGTGCTCATAGATACATTTATAACACTGCAGCAAATTCTTCATACCAAAAGAGCAATCTTTCCTTCCCATAAATATTTGTGTTCCCTAAACCTCCGAAACAAAGATTTAGCAAAATTAGGGAGTATTGTTTGCATCATATGGATTAAAACCAAGATCACAGGACAATGGCTTGTAATGGAACTCTCAACTCCACTACAAGCAGGGCCTGTCAATTAGCTGGCATCTCAACTCTTTTCCTGAAGAGGAAAGCAGAGCAACTCTTCTCTCCATGTGGGTAAAACATTCATTTAAAGTTAAAGCTGAAATTGCATACAAAGAGCACAAAAGAAAAACTATTATCTCTACTGTGATCTGCTTTATGCTCCTTATTTGCAGCAGCAATCCATTCTGATGATCAAGTGATCATTAACCTTTTAAAAAATGAAGTATTAACCAAAAGGACTTTAAGGGGGTTGGTGCTGAGTTTTACAGACCTTGCACAGCGTAATCTGAAGTCTTACATTTTTGTTCCCATCTTCAGCATGCCAGAGCTTAAATCATAAAGCTAGCACTAAGCATCTTGGCTGTGGGTCAAGACAAACTGAAGTCACATGCATGGTAAAGTGGTGAAGGTGACATTGCTTCTACCTGGCTTAGGAAGAAAAAGAAAAAAAGCAATTAACTCTGCAGCAACCTGTGAAGGACTTAAGCTCAGCAATTTGTGGCAAAGTCTCTCTGGTTCCAGTTTTCCACATCTAAATACTCTCTTTAATATCCAGAGCAAGAACATGCCAGGAAAGACTGGATGTAAATTCGTCTCTGACCTGGGACATACAGTGCTCTGCTCTTTGATCATATGATTGACAACTGGCAAGAGCCTGCATTGTTTCTCTGTTACCTAGTGAGTATATTTGCAAGGTATTAGGAGCATGACAAGTGTCAATACAGGGCAAGAGAGAAAAAGGGTGAAAAACAAACAGCAATAAATACACCCATCCAAAAGAGTGCTCCATGGCAACATTTAGCTGACAAGAAGATCAAATGCAAACACCAATTTTTAATACCCCTCACTCTCACAGAGTGTGTGGGAGGTGGGTCTGAATACAGACTTCACAGCATGCTCACCCCTAAATGGAGCAGACCAAGCAATGCTGCCTTTTGGAATTTGAAATGGCGATTTTGTGACTCCTAGGCCAGAGTAGTTCTAATGAGAGAATTAACTAGCTAAGAGTATTCAGATCATGATCAAAGCAGTACACAAAACATTTGTATGCCTCTGATGATGTCAAAAAACTCTGATTAAATATTTGTAACTCCTCCAGGACTGGGAAAGAACTGGAACCCTCCTGCAATGCCTCTGCTACCAAAAAGCTCCAAAGAAGAAATGCCCACAAGAGGCAGGCTGTCCTCACCATTAAATGCTGCCAGATTTTCTTGCACCTTTCCCCAAGCTCTTGGCATGGGCCATTGCTGAAAACAAGAAACTTAGGTGTCCCAGCCTGGGTGTTTCTGTGATACCTGTTATGAGGGTTGCTCGCAACATGAAGCTGCAGTCACAGCTGCTGACACAGAAAAAAAATACTGAAAAATGCCTGTACCCATGCACCCAAACCTGCAGGGACTGACCCCACCATGCTGCCCTGGGTGACCTGATGGTTCTGTTGGGGATCTCGGTGTCCTTCCCCTCCCCGTTTCTGCAGCCTCTGCATGGCAGCTCAGGGTGGAGGCACTTAAACTTCACAGATAAATGCATAAAGAACAGGATATTTACCACCTCAGGTATTTTTCTGCAAACGTGTCCTAGACTAAAATTTTGGTGCCTACAAAACACTTTGGAGCAAACTCCCACTTCTATTTTAACTTTTAGTGCCTTAAAAATCAGTCATTAGGAGGCATTTTGGGATACAGCTCCCCTTGTCCCCAGTGCAGTGGATCTCAGCACTATTCAGACCTTGAAACCTCACAGATACCTTCTGGTGTCTGGCGAACTTGGGATGGGGTGAGACCTTTCCCAGTGGAGATAGGTGACTGGAGTCACTTCACAGCTATGTGGGGCCTAAGGGAACAGGAATTAAACTGGATTTCCCAATAGAATATTAAGTTCCTTCCAAAAATCTAACTATTCACCTATGTTTGAATCAGGAAATAAACATGAAAACACAAAATGTATTCAGAAATTTATTTTATAATATGAGTGTATGTAAAGTTTATGTATGTATGTGGCTCCTTTATATATATTCACTAAGATAATCCCTGCTACCCTATATTTGAGTAATTTCCAGCCAATACAAAGTAGCACTCTCTTCCACTTCTAGGCAAATATCTAATTACATCCCACTTTATTTCATGCTGTTCTACAAAGTGTTCAATCATCTATTATCAAGTATTAGCAAAAGTTCTGTTTAGAAAATGAAGTTCACTTGCTTGACTCTTTCTGTTTTATAAAGCAAAGCCCTCAAAATGTTAGAAGAAAATAACAGCTCTGAATACTACACAGAATTTGCAATGAATAACAACTGTAAGCAAGTTGCTGTGTCTCTACAGCTGGTCATGCCCCTCGTTAACTTGAAATTAAAAAATAATCCTGTCAAACAGGTGTAAATCATATAAAATTTTAAATAGACTCATTTTCAAAGGGTAACACTGTATGAAAAATACTTTCATGAGATACAGTTCAACTATCTGTTGAACTCCTTATATCAACAGTTGAATATCAACAACCATATATTAAGGGAGTAGAAGAATTCAAATAGTGTGTGCACTTCTTTCTATTTGATTTTATACATTTCCATTTAAATACTTACTATAGTGGTTCCCATTTGTGTATATAAATTTTTATGTCCATGTGCATGTTCTGCATCATCCACCATAAATTATACAAGTATGCAAAAACTTGAAAGGCTAGACAGTGGATAATTGAGTTACGCATATATGTGTGTGCCTAACTGTTTGGAAATCTACAGATAAGCAATAAATGGTGTGTTTGGTTGCTTAGTTGTGTAAGTTGCATATTTCTGGAGCTCCTGACTAGCTGGTCTGCATTTAGCCCACTTCACAGGTGTGGATCCACAGATGGATTTGTGTGAGCTTTTTCACACAATACAAAATTAAGGTTTACAGACCTAAATGCCTGTAGGACTGGAGCTTAATCTGCCTTCTCATGAAGTACAGCATCATTCCATGCTTCTGAATATCTTTGAACAGCTGCTGTTAAAAAGATAGCTATGACACAGTAGTACAAGGGCAGGTCTAATCCCAGTGCAGGCAGTTCACTGTCTTGGCATATTGAGACTCTGCTTCCAAATTACTCTGGACCAAGTCTTAGGCTGATGAACGACCATTTTTCTGACCCAAACCCCACATCTGTACCTGGTTCCAGGCCTAAAAAACATAAGAAGAGAGTTTTGCCACTGGAAAGCGAGAAATTTACCTACCTCACAATATATAGTGCCTCTTACTTCTAATCTCTGAAGAACATAAAATGTAAGAACTTAAGGCAATTGTGAGCACTTTGAAAGGTCTTATTTTTTTGAGTGGGCTAATTGTTAATTTTTCTTGCAATTAAAATGAACGGAGAGCTTTGCATGGCAACACCTTTTACACCTAATGCTAGAGAGTCAAGTTGCACAGCTATTTGACTTCCAGCCCAGCACAGGGTGGCAAAAGTCTTAATCTCAACAAAAGGGAAGATTGATGTGGATTTCCTGGAACACCTGCTGCAGAGACCATTAGTGGTCGGGGCACTCTCCTGCCTACACTGAAGTTGGTGTGAACTGTCTTCTTGCCCTTCGCAGAAAGAGGATCAGGCCCTTACTGAACAAGATTAATAGGAGTGAGCCTGCCATTGATTACGTGCTGCTGTCCTCACCATGTCAGAGGGCAAGCCAAGAGGTGAATTACAGCTGCTCAGAGACTCCAAAACCTGAGAAGAAACCAACTGACAGACGCACACTGGAAATTAAACTATGCTGTATCTGAGAGAAATTAATGCAGAAAGACATATTTCCAGTTATTTGCAGCCTGCAACTGTCTAAACCCTGCAGAGCTGTTTCATTAATGTCTCTTTCCTTAGTCAAGATAAGGAAGTGCTACCACTGATACGACTGACAACTATTCTTGTGTAATGCTTATTCCACAGTAAGTGTGGTTTTGGTGGAGACCCATGAGAAATAAGAAGTCACTTGAGGAGAGGGGAATACTGGTGCAAAAACACTGGTTTAAATTTGCAGTTTAGCAAATTATGAGAGAACTTACCTCTGTAGACAAGACCTACATAAGAAGAGGAGCTTTTGTTTTTTGTTGTTGTCAGTGGTCAGAGAGAGAATTAGATGCTTCCCATACACCAAACAATATTCTGAAGGACTACTTAGATACTCTTTTCAAGTAATTCCTTTTGAGATTGTATTTCATTACACTTCCCAGGATCTGGCAGTGTCATTAATTTTTTAGGACTGAAAATTTTAGTGTCTTGCACTTTGACTGCCTTTGTGTCCATGAGCAACAAGGGCAAGCTACTCTGCAAGAAAAGGGGAACATGCTGAGCATGACAAGGAGACCAAGCAGAGACCTGGGTGACAAGGACACTGACCCACCACACCCAACCAAGGTGAGCAGAGCAGGTTTGGTGGCATTTTTCTGGTCAAACACAGTCTAGTGATTTCCAGAGAAGTCTGCAGTAATGGGTATGGTCAGTTCATGGGTCAGAGTGAGTGCCTGGATCAACGGGGACACAGCCAAGCAGGGCATGGATGCAGCACAGCTCAGGCAGAGTCTGAGGCAGCTTAAATACATCTCCCAAACAAAGACAGGGAGCCGTCCTGCTAAGGATTTTTTTCAGCTTCTCAGACAGCTCTTTCTTCACAACATTTTCAAGGCCAAGCATCTTCTTATCAAACCTGGTTCTGAGCCAAGGCAGCCAAATCCATGAGAGAGGAAGACTTTCACTCAGTGCCCTGATGCTCTGTTGCCAACCAAGTACTTCCCATTTCTAGTGTGCTTTTCACAGGACACAGCATAATATCACAATGACACCAAATGAAAACTGCAGTTTTCCTGCAGGACTGCTCTTAGTGAGATGTTCAGACCTTCCAAGGCAGGTTTAAGCTTGATTCTCACCTGGTTCAAACATTGCAGACTGTTAAACCAGTGGAAGGGCGATTAGACTCCCTGGATTTTTTCCCAGCATGTCAAAATGCCATCTAAATCCTTTGCCTTAGTCTATGAAGACTGAGAGGCTCTGCAGACCTCAGATGTCCAAAGTAATCCAGTTGCCTAAAGTGAGCCAAGTGGAAACAGGGCAGCAAGAGCTGGGTGAAAATGTGGCTGCTTGTGTGATGGCACAGACTTCCACAGGCAATAGACCACCACACTGCTGCATCTTTTTTCCTTCATCTCTGACTTCAAGTCTCTAACCCCTTGTAGTGTATGGGTTTGCCTCCATTACAAAGCATGCTGCTGCTTGTACAGAAGATGAAATTTTCCTCACTATCCTGTGTCTTTCCAGCAGTGCTGCTTTTCCAACAACCTCAGCTCTCTTAGTCTTTGGGTCTATTTTTACTTTTTTAAAAGAGTGTAAGCCTCAGCATTGCTGAGTGCAGGTTGGGAACCTGAAATTAGGGACCTTAAAACCTGGAATACAAATATCCAAATATTAATATTTTTAAGACAATCTCATAGTTTTTAAGCCACCTCTTGTGCATTCTGGATCTCAGCAAGTACAATGGGCTCAGCCAAATCTGTAAAGAATTGTGTCTTCTAATTGTGATTGGATTCTTCTCTAATGATGCAGAAAAGTCAACCTAGACCCTCAGGCTATTATGCTCTGTTAGTACTCCAAGTATATTTGCTGTGTTTTAATTTCCTCTGAAAGAAAATATGACACGGCCTCACCAGTGCTCTGCTTGGAAATAGTACAGTAATGATTAGCTACACCACCTTAAACTGTCATTAATATTCCACATAGGTAATTACTGCCTCTAAATCTACACAGAGATGTCATGACAAACAACCAGCTGTCTTTCTTTTTATTTCATTGTGGTTCTTGAACCCTTGGCTCAGGTTATGTGTCTCTGGAATGTCAAATAAGGAATTTACTTTTCCACCCATCAGTTTACACTCTGCATGCAGTTTGATGGCATCTTGCTAATACAGCCTGGTTGCACTGTAATTCACCTTATAATCCATTGTATCAACACTGACTGTTCCATGTGCAACTTCCTAACAAGGTGGCTGCTGCCTCTCAGGCATTATATTGCCTTGAGAGAGTGGTATTTTAAAATGTATGCCCAGCAACCAAGGCTGCCTGGCTTGAAGCTCCTGAGTGTCATAATTGTATATAACTTCCTTCACTGGGGGACAAAAAAAAAAAAACAACACACAAAAAAAACCTCTGCTGAGACAAAAAGGTGCCCATCTGCTTCAGGACTGCCCTTCCACACTAGTGCATCCCACATTTCAAATCTGAGGTGTGCTGGTGAATAGTATGAAAAGCTTGTGCTGCCTCCAGGTGTGCTGTATCTGTTTTATATGTCAGAGGATCAGTTTACTTCTCTTTTGGGCAATTCCCATGCATGTATTGGATTCTCCTAATTATTTTATGTTTTGTTTTGGTTTTCTTTGTTTTTTTAATGCCTTGGAAACAGCAGGAAGCTGGACCAGCACAAGTCGGGTCTGGCTGTTGGCTGCAGGAGAGGTTCAAGATGCTGGCATTCTCCTTACCTGCTGTTGAGCTCGTGGGCATCTGACTACAACTCATGCATGCTCTGCTCTACCTGCAGATAAAATAAGTATAATGGTACTTTTACAGAGCCCTTTGAAATCTCCAGGTGAAGGTGATACAATAAGAGACATGGTGAGACAGTCATAAGATAGGCACTGTGTTGCTAATGATGTACTTTAGTGTTGGAGGTCCTCTTTGGAATCAACTGAAGATGAGTTCACAGTTACTGCTGCCAGTTTTGGGTCCAAAATACACCACAGCATGTCAGCAGGTAAGACAGCTAAAAGCTGGACGAAGTAAGGCTCTAAAGTAGCGATAGATTTCAGCAGAGGTCTTAAAACAGGTAGATAGTAACTACCTGTGAAGTGCCGCTTGTATGAGAACAGCTGGTAACTCTCCTGGACTTAAAAACCACAAGAAAATGAATAATTTTGGCAAATGCCCTCTGCTGTCACTCTCAACAAGGGATATCTACACACAGTGCACTGGCTATCTGGTTTTCCAGGCCTTTTGTAATACATGTGAGGCCTTAATCACGTTGCCTACTGGAATGATAAAGAAAGTGTTTCAGTCTCAAATGCAGTGTCTTCATAAACCTAGATGATAGCAGAACTGAAAACCATGGTCCAAAAATACTGAAAATGCAAAGTTTGTTTTATGGTCTCAGACTCTACAGTCCCTCAAGTTAATCTGTTCATGCAGACATCAGTAGGCACATGTAATATCAATGTCCTCAGCTTGTGCACAGATGTAGGAATCTCATCCTGCAGTATAGAAAGAGTCTGGGAGTTTGCCTTGACCTTTTTTTGTAAAAGAAATTTTGGAAACTAGGAAAAAATTGCCAAAGACAATGAAATCTAACTAGAAAAGAGCCTGAACACCTACCCTGATACACCAATGACTGTTGCAGTCATTCATCTATTGGACAATTAGCTGCAGTGGTTTAGATATTGCCAAGAAGTCAGAGGCAGCTCTCATTAACCACGAAAGAAGATTACACAATTTTGTTTACATCTGGGACTCAGGATACTTTTAAGGAAATAATCCATCAGGTAGTTTCTTGCAAAAAAGCCCACCACTGTTCGTAGTATTTTCCAGTATTTCATACTCACTAAGCAATATACTAATGATAAACAAAGACATGCCGTGATATGAGAAGATCTCAGCTTGTAAAAAGTAGGAATTGGTAACCCAACACTCTCCACAAGACAGCATTCACCTGCACTTGGGATGGTGAGGCAGGCTGACCCATCTGCCACCAGAATGCACACCTGGTAAGCATCTGACAAGGTGGAGGCAGGTATTTGATGTGTGCTCAAAGTGCTACCAAAGGGAAAAAAAAAAAATCACTGGAGTGTAATTTGAATCAAATTAATTAAGATCAAATAACTTCTCTGCTGGAAGCTAAGAATCTCTCCTGCTTTGGGGCTGCTAAACAGGGTAAATATATAAATGCAATTATGGTATTGGCCGGGAAAGGTGGGGTAGATAAAATATGTTACAAAGATAGTCTGGTTCTGTCTCTTTCACGAAGTCTTCTTCATGTACCACTCTCAGCAATGTTGGAAGCCACTGCCAACACACATTTTGAAGAAGACGCTGAGTTGCAGCTGTGAAAATTACTGTTGTCCAGGGTAGTTGACACAGAGCTGTGGATTTGCTGACATAATGTTTTTGCCTTAATTTGTGGGTTTCACATCATCATTTTGGTCACGGCATTTTCTGTATCTCCCACACATGGAACTGAGCTGGTAATAACTTCAAAAAGAAAAGTGTTACTTCTGCCACATCTGCAGCAGCACTGTGCAGGAGGATGAAAATAATTAAACATGAAGGAGAAAAAGAAGGAAAAAAACCCCAAACCAACAACAAAAGAGAAGTGCAGAGAACAAATGATCAGGAGGCCTGGAATGTCACCAATTCGGTGGGAATAGCTGTCCTTGAGTGCCATCTTGCGGGCTCAGGGCCACCCCCAAGCCAAAGAGACACAGCTCTATCCTGCAAAGTGCAACCTCAACTCAGGCCAACGCTGGCTTGCAGCACAGTGAGCTTCCGTCAGAAGACAACGCTGGAGCACAGCAGATACACAATACATGATACCCTACCTGAGGTCTCTTGGGCAAACAAGAGCTGTGTTCTGGGAAGAGGCATCGGCCCAGCACTCACCTGGGACTCTCTGATCTTGTCTGCCACGTCTGAGCAGAAACCAGGCTGCAAAGTCAGCACAAGGGATGAGAAAGGAAACTGTCTCCACATGTAGCCTCGAATTTCCTAGACAGAGTTATGTGACAAGATCCTGCAAATACCAAGACTAGCAGGAGTCCAGTTTCCTACAGTCAGTCTTGTGTCTTCGTGGTATGGCTATGACTTGATTGCAGTACTGTATATCTTAGAAATTGATATAATCTCAGGTTAAAGATGTTGAGAAATAATCCACAACCCCTGGTGTGTTGTTTCAGTGGTTAAATGCACAGTTAGAAAGATACACCTTATTTCAGACCTCAGAAAGTCTAAATCTGAGCTTCAGGTATTTGGTAATCTTGTGCTTTTACTTATGATTTAACTTATCTTTGCTAGGTTAAAGCATTCCTAACAGCCAAGAATCTTCTCTGTACGTAAGCTCAATATCAGTGCATTGCAATGTCCTTCTGTATAGCCACAGAACTACAGTAGGTGCTTCTAAAATCTCTCCAGGTACATTTGATTGGGGTGGGCAGAAAGGCAGGGGGCTACCTTTTTTCAAATAAATCTCTTTCTACAACGGTCAGTCCCTACGGCTACTCCTGTGGCTGATATCTGTCTCTTCCTAGCCACAGATGTAATTATTCCCTCATTTCTTCTTTGCCTGAATTTCCTTCAGTTCTTCTTAGCCCTTATGCTCTTCTCTTTCAGTTCTGTACTGTATTTACAGATGCAGCTCTAACATCTCACCTGATTACCAGTTTTCCAGGAGGCAAATGCTAATGTTTATACCTAAGTCAGAAAGGTAACACAGATTCTGAATAACTATTTATTTCCTTAACAAGTAGATGAGGCTGAGGATAGTGAATCTAAGCATATTGATAAAGTAAGCATTTTACACAAAACAGACTCTTAACCCAGTGTGTGTTACCAGCCTTGTAAATATTTTGTGCAGATTCTTGGATAACTTATGTACATTGTGACATTTGAAACGTTGTATTTACGTATGTGCTCACAGAGTGAAGGCATCCTAAGTGAAAGACCTCAGTCCTTTTTAAGTGTTTAATTTTCACTGCTTTCAGTGTTACAGGAAGATCCAGATTCCGTTCTGTAAGACCAGAAGTACTCTTGTATCTATTTTGTAGTTATATTTGTATTTTACAGGACACTACACTAAAAATTAAATAGTAACAAGACAGGTTATGACCTTCTTATTTTGGCAATGTTCACTGACTTGAAATTTGGTACTGTTTCTAGTGCTATTTAATATGTTTCAGATTTTTAAGAGTACACATCTTTAATTTTAACAAAGAACTAACTCAAAACCTTGAATTTTGCTGGAGCTGAGTGTGTTGCATTGTGTTTATTACATAAAATGATATCCCTGTGCAAGTAAGAAGGGACAAGGGGTAACTAACAAAGTAAGCGAATTTCATCAAACATCTCAGGCTACCCTTTATAACTCTGCCTAGAAATTAGTTTTCTCTTTATTAATATCTGGGCCTGCACTCACTAGAAGCAAAATACAGAACTCAGAATTTAATGCAATTGAATGGAAGGATTTTGGCATAACAGCCAATTCATATGGTGATAAAAGTCTATCAGGTAACAAAAGTATGAGAAAATGGGCTAGTATTCTCTTTTTACCTAGACTTAGTCCTTCTTCCCTGTAGAGTGTAAAATCACTGAGCCTTTCAGCTACGTTCCCATGTAGGAAAATAACTTGAGAAGCGAATTTGTATTTAAATGTATACAGCTATAACTCTAAAGGCGGTTACAAATAACAAAGCTATATTTGTTAGGTGAGTACAGAACTGCTGGATAGAAGTGCAGCTTCTCATATTAGTGGAGGAAGAACTTCATGAAAAGCATAATCCTTTACTAACCCTCTCACGGTATGGCCACTTTCCTAATGAATCCACTGCCAGCAGTGAAATGTGCACCTGGCAATGCTAATACCATATGTCAGGATATGTGCTAAGATTTGCTAATTTAAGTGATTAAGGATTAACAGCTTGGCCAACAGGTGCACCTTCATGTGGACTCAATCCTTCAGCCAGGCATTCATTCAGAATATGTTTCATAACAAAGAACACTGATGAAAAAAGCAGACAGTAGCTTCATGCAGTTGGCAAATCTCTTCCCTTTCTAATCCCCATGCACCCAGCTGATTAGGGAATGCATGTGCTATGGTACAACAGCATTTAAATTCTGACTGGAAATGTTAGGTACATGCATAAAACTTTCAGTGAGAGTTGTCAGGACAGGATCTTTGATGTCCACTAACAGACAAAAGCCTTGATCTTGATCTTGGATATACCAGCTTGAATCTGAGTTAATTCCTCTGATTGAAGTCATGGAAATTAGAATGTGCCCTATAGCTGCTGTTTTCTTCAAAAGTCAATGACCATTTATCATTAACTTTAAAAGTAACAAAACTAGGCCAATGTAATTTTTAAAACTCTCCTCTGTGTGTGTTTACAATATCTTAAAGAAAAACCTATGTGATGGGACTTATTACTATGTCACAAAGGCCTGCTTATGTGAAAGACATGTCCAGCTGTTTAGCATGCTGTAATGCATAACTGTTGTTATACATGTAATTATTGTAACTGATCCAGTCATCTGCACACTGATATTCTTGATTGGACTGAATATAGGGATGGCAAACTGTTTCTTTTCCCAAGAAGTAAGATGGAGCAAGTCTCTGCAAAACAACAGCACTGAACTGGTATGTCAGCTTCCTTCGGATTTTAATTATTTCACCCGTCCTTCCGTAATTCCTCAGTGCTCTGGCCATTTTCTGATATGTCATGATCTTGCGGTTTCCCTTTCTTTCTCCCCACAGCTCTGCTAGTTTCTCCTTGTTTTTGGAGACAAACTGGAAGACACCATTGGGCTTATCTACCCACTGGATGCAGTTTGCCATAGCTGGATCATACAGGGACTCATGGAGGTACTCAAACAGTCGAAGTTTTTTTCTGCCTATTAAGAAATAAAGTACAAAAGGTCAGAAGAGAACTCATACCTGTTTTAAAAGTTGAGCAGTTGTCTTTTTCCTGGAAAGGTTCTTACAGGCAAAAACGCAAGTAAACCTAATACCCCGTCGCAAATTAAAAGATCAGTATAAACTATTCAACAGAAGATCAGCAACAGAAAATTGAGTGATAGTTCCGAAACATACAGATCTGTGGTGACAGAAGGGATTTGGTCATCAAGAGCTTCAAGAGCAGATGATTTGGGAATCACGACAAACGCTTGGTGACTTCACTGTGTGACAGTTCTCAGAAGACACTTTCAGCAGTCTTCAGACACATGCTGTGCAG